>NC_081320.1:10628750-10932500 GCF_026419965.1 Kogia breviceps
GGGCCGCGTCGGGCACCGGGCTGTGAGCACCGTGCCGCCGACCCTGCTCTGCAGGCACAGAACAGGGCCTGCCATTCCTTCCTGTTGTAGGAAATGCTGACAGAAACGTATGTGCAGAGGGCTCATCATGGCGCTTTTGGATACCAACCGGAAAAGTATTGGCAGTCCACGTGGTATGGGAAAACCTCTACAGTAGCCAGACTGTGGTGCTGTCTTCTAATGATGTGAAAAAGAATAATCGCACGGAAAATGCTCCTGGTATAATGTCCAATTTAAAAAGGTTACAGAGTCCCTGGCGACATCCTAGTGTCATAGTCTGTTTGTGCTGCTGTAGTAAAAATACCACAGATTGGGTGGCTCCAATCATAAACATTTGTCTCACAGTTTTGGAAGCTGGAGGTCTGAGGTCAAGGTGCCGCCACAGTCCGGCTCTGGTGGGGGTCCCCCTTCCTAGCTGGCAGGTGGCCACCTTCTCGCTGTCCTCATATGATGGAAGGACGGCAAGCTAGCTCCTTGACCTCCTCTTACAAGGGTACTAATCCCATTCATGAGGGCTCCACCATCATGACCTAATCACCTCCCAAAGGCCCCACCTACCAAGTACCATCACACTGGGGAAGAGATTTTAGCATCAGAGTTTTGTGGTGGACATGAACGTGTACTCCATGACATATAATTTGGTATCAAGAAGTTTATAAGCATAACAAGAAGATTAGAAGGAAAATATATCAAAATGTTAATAGTGAATATTTTTGTATTCAACTTACAGGTAGTCTTACCCGTTTTTGTTGTTGTTGTATATGGAAAATCATCATGGCTAGCATTTATAATAGAATAAATTTAATAAGTAATGTATATTTAAATTTTTCTCTTAACGTGAATCTTTATTTGTGGCGTGCACAGCAGCTTGTCACTGTGGCATGTACGATTTCAGTATTAACTTGCTCATATGATTTGGTATTAACTGTCACGCCCCTTATGATTTCATCCAGATGAGATCAAGCTTTTGGCCCATCACCATGAGTACTTTGATGGACATTAGCCTCCTCATTTACTCTTTTGGAGTCCGCCTCTTATTTTAGCAAAGTGAGCATTTGACTGTAAAACATCTTCATCTGGCAGGGTTACTGGTTGATTCAGTGCCCATGAGCTGCTACTACTGCCTTACCTGCAGGGCTGTGCATGGGTCTGGAGCAGGAGGATCTGGATGGCATCCGGCTGTTCTTCAGACCCATGAGTGACCTGGGCGGATCTGTTAGTCCCTCTGGGCTTTGGTTTCCTCATCCATCGGGTGGAGACAGAAGTGCTCACTTCCAAGGGTTGGGGGACTTCTGCATAAGCTACTGGGCAGAGAGCAGCTGGTAGGGACTCGGTCGCTATTTTCTTTGCTGTGCAGCGACCATCATGGCCACGGCAGGTCAGCAAGCATGACGTAATGAAATGTTCTTTTCTCCTTTCCATGGAAAGGAGCTGTCGTTTCAGAAGTTTAGGCAACTCACAGGGAAGCGAATTATCAGAAAATGCTACTATAATTCTAACCCTGCCAGGTCCCAGAACAAACAAACAAAAAAAGAAAATCTGTTCTAAAAACTGGCCTGGGAGGTCCAAATCACGCCTCACCTGCCTGTGAACCCGTATATCACCCTGAGAAGGAACCTTGGTGAATCTTTAGACCGTGGAGAGACATCTGGAAACCCACACTGTGCCTGGCTCTGTCTGAAACGGGCCTGTGCTGGGGACACCTGTGGGAGACGGCCTATTGGATTTGGCAGAAACTTCACAGAAGTTCAAGACGTGTGTTTGGAGCAAGAATGGTCTGGAGACATAAGACATAGGCTGAACTACTTTTTCCTGCAATCAGAAGTTTTTGCACCTTTTTTTCAAAATAAAAGTTATTTTGCTTGTGGATTTAACATTAGAAATATTCATTGCCTGACTAGAATCAAGAATTTTAAAACAGCTTTAAAATTTTTTTTTCCTTCTCCCTGAGGAAATTCTGCTCCTTTGGCCATCGTTAAATTTTGGTTTTTGCTTCTGAGTGAGCAGATCGTGAATCCTTGGGAACTTTTGCTTCACACACTGTGGGCTGACCAATGCCAGCAGTCAGTACAAACATTTCCCTGGTGCACGAGTTGAAGCCCAGTTTATAAGAGGCTGGCCTTCGTGGTTTTAAGTATTTGCTTAGGATGAGTTGATATTCCCAGTGTCCTGTGGGAAACCCAAATTCACTTTGCATTTCCTCTGTTCTCTACCCTGGACCAGATCCCCACAGCTTATGAGTAGAGTTGTGGTTCAACCAGACGGTGATGAAGCAGACCAGCTCCTGGGAGGGGGCTGCTTGGCCACGTGTGCCCGCAGGCCAGGAGTGAGGGCCGTTCAAGGCCCTGTCTGGTTGGTGCTGGAGCCTGGGCCTTGAACCTGGGCCTTCGGCACGGGTGTCTGGCTCTCTGCACAGGGCACCATGCTACTTTTTCTTTTTGTTCTTTTTTCTTTTTTTTTTTTTTTGGCTGTACGCGGGCCTCTCACTGCCGTGGCCTCTCCCATTGCGCAGGCTCAGCGGCCATGGCTCACGGGCCCAGCCGCTCCACGGCACGTGGGATCTTCCGGGACCGGGGCACGAACCCACGTCCCCTGCATCGGCAGGCGGACTCTCAACCACTGCGCCACCAGGGAAGCCCAGATGCTGCTTTTAGTTTGGGTTTCACGGCCCTTCCTTAGGTGTGAAAATGGTTTTGGAGCTAAAATTTCTAAAAAATGGACTCAACCATTTCAGTCCAAGAGGGTGTATGTGTTAAAATTAAAACTGGTTCGACACAATAATTCTCGACTATGTGAGTCGCTCTGGGAACTTTTTTTTCCCAGAGAAAGTCACGTCCTGGACCAGAGCGTGGATCCCACTCCAGTTCCTAAAACATTTCGATGTAAGTGATTTATAGATTTGGTGAGTGATTTGAGACTTCTTTAACAGAAGCTTGCTTATGTGGAAGGGACCTGTTTTTCTCTTGCAAACGTGTGTCGGGGTCAGGGCGTGCACGTATGGGGTGAGAGCCACACTTGACAACCTTAGTTTGGGTGAGTTTGCCGGGGAAGAGGCTAAAAGAAGGTTTCTTATTTGTTTTTTCCCTTGAGAAATTTTTTAATGCCGAGTAGGCTAGAAGAGAATTCTGGATCTATGCTATGTTAGTGTATATTTGAATTCAGACCTCAGTTGCTAAACTGGTCAAAACCACTCGCCAACTTAAGGAAATGATTTGGTACGTGGCAGAACCACATATATTTGTTGATTTAAAGAGAATTCAGTGATATTTAAGGCAGCGGATGAGTGCCCGTGATTCTCTCTTTTGTCCTGTGGATTTTATCACTGGGCTCGTTTGAAGCTTAGAACTGGGTTTTCTCTGTAAGGAAAGCCTGACACATACCATACACCATGCTTCGTTTTCTCTCCGGTCCTTTTTTCTGATAGCTTGATAGGAATTGCTGGAGTGGAAGGTTCCAGCAGGTGACCCAGGCCAGTCTTGGTCTTTCCTCTGAGGCTGCCGTCCAGTCCCCGGGGCAAGTCCCTCCACCTGCCTGGGGACCAGTGTCCTCCTGAACTGGGAGGGTGTTGCGGCCAGTCTGCAGCGGTCAGAGCACTGAAGGGTATCCAGTGTGGGCGGGGTGGGAGTTGCTCTAGACTGGAAGGACCCTGTCGAGTCGGTATTGCACAGTGGTTTTTCTCAGCGCGGGGGTAAGCAAACTGTTGCACCCAGGATCTGAGCCCATGAGATGGTAGAGCTTGGCCAGCAGCTGTGTCTCTGGAGGGGAAAGGACATCAGGAGGAAGAGGAAGAACCTGAGAACCTGAGCAGATAAAAAGACCTTTGATACCACCAGAGCAGACATCTTTCAGTGCAGAATTCTACACATCTGACACTTGTATTTGCCCCAAGGCAGTGACTCTAACTTCCATTCTTTTCCTGTGTTGGGGGTGGGACATGGCACAGCCATGGACAGAACATTTCTGTGGTTTGCAGAGAAGGCCTAGGATCTGCAGCCCCCCACCCCCTGAATTGCCGTGTCGTGCGCGGAGTTTAGGTGGTGGCTTGAACGAGGTCGGTACAGGCTGGTCAGTGGATGAAGGAACTTGGGCTCCAACCATCTTTCTGATTGATGGCTCACAATACCAGTCAGATTCTCTGCTCGCTTTAGCCTTTTGGTTTTCTTATTTTTCACCCAGCGTTCAGTTCTTACACTTCTTTTTATCATTGAGTTTCCTACAAAAGGTTTTGGGGCTGTGTTCACCTGTGTCCCTTTCAGCATAAACGTGCTCTCCAGATGCACAAGCTTTGTGAGTTTTTTAGGGACAAGTCAGACAGCCCAACTGCAACAGACATATGTCTTGAGGCCAAATATTTAAGGTATCAAATGTCCAAACACAGTGATTCCGTCCTTGTGATTATGCAAAATAGTGTCTGGAATTGAGGTGTAATGTTTTCCCTCTTGATAACGATGTGGGATAAAAAGAGGCAGCTGCCTCTTGTGAATTTGTTTTAAGTGGGAAGCTTTCATTATGCCTCCTCCCTTCTGGTGTGTTATCAGTCACCATATATATGCGTTCACAGATGAGCACTTCACTTAGTGCGTTGCCAGTATACATTTTAACTGCATAAATAAAATTACAGGCTTTTACACGTCTTAATTGGAAAGCTGTTTTGGATGTAGCTTTTCAGGATTCTGTTTTTTGCCCCTTGCCTGGGTCTCCACTATCATTAGGACAAAATAACAGTGATGCTTAAGACCTTTGTGTGAACTAAGGAGAAGAGCTTTTTTTGTCACCTGTTTCCTGCCACCAGCGTTAAATTTTATAGAGGAAGCCACACACACTCTGTAATCAAAAATTTTTATATTTGTAGTTTAAATTCTCATTTCCTCCCCCACATCTGATTCTGGGCCAGGAACAACGGATGGTTACCGAAAGCTAGTAACTTCAGAATTGTTAACGCTTTATTTCTAAGGAACGGTCTTAAGTGAATTAACATGTAGAGTTGTATATTATTTATAACTTCCCTGGCTGTAACCACTTAGGCAGTCCCAATCCAGAATTCACTTCTAGACTACTTTGCATTAACCTTAACCACTTAAGTCTTAACCACTGCCGGGGTTACAGTTTAACCCCGGCAGTGGTTATAAGATGCCATGCTTCCACTGCAGGGGGTGAGGGTTCTATCCGTGGTCTGGGAACTAAGAAGCCCGCACGCCGCGTGATATAGCCAGAATGAAATCAAATAAAAGGTCTCCAAAAAGCATTTCTCTTTCTGTAGTTTTGCTGGAGTGAATAGTGAAATAAATTGTCTGGATTGGCATTTCCCTCCACTGTCAGTGGAAGGGTCATGAGGTTGGACTCGTTCTTCTGAGTAAGACGGCACAGGCACAGTCAAGTCCTCCGTGATATTCTGGAAGGAATCTAAGACTATGGAAGTAGAGACCCAGCTGTCCTGGAGACAGTGGGGCTAGTGGCAGTGCAGGGAAAGCAAGGAACAGTAGTGTCCCGTGTCCTGCTGCCCCCGGCCAGACCCACTGCAGACCCCAGCCCCACGCTGTTTAGAGCATCATGTTTCTGGAGCGTCCCGAGGGGGGGGTCAGAGTGTGGTGATGGAGGGCATTCCCAGGGCCCGTCATAAAGGCACGTGGAAGGAACTGGTTCCGGACCAGATTTGGGGCACGAGGTGGCAGTTGCATTGATTAAAAAGAGGGGTAATGACTGAGAGGGATCATAGATTGTCTTTGTAGCCCCAGGGGACAGAATCTAGATTGGGATCGGGGTTAGAAGAGAACATTCCAGTTCCCAGGAGGGAGAAGTTTGTAGCGCCTAATGCCTATCAGCGAGGACTGCAGTGCCTTAGGAAAAGGGGTGCACCAGGCCCAGGGCGGGCGACCAGGCGTCGTGGTGCAGAAGGCTCCTGCCAGGTCCCCCACCTGGCGAAAGCTGCTGGCTCCTGCCGTGACCCAGAGTTAGCTGGGTATGTCCTCGGACATAGACATAAAAACTCGGGATCTGGGTTTGCTCCTGGCCTTGGCTTCTAGAAAATATGCGTGTAGAGGACAGCTCAGGGGAGGTGGGTAACTAGGTCTTCTGAGGTTGAAGAAGGCATGACACATTCATCTTAATGCCTTTAGATTCATATTTTATTGTAGGATACAGTTAAGGTCAAAGGGGGAAGATACGGACACTAGTTTCCAGACTCGTACCCAGTTTCACAGCCTTGGTTTACTGGCAGTTTCCAAAGGGTCAGACTGGAAATTGATCAGAGCAGCTTATTTTGATTTTCTTACTCACGGCCACGTAAAAGCAGTGGGCAATACACATGGAAAGAGTAAGTGTGAAAACCCTGGCTACATCTCATTCGCTTTCTTAGTTTTGTTTTGTTTTTTTGTCCTAGCAGCTATTTATAAAGCACCGTCTTGAATTCCTGCCACTGCTCAGGCTTGACCCACGTGTGTACCAGGGAAAAGCAGGTTTAGGAACTTCATGAGTACTGATGCCGAATACTATCTCTTTATTTTATTTCTAATCCATTTCATTTTCATCCAGTGGTTCAGTGGAATTGATACAGTATTTATCAAAAAATAAAATGATGGAATTGAGAAATAATAGACCCAGAAGGGGAGGGGTGTGTGTGTGTGTGTGTGTGTAATTGGGTTCTTTTGCTTTCTGAGAACAGAGTTGAAGGTGATTTCTGATAGCATTTACTGCAGTCAGTAAATGACAGTAAATGACTGATAGTCAGTTGCTATCACGGCAGCGGCCCTCCTTCCCCTGTGGCTGGGAATTCTGGAGCTGCTGAGACAGCCCCGTCACTCAGGTGGGTTTCCTATGGAAACCTCGGCCAGCTTTCTGCTTGCTTCCTTTTTGTGAGCTGTGGCTAAATCTCAACTGATAAAGATACTTCTGAAGATAGCCCCTTAAGTAAGGAGCCTGTTGGGTTGAATAAACATCCCAGAATTTTTACTTCTCCAAATGAGTGTTGACCTTCACCGTGGCCACGTGCAGGAGCCGTGCTTCCTCCGAACATTTTTTGGAGCATCTTTTTTGGAATTGGTTTAGCCCTGTTTTCAGAGCCAACAAGGAAGTGGTCCTTCATGTCTTCTGGTTCAATCCAGAGTCTCCTCGGGGATAGAGATGGACAGCCCCGAAATGCCAGGAGGAGGGGCTGGCTTTCTGCCCCCACAGTCCCCGGTAAGTGCCGGGCAAAATGAGCACTTATTTGCCTGACTATTACGTTCTGTGGTGTGTTTAAAATAAAAACAATAATTTCTTCAAAGTTATACATTCCACGTCTCTTCAGGGACCAAGACACCCTTTCTCAGCTCTGAGTTGAATATTGATTCAGAGCTCAGTTCATGTTGATTAGTTGAAAATCTAATCTCAATTCTACCCCAGTATTTGTAAGCTCACCGAACCTCTGAAAACAGTATGGAGTGAAATGTTGCCGTGGATTTTCGTTTGGTTTCTGGTTCTGCACTTGAAGCTCCAGTAGTGATGTGCTGGGAACGCAAACAGCCGCTGGCCCTGGGACGTGAGAGCATCCTGTCCCCGAGGATGATTGCAGTGGTGTGAGCGCATGTGTAAGACACGGTCTCACCGCCCCCAGGATGCTTCTCGCCATCGGCACAGCAGCCCGGCCGGGCGTGGGAAGATGGCGGCGAACGTCAGAATGTGACCTCAGCTCCTTTGAACACCTGCCCATCGGAACAGTGGGGTGGAAGCGGTTGGACGTTCAGGAAAAATCAGAAGGTTTGGCTTGACTGATGTGGAGCTCATTATGCATCGACAATCTCGTTTTTGTAAATTTTCCCACTCTCACTGGCGGTGCTACAGAAAGCCCTTTCCGAAAGCCTCAGCCTGATTTCACTATCAGCCACTTAACCACGATATTAATTTTTTTTCAATCGCTGAGCTTTTAAGATTTGGAATTACCCTCTGGGCTGGAAACTAGTTTTGTAGCTGAACCACAACGGTCTGTTAATGCGATACTGCACATCGTTCAGTAACTCGAGTTCTTTGGCGTTGAAAAAAATGTCCTCCTTTCTACCCACCCGGCACACTGGTATAGATTAATCAGAGACCTCGTGGTTTTTTTGGTTTGGGGTTTCTTTTTTTCCTATAGGAAATCAGGTTACCTGAAATGGTAGATTCTGAATTGCTAGATTTCAGAAAACTCTAGCATTGTTTCCAAGAGTTTTGATGAAAATTCAACTAACATAGCGCACTTTTGACAGAATTGCCTGTGTCTGACACAGTTGCATTCCAAAGTTTTGATTAGTGGCTTTGGTTAGAAAATCTGGGCCCAGCAAGTTCCCCAGCTCAGAATGGTGCTTACAGGATCGGAGCCGGCCTTGTGTGGACTTCTGGTTACAGCTTTGGAGTAGTAGCTTTACATTAAGAGCTGTTTATACTTCACTGTGCCTTTTCCTCTTCCCTCCCCTCCCCTCTCCCATTTTAGCACCAGGTTTATGGCATGAAATGCTTTCTTAAATGCTGAAACTACATTTTCTGTGGGTGAAAATGTACCTCATCACAGTTTCCCCTTTGAAGTTCTTACGTTTATGTAAAATTGCCTTAGTTAAAAATGTGATCTAAGTAATAAGAGCTTTTGTTTCAAATAAAGACCCATTTTATTGATCAGGTATCAATAATTGCGGCTGTTAAGCACATTGCAGAGAGCATAATAAAATGTTTATGTTTGATGCTTATCTGTCTTACAGGCTAGAGATATAAATGTAAATGATCTTTTTGATAAGTGGATTATATTAGCATGGGAGCAGGCTGACTGAGTATCTAGAAAGGATTGTAAGAGTGAGGGTGTGTTTTTTGAGTATCCCCTGCCCTTGAACCCCACCAGCTCCAGGTTCGCCTTCGGAAGACCGAGCCACGGATCCCTTCCGCATCGTGGTGGTTCATGCTCTGGGTCACTGTGGGGCAAAATTCAGCAAACTGGTGATACAGGGAATAAAAGCCTTAATTCTGGCTCCGACCAGTGCCGCCATGGGGCCGACAAGCAAATTCTCAGGTCAGCCAGACCCCATTCTTAGTCCTGCTAGGTTCTCACGTGACATGAGACCACGTGTGATGGACGCCAACATTAAACTGGTGATGAAGTTAAGGAAAAGCCCCCGGCCCTCCCCTCGCCACCAAAAGGAGATATTTTGTTACTTGAGAAATAATCTTTGACATTTAGGTGGCAAAAATCCACTGTATTAACTGAGATTAAGGCCACCCTTTTAAAATATAGGAATAGGATGCCTTTGAAAATACTCACAATAGAATTTTTATCTTACGATCTTACCTTAAAACCAATACTCTCTGTATTTATGGGCTAGGTTTTATTGCAGGGTGAATGTTGGTCATTAACTTTAGGTTTATTCAAGGAATAAGAACAGTATTTGCTTCTCAAAAAACTCCCAATTCTTAAAGCCAAGTGGTGATAGCTGCTGTGTTAAGAGTAGTCCAGACACATCAGTCTCCTTTGCAAACGTTAATTTATATTGTATGTTACTATTCTATAGAAAGTTCAAAATTATATATATATATGTGTATATATATATATATATATATATATATATATATATATATATATATACCTAAGCACAGTTGCTAGCTCTCTTACTGATCTGTTTCTTCAGTTAGTGTATGCTAAGTCTGGTCTAACCAATTATCTTTGGCTAATACAACTCTCCCGACTCCTGAATGTTCTCCAGAGACACAGGTCTGGGCCCCAGAACTGATCTGTGGTTTCTTCCTCCTGCTCAGGATTTCTCAGGGCCTGGTCTGTGGACCGTCCGCACCAGGAGTTTGCAAGAGTACAGCCTCCAGGGCCTCACTGCCAGACCACGGGGATGTGTTTCTCTCTGTGCATTTATTGAAGCTAGCGGTTAGAACTCTTCTTTCTGTAGAAGAAACATGTGCTTATCTTCTTCCCCCATGAACAGCAGGGCATTTCTCTCTCAGATGAACAAGTTGGATCGGGTCCCCAAGGTTCCTCATGTCCCCAGCTGCTGGCCAGGCTGGCGCAGAGTCACTGGGTGCTCATTTTGATGTGCACGGGCTCCAGTCGTGGTGCTTCTGGCCGTCAGCCCTCCCGTGAGCCAGACAGAACTTTCTAAACCACGTAGGTAAGTGAAGGGTGTTAAATAGAATTCAGTAGACTTCACCTGCAGGTGGGGGGAAATTAACCGGGGGAGTGAACTTCCTTTTGTGTTATAAGAATACATGGTATGAGTATCCTTGTCCAGAAGAAGTTTATCATTTAGTTGCAGTTTAGCATTTAATCTGCAGGCATGTAAGCTGCTCGTGAGGGCAGGGCTTGGGCGTGTTTGGTTGCTGTACCCAGACCATCTCCTGAGCAGCGTCTGGCTCATGGGCATTCATACTCATTGGGTAAATTAGTGAGTATCTTGATGTACTAAACTTTGGGTAACTTGCCAACAGTTTTTTTTTTTTTTTTTTTTTTTTTTTGCGGTATGCGGGCCTCTCACCGTTGTGGCCTCTCCCGTTGCGGAGCACAGGCTCCGGACGCGCAGGCCCAGCGGCCACGGCTCACGGGCCCAGCCGCTCCGCGACATGCGGGATCCTCCCGGACCGGGGCACGAACCCGCGCCTCCTGCATCGGCAGGCGGACTCTCAACCACTGCGCCACCAGGGAAGCCCTTGCCAACAGTTTTTACCAGTGTGTCATCTTTGTAAAATACGCAGTCTAGATTTCACAGATTCTCTTTGGATAATTGGCATTTTCTGCATTTCTGACTCTAGGGTTGAAGGCAGATTTAGTCTCTCGAAGAGAGCCAAGTGTAGTGAGAAAAGAGTGGGGCTCTGGAGCCGGGGAGAGGTGGGCGACGGGTTCTGAGCCGACCACGTGGCATTCTGTGCGCTGCTCTGGTCACTTGTATGTGTGGATACACGCGTCTCCCTGAGCTAACGCTGCAGGTGATGACCGCAGTGATCAGGCTAAGAAAAGAGGCTTTCCTTTCCCTCCGGGGTGAGTTAACTTTGTAACAACAGCTGCTAAAGTCAGGGAAAGAGCACTTGATTGGCTGATAGTATAAAAAGATAGTAATGATTTGGTACCGCTGATGGACAAAATCCTTAAAGCACTGCAAACCCAGGAGAAGGGGGTGAACTATTACAGACCACTTGGCATCACATATACCCTGAAATTCTGTTTTCTGCCGGTTTAGCTACTTAAAATTTAGTGTTAATAGGCTTGTACAGAGTAACGATAGGATTCGTGACAGAGGTACAGCCAAGGCAGTTTTCTGTGTGGTTGGAGGGGTATTCGGGGGACACGGCCTGGCTTATCCCAAAAGTTTCCTGTCGTAAGCCTTTGTGCTTGTCACCAGGCATCCTTGGGGAATCTCCCCTCTGGCTCGTTGCCAGCACAGATGATTCTGGAGAGGATGCACGTGTATTCTTTGTTCGGTGCCCCACACCTGTGCACACGCGCACACACACGATGCCCTGCCTCTCAGACTTTGTGGGATTGTCGTTCATGTCTCTTGGGTGAGGGCCCGGGAGACAGAGAAGTTGGGGCAAGGGGTTGAGGAGACTTGGTAAAAACTCAAAAAATAGTTCACTTTTAAGTGTTTTTGTAGACCTAGGAACCAACGTCACTTTTATTTGTAATGATAAATAAAACTCTTAATACAACATACAAAAAAATTTTTTTTTACAAAAATACAAAACAGGAAGCTATATTCATGTTATGGCAAAATCTAAGCACAATAGGTGCTTAAATTTTTCGCTGTGGTTAAAACGTAACAACACGTGTGTTTAATTGCCAGTAGAGTGTGCTCCTTTTAACAGGAAGTTAGCGTAAGCTGTATGTGAATAGCAGTTGAAATCCAATAATCTCATCTCTTTTCCTGTTACCCGTGTTACCCAGCTGTTCTCTGAGTGTGGAGAACACTTTTCCTCGTGGTACTTGGAGAATATCGTCTTCCTGATGCTCGGTGGGATCTTTGGACAGCTCACATTTTTGTGCTCCATTTTTGGCCATCACGTGGCTTTGAAATGGGCCCGTTAACCAAGGGCTGAATGTACTGGGTGTGGGTGGGAGTGACAGCTTAATGAAAGGGTGAACCTCCCTCTTGTTTCTCCTTTCAAAAAAGCCTTTGCTCTTACACCCAAAACATTTCCTTTCTCCATGTGGTGTTTGCAGACTTGAGCCCATCTTTCCTGGCTGCATTAATATCAAAACAAAACATGCAATTATGCTTTAATTTGGCCCCTTGGTGGCACTTGTGCAGGCTGGCTGTGTATCACTGCACCTCCTTCCATGGAAACAGGCTCATTCATTTCTCAAGTTTTCACTGACTTTGCTTTGAATACAACCATTCCATATTCCTCGATGACGTGTGACATTTTCCTAGGAATTTTACCTTGCCTTAAGATCAAAATATAATAGTTATTTTACGGATGGCCTAAATTTTTACACTCTCATATGTTTCGAGGCTATTTCTTGGGCGGCATCGATTGTGGCGTTGTTGTGTTAGTTTGCCTTCTCGAAATGGAAGTATGTAATTGACTGGCCAGGAGATTTTTTAATTTGGCAATTCTGAATCTCCAGTTGTTGTTGAAAATTAAATTACTCTGTATTCCTTATTCATGAACCAGAGTTAACGTAGCAGAGCCTGCCACCATAATCTCGAATGCATGATTGTAGCTCTTGAAGTTAGGGAGCGTCCCAAAACATGAAAGCATGTGTGAGATGGGCTTGCTTCTAGAAACTGACCTTTGGAACTTTCTAAATGATCTATGGAAAACAATGTGATTTTTGTTCTGTTTGTTCTGATGCAGCTTCCATGAGGCAGTCTCAGGCTGTACCTGCAGATATGCGTCCGGAGATATGGATTGCGCAAGAGTTGCGGCGTATTGGAGACGAATTTAATGCATATTACCCAAGGAGGGTAATGATGTTTTCTTTACCCCCTTTCTCCCTCACACCCTACCTCTCCCTGCCATTTAAAAAAAAAAAAAAAAAAGAAAAGAAAAGACTGGTAATAATCCTGTGATTATTCTGGAAATGAGTGATATTACCTATGTGTGACCCACCATTCTTCCTCCTTTCCCATTTTCCATTTGCTTTATGGCTGAATGTAAGTGGCGGCCATTAGACAAAATCTGAGGCTGACCAAGGGATGGTAGGAGCACAAACCTTAAACCCTCCGTGCTTGAAACAAAAGGGATTATGTATATGCTTTGAAATATTCCCGTATAAATATTAACATAGTCTTCAAGTCAGAGAGGGAGTTTCAGCCCTCCCTGGAGACAGTTTGGGTCAAAAGTAAAGAAATTTTTAAATTTCCATCTTCACTCAGCCAAAGGGAATGATGCCAGATCTACAGTAAAAGTCTCCCCCTGTGATTTGCCAGGCGGTGAGTCAGAGCAGGGAAGCCTCTGTGTCATTCCAGCCCCCACTGCTGTCGTTGGTGTTCATTTATTGAAGTGTATTAGGAGGCCAATAATTAATAGCCTGTAACTTGGGGTATAAAAATTTTAGACCTCGGGCTTCCCTGGTGGCACAGTGGTTGAGAACCCGCCTGCGGATGCAGGGGACACGGGTTCGTGCCCCGGTCCCGGAAGATCCCACATGTCGCGGGGCGGCTGGGCCCGTGAGCCATGGCCACTGAGCCTGTGTGTCTGGAGCCTGTGCTCTGCAATGGGAGAGGCCACAGCAGTGAGAGGCCCATGTACCGCAAAAAAAAAAATTTTACACTTCAAATTGAGTGCCCCTGGGATTTTTTTTTTTTTTTTTTTTTTTTTTTGCGGTATGCGGGCCTCTCACTGTTGTGGCCTCTCCCATTGCGGAGCACAGGCTCCGGACGCACAGGCCCAGCGGCCATGGCTCACGGGCTCAGTCGCTCCGCGGCATGTGGGATCTTCCCGGACCAGGGCACGAACCCGTGTCTCCTGCATCGGCAGGCGGATTCTCAACCACTGCGCCACCGGGGAAGCCCCGCCCCTGGGATTTTTGAGGTGTGCTGTTGGGTAAAAAAAAAAAAAAATTCAGCCTTAGATCTTACTCCGCAAGCACAGAGTGTATTTTGTTTTGCCCAGTGGCGATATATGTTACCATTTGGACACCTTATTCCCATGGAAGACATTTTAAAATGTGTAGGGTTTAACTCAGGGAGTTAGGCTCTTATGAGCATGTGTGACTACTTCCTGTAGGGGTACCACCAGCAAATGTGTGAGAGAATGTGATTTTGGCTTGCTTATTACCTATTTTCTGGCAATCATGTATGAAGGTATTTCTGTTGATTTATCGAAAAGGAAGTACTTAACAATTATTTTCTACAAAATAAGATTTAATATCATTCTTTCTTACTGTGTTACTTTTCATCTGAATCCTTTTCTTCCAAACATTGTTTCTTATGAATACCTGTTAAAGATTTTTTTTTTCTTTCTTTTTTCTTCTGGAGAGAGTTTATGCTTAGGACCCCCCAATATTTCTGTCCTGCTTTAAATGTTACTCTCTTTTGTAGCTAGCTGTTGCTTAGTAAACAGATGTAACATTACCTGTAAATTGCTTTCAATCAGTCTTGTTTTCCTGTTGTATACAATGCCTTTGAAGCTTTTTAAAACATACATGGAGATGTTTTCCCATTACAAGAGAGTCTTTCATTTCTTCAGTATAGAATCTCCATAAGGGAACTAGGTAGGGAGTTTCAGAAAACTCACACTGGATACTCTTTATCCCTTCTGTAGGGTGTGTATGTGTGTATTTGATGGGAAATATGCTATCGTGTGATTCTGTCATTAAACGGGAGATGTCACATTGATGAACGGGCTCCGGAATTTCTTGTGATACTGGGTCTAGCTGGCGGCATGCCCGGCCGCCTACCCCTGGCGGGGACCCACTCACAGAACGTGAATTCCCTCTCAGCCTAGATCTGAAATGGCAATCACTTTGGCAAGGTGGGTTGTTCTGTAATTTGCCACAGAAGTTACCGTTGCCCTAGTTCTTCTGCCTCGGTTTCGCTGGTGGGGTTTCAGGGTTAACTGTTTGTGTGTGGACTCGGCTGTCCCGCTTGACTAGGAGACAGTGGTCAGAAACAGGGCCCTAGGGTATTCGGGACGTCGGTCCCTTCAAGAGCGTAGGCTGAACGTATCCAGTCCTGATTCTGGAACGTGTCACGAATCCAGCAGGAAGAGGTCACTTCTGACGGCTATGGCGGCTTCTCAGGCTGAGCCTGGGCCGTGAACTGACCGGCACGCTGGGCCTGCCACCTCCCCATCCCATCTCAAAGCGGGTTGGTAGAGGTCCTTAGGGCTCCAGGTCTGGCTTGGCTGGGGCTCCCGAGGAGAAGTGAGGCTGCCGGGCTCTGGTGCCTTCAGAGTCCAGGGAGCTCTGGACACCGAGATGAGTCGGCACAGCTCCATCCTCAGGGGGTTGGATCAGACCCTTTGACCAGAGAGCCAGATGTGTTTAAGAAGGTTTTGCAAAAGTTCCTCTTTAAACTTACATGAAGTATCAGTGACTCTGCAGAGCTTTCCCCCGAGCCTGCCTGGATGGGTCTGGCTGATGCATCTCTGTGGTGGCCTTGAATGGTCGGTGGTGAGACATGGGCTAGGGTGGAGGGGGGGGGCTGGAGCACAGCCATGCCCACACGTAGGCTGCCGAGGTGGGGGACAGTTCAGATCACGTGCAGAGGAGACACAGGCCATTGGGTGCTCTTCATCGCCAAGCCTCTCCCGTGCAGGTGGGAGGAGAGCCTCTCACAGGTCACACCCCACCTCCCCACGTGCTCCCAGCGTTATTACACGGTTTAATATTGAAGATGCTCATATCTGTTTTTTTCAAATGAGCTGTAACCTGTTTGTTCTCAGTGCTTTGGGTAAGATAAATAGAAGTGAGTCTCATTGCAGTATTTCTCAACGTTTGTCATCGTGAACCTTATTTGGCGTCTCTTAAAAAGAACCAATGCAAAAATGCAGTCGCTAATCATTGAAAGGACTCTAGCTTTCTAAGGAGGCTGGAATATCAGGGGAGGAGTTAGGGACAGACTCTAGCTTATAACCTCATTTTTGAAAAATGAGACAGACTTATTCTCCAGGTCTTATAAACAGCCAGTTCCAAACAGCAGGCTCTGAAACTCGGGATAGTGACACAGTGACCCCAGGGCCGCAGACGCCTGTCTTAAGAGTTGTTGGATTCAAAACAGTCCATTGTCTGCAGTCACACTGATGGGCCATTGTTGAATGTTGGGGGTGGAAATCTGGGGAGGAAATGGGAGGGATTCTGCTTCCAAGTTACGCACTTGTCTGTCCGGGGAGGTGTCCCTTCTTGGCAAGCGGAGTCCGTCGCCGCGCTGCTTTGTGGCGGACCGGAGCCTTTTAAACATTCGGTGTCTCTACTTTTGCCTAATACTGTTACAGTACGTTTTGTAAAGTGTTGGTCTTTTGTTGCCATGAGCCTTGCGAAGCCTGACAGGATATTTTCCCGTTTTTTCAGTTAGAGCAATAGAGGAAGTTGTCGTGTAGTTGTCATGTGCTCAGTGCACTTGAGGGCAGTGGGGAAGCATGTGAGACGGAGCTGTGGAGTCTGAACCCTTGAAGCAGGAGGTGAGAGAGGCACAGGTGAGCGCAAAGCCCCGGTGCATGTTCCCTTCTCCTTTTGTGACTCGGTGGGTGTCATCGCCCCAAATGAACCCTGCCAGGGCAGGGCAACCCGCCCCTCTACCTGATGGGAGTTTTACTGCTCCAGGTCTGGTGTATATATGTAACTTTCTGTTTTGAAATAATTGCAGACTTTTACGCCAAAGTTGCAAGAATGGTACAAAGACCCCTCTTGTATCTGCCACGCGAGTCCCCTGCCGTTAACATTCTGCCATGTTTGCTTTAACGTCCTCCCTCCTTGTACCTACCTGTGTGCAAACTATTTTCTGAACTGTTCGAGAACAAGCTGCAGGCACGATACTCCTTTACTCTGAAATTCATCAGTGTGTCCTTCCTAAGAATAAGAGTATTCTCTTGTGCAACTGCAGAGTGATTAGCAAGATTGGGAAATTAACAACGTGGCAGTACTGTTGTGTCATCTGTGGGTCTTATGACTGCAGACTTCTCCAGTTGTCCCAACAGTGTGACATTGTGTCCTCCTCCGTGCATCATATCGGGAGGCACAGGGTGTCAGTTTGTCCCGTTCCTGGGACTCTGGTCAGAGGTGGTATCCTCCACTACAAAGTCAGTACTTTTTCATTTGTCATAGAAGGAACGTGTGTATAAATGAGGAAGAACTTCCCTTTCTCCCCTGTGTTTAACTTCGTTTGTCAGCTTTAGTTCATGGGTCCGTGTTTAGTTCAGCAGGTTGTTATGCGTCCCTCTCGATACTTAATGCTCAGATTGTCACAGATTTGGCCACTGGCAGCCCCGTGGTGTGTCTCCACCATGTCATTAGGCATTAAAGTGCTGCAGCAGCCTAGGCACATGTAGAGCATGTAGTGGGACAAAACCCAAGGGTCCAGAGAAGTGGTGGAGCTCTGGGATTCGTTGCTGGATTACCTGCAACCATACGGTGTCCTGGCTCCATAGCTCCCCGTGTCCAGCTGTGTGAGATCACGGGGAGGGAGGGCGAGGGCTCTCGGGGAACACCGGGCAGCCAGGGACGTCAGTGGGGAAGCTGCATCTCTGGGGCTTTCTGAAGAGGGCAAGCAGCTGGCTAGGAGCCGCGGTGCAGCGGCATCTGTGTGTGTTGCAGCAGCTGGCACCTTGAAGCCTCCTCTTCCCCGTGGGTGGGGGCCTCCACCCAGGCATCCAGCTTTCCTGTTGTTTTTGATAGCCTCTGCTGGCTTCTTTCACAGTTCAGAAGTTGCGTGAGTGCAAGTCCAGGTCCCATCTGCTGGAGGGATGGGCTGTGGTCCCCTGCAGGTGTGGGATGCCGTGTGCTCACCGCACGTTCTTGGGGATGGTGTCCAATTGGATGGGATTCTTGGCCCTGGCTGGGGTTGCAGTCTGAGGCCGTGGAGAGGGTGCTAGACCCTTGAGAACGTGAAGACATGTGCTCTTGGGGTGATCGGCCCCATTTTCTAACCAGCGTGCCCCGGCTCCCCCCTGCCCCCAGTACCGATGCTGGGATCACTCACCTTCTTGCCTTGCCGTCAGCTCGCCCAGCTTAAGTCACTCTTTGCTCAAGTAGGCTGCTCTTGGTTAGCTGTGGCAAGGGGATGTCCCGGTGGGGGGGTGGGGGTGGGGGCTGCAGTGGCCAGCAGCGCGCAATGCTAGGACAGGCTCTCTAGAAGGGCCAAGAAGTGGATGAAAACCCTTTCGTTGTTTGATCACAAGAGACAGTGTATCTTTTGTTCACACTGCCTGCCTCCTACTTCTGTCCCAGGCGTGTGCAGGCGTGAATTGACCGAATGACATAGAGGGAAGTGTAGCCCTGAACCAGACAAAGTAGAGAAGAAAAGGTGGCTGGCAGTCTGGTTCTGAGGGAAACAACAATTTAATTGGTGTCAACACATTAGCATTTTCGTGTAAGTTGACCCGCGGACATCAAAGGGGCTCTGGCCGCAACCCTACTGGGAGTCAGAACTCCTTCCCTGCCTCAAGACAAAGGAATTGATAAATGACTCACCTAAGGGCCGGAAGCTGAAACTGTTTGGACAGAATTTGGACTCAAACTCCAGTCCTTTTGATTTCACGTATTGTGATCTCTAATTGAACACACACTTTTCCCCCCACTTTGCTAATTTTAAGTAAAATGAAACAGGTACCATATTGAAAAAAATCCGTGTGTAAGTGAACCTGCACAGTTGAAACCCATATTGTTCAAGGGTCACCTGTACTGTATGTGAACTTGACATCTGTATGTGTTGTCTTTCCTAACAAGTGAAATTCCGTGTGCTGTGTGATCCTTTTTCGGAAGGGATATTCTTCTATAGATGGTCTTCTGTAGCTAGCGGACGGGGAGAGGTCAAAATCGTAGCTTGTTTGGTAATAGCATAAACCATACTTATGTCCAGAGATGCATGTTCTCAGACGGCCCTCTTTTGAGGCCTCCGTTAATCACATGTTGGAGTCTAACAAAATAAGATGCTTTCTATTACTGTCTGAGAAAAGGATACTGAGAAATCTCCATATCAAACATTAAAACTGGGCCCATCCTATCTCATGGGGTGATACCCCACATTTGTCTCACACAGGTTGATAGAATGACAGTTCCAGCTGTGAGCAGGATAAATTGATGCCTTCCAGTTATTTGGGATACAGTTTTCAGGTTTAATGAGTGTCTTCCTGGGAGTTGGATAAGGCAGTTGTGGTCTTAAAAGCCTTGCACACCTGTCTGACACATGCCATGTCCATACCACACGAACAGTGACAAGACGAAGAGAATGAGCCCATCACGGAGACGCCAGAGCCTGTGAGAGAGAAGAGCCCTCCCTCCTGTGACATCAGCTCTGCTGTGTTTCCCTGAGACCTTCCCCGAGAGCATGGGGTTCAGATTATCCCCATGGAGACTGTGGCTGTGGAGGGCCGAACGAGGGCTTTCCATGACTTGTGGAGGATAAAGGGTGATCTCGTAGGAAGACGCAGCTCACAGACAATTGCAGGGACCTTGGGGTCAGACTCCGTCTGTCCCCCTTCAGGGAGCCCCATTTTCGTTCAGTCTCTTAGGGATGTAGTGACGATTAAACCAAAGCAGTTAGAGATGCATCTAGAAAATGCTGTCCATCATCCTGTGCTACCATCCTTCTGTTTTCTCTCACTTTGAGCTATAGTTGAGACTTTTCTCCATCGGTCTTTAAGCTTTGGATAGAGAGATACTAGTAACTTTGTTTACCTGTGTGTCTGCTACATACCCAGCTCGTTAAAGGAAATGTCGGGGTGGGGGGGGGACCCCGGACGTGCTGCGTCTGTCTGGGTTACACAGATGTGAGCCGAGGTTGAGGCAGTGGTGTGTGTGTGAATGGCTGGGTGGACACCAAGCTGGATGTGGCTTGTGTGCTCGCGCCCACCGCCCGCGAGGGCACCGCACCGTCGGGCTGTGGCAGGTGGGCACACCTGCATGGCTGCCTGGCCCTTGGGGCACCGGAGGCCATCAACACGTAAGCATTTGGAGATGCAGGTGCCTGGAGGGGGACTTCAGAGAGGTCTAGCTGGGGTTTTTTAAATCTCTTGAGGAGGAAATGGAGATGCACTTTGAGGCTCGGCCCTCCTGCAGACGTACAGAAATAATCAGCCTATCACGTCATCCTCCGCTAGACTTCTTCCAGCTGAGCCAAAGCAGAGGGGTTTGAGCTGCGGTTAAAGTGCTTACATCTCATTAGCATTTGTTGGAGGCTGGGGCATTTTGGAACAGCGTGTTCTTGCTCTGCGTCTGATATTTTGTCTAACGGTGCCTCGTGCGGGAGTTGTAAGAGCCATCTCTCCATCTTCTCCGTGGCTGACACGGGGTGACACACCTCGAAGGTCACGGGCCAGGGTTCTTCATTTCAGCCAGCTCGGCCCGTGGGGCCTGGGGGCCGACAAGTTCTCTAGAGATCTACTGCGGGGAGGGGGAGGTATTGTACTAAGAAAATCCAGCACATGCCAGGTTAATGGGAGAAGTCATTATTTGTCCTACCAAAAGCGGTACCTGTTATAGATTCTTTGAAATGATGCGCTGAAAATTGGAAAGCGGGATTTGTGCAGATGCAGTCTCTCTGCGATGTTTGAGGATCACATCATCACCCTAGTGGGAGAGCTCACTTCTGGTGCTTGGGGTGGAGGGGGGCACCGCATCCGGCCAAGGAGCTCCGCTGGCACCCCTTTCCACAGCTGTGTTGACATCAAAGCATGTTAGGCACTAGCTATGCAAATGCCCATGTTGCCTTGGTGATAAATAGAAAGTGAATTTGGTCTTTGGGCAGCGTTGCAGCAGCATGTCTGACACCTGAGAACAGCAGTGGATATGGAGGCTGCACTGGAATCTGAGCTGAGATGTCCTTTGACTGTGGTTCTTTGTCTTAAAGTGGAGAGAGACCAGGTCTTCCTAGCAAGTCTCCACCTTGAGCTCGTCACACATGGGCCCTGTTCCCCTCTCTCTGACCTCTGTGGCACACGCTTGTCACTTAAAATAACGTTTAGATTGATAGGTTGTGGATGGGTAGAGGTGGTCCTCTGTCCGTCGCCGGGGCCACTCTGTCCCTTGCCTCACTCTGTCACCTGTGATTATGGCAGCTCTCAGCACTGTTCTGGAAGATGCCGTGACCGCCCCTGGGGGAGCAGACTCCATCCAGACAGACAGACACTCCATCCTCACTTGCCCAGACTGGAGCAGAGGTTCTCTCTTTGTCAGAGTCCTTCCTGGCCTCAGAGTCCAGAATTCAGTCTCCTATAATGTGTCCCCACTTAAAAATGTATCTACCTTAAAAAAAAAAAAAAAAAAAGTTTAGGATGTCTTAGGCATTCAGTGTTGAGATTCTCTAAGAAACAAGTTTTTGAACAAATTTTTAAAAACTGCTCACAATCTCAGAGTTTCGCGGGTATACCTTGCTTTTTGGTTCGCCTCCTAGAGTTTGGTATTGAGCTCTTTGTGATAAGACGGTGAAAAAGAATGTCCTTGTTAACTTGACTGCCAGGAAACTCCTCCCTAAACTGTGGTTCTGGTGCAGCAAATCTCAGCCCTAGTTCCCAGGGTAGGCCTCTCTTTCTTAATATTTGCGATCTTCCTCAACCTTTGTTTTTACTGTGCTGTGTACATCTGCGTGGTTTTGAGGGTGAGCCCCCCTGAGGAATGCTGAGTAGTATACCTGGGGGTTGTACCTGCCGAGTCCCTTGGCCCAGCGAGGTTTGAGCCTGCCTTTGGAGCCCGGATTGGCGAGTGTGTGTTCTGCGGTGAGCTGGAGTTGAGCCGAACTGTCGCGGTTACTTGGTGGTTCCTGATCCGCAAGCTCCGTCTGTGAAAGGGCGGGAGAGCCACGCTGGCTCGGGGGGTGGTGAAGACTGAAGAGGCGCGTGCCAGGTGGTTCCATTTATCGGTGACAGCGGGCAGCCCTTCTCATCCCCGAGCTCAGGCTCACAGAAGTCCGAAGGCCTGCTGTGTCTTGTGTACTTTCCAGAGGCCGGGCTCCTCTCCATCTGCAGGAGAGGGAAGCGGGATCACAGCGGCCCACTGCAGGTATGCCGTGGGCAACCTGGCCAGTTCCCCGGGGCAGCCTGGGCTCCAGGCCTTTTGCGTGCGGCACACCTGCTTCCCTGGTTTGGCTGTGCCTGTCTTGGCATTAAAATGTCATTAAAGTCCCCGATACTTGATGGGTGGTCTCGAGTGCAACCTGAGGCGGTCCCGGTGCTGCAGCCGTGGCGGTCGCCGGCGCCGTGTCCAGCCCCTGAGCCTCCTCTCCTGTCCCACCCCGCGCGGAGGCCCAGCTCCTCGACATATGGGCTGCTCCCCGGTCATGACAAGTCAGCCTGGACCCTGCTTCCCGCTCCAGGGCAGACCCTCCGTACAGCCCACCCCGTCTGCCACCCAGGTGAGCCTGCGGCCTCTGGTGTGGACGTGCAGGGAACTGTTTGGGATTGCCTGCCGAATGCTCTTGACACTATCTCCAAGGTCATATCCCACATCTTCAAAGAACACCTAAGTCTGTCCAGGGAAACTCAGAGCTCCTGAATCCATCGCTTACCTTTATGGGACGATTCTTGGATGGAACAGTCCCGGAATTTGACACTGCTTTTCATTCTGGCTTATTGTGAAAAAGCAAATACTATATTTTACCATAAAATACGATTTTTAGCAAGCCATCTGCTCCTTCTTGTGTGCAGGGCCCTGCCTCTCCTCCTGTAATTCCCTCTCCTTTCCTCCCAGTCACTCTTCTTCCTCCGACTCAGCATGGGGGCTTGGCTCTGTGCCTTCCTAACCCTGGCTCTCCTGGCCCCGCTGCCCGCCTCTCTGGCCGATGCTTCTTTCTCTGTCGTTGTCTTTACCTCTGTATTACCCTTGTCACAAGATCGTGTTCATTCGCATGGCTCTGTCCCTCAGCAGAGTGTAAGCCCCGTAAAGGAGCTGCCGTCATGTTGCTCTGTGGACAAGAAGGACCCTCCACATCTTGACTGTGTTTTGGTGTAGGCTTCAGGTTTCACTGGAACGTGTCGATGTGTTTCCGTCTGCGAGGTGGGAACTTGCACTTGCCTGCCTCTGGCTCCTGAGACAGGGCAGCTTTCTCTCGGGCTCTTCTCATCGGTGGTGGCACCGTGAGCGCCCTCTACGGTGGGCTGCACCGTGCTCCCCTGCATGCAGTGCTGGGGACTCAGGAATGCCCGCGAGACTTAACTGGGTGTAGACGTGCTACGAAGTTGAGCGTTGCCTGTGACGCCGGAGCCCCTCAGCCAGAGAGGAGCATGGACTGTCAGGATGGCCATAAAAGTCAATCACCCCAAATAATACACTTCTTGATCTAGACCACGGAGGTGAAAATCCCAGTTGGGTGGGATCCTGCACTTTGTACGTGTGTGTGTGTGTGTGTGTGTGTGTAAGACATAAATCGTTTGTACCTAGGAGCGTATTTAGTTTTTTCGTTCTTTCCCCAAATGAATCATTGTAATATATCTTTCTAAAGTGTTTTTATGATTTAGACTGAGACAGCATTACGCAACTCTGAGCTGAGAAGTTTTGTTTTTCACTTAAAAGGTGAAGGACCAGGAACAATGATTAAGCATGAGCGGGTGTATTAGTTTGCTAGGACAGCCCGAGCACAGGACCACAGCCAGGGGGCCTTAAGCGGCAGAAATGTGTTTCTTCACCGTCCTGGGGGCCAGAAGCCTGAGATCTCATGCTGGCCGGGCCGACCACGTCTGGCCTACGTTAGCATCGTCAGGCCCAGACCGTGTGCTCGGTGACTCCCGTAAGGAAGCTGATTGCTGCGGCTGCAGGTGTCAGAGGGCAGCGCGTCTGCCCTGGCGCCAGCTACCCATCCTCCAGCCGTTCGTGAGGTGTGGGCCATGCACGCTATGCCAGCAGCAGCTTCGGTGGGGCTCTGCCTGCTGTCGAGGGCTTTCTGGGCTGCCAGGGCTCTTGGAATCAGTGGTAATGGCTTCCTCCATGGAATGTCGTCCGAAAGCAATCGTTCACTGATTTAAGGGCGTGTGCCGTGTGTTGTCACGTGTGCTGTCGAGGGGCCAGGTGTCCCCGTATCCTCGCTAACCCAGATGTTGCAGCATCTTCTCATTTGTCAGGGGTTGGGTGTTCCTTCTAACAGATCTTTTCCTGCATTCCCCTGCCACCCTGGCATGTCTTTGCATACCCCCCTCCCATATTATTTTCACGTGACACGAAAGCAACAGTCTAAAAAGCTCGGGAAGACTTCTCTCATCCTACACCTGCTGTACTGAAGGGTGCGTGGAAGGTTTATCCTCTCAGACGCTGCCAGTTCTGGAATATAAAATTGGCTAAGTGTCAGCAGTTGGGGTCTGTCCCTACTGTGTGACCCAGTCCCCTCGTGGCATCATTTCGACTCCATTCTCCGGTCCTGCTGAGGCCAGCAGTGACTGTTTGGCTTGAGATTTCCCACCTTGAAGTGATGGTTTAGCTCAGCTCTGCGTACACTTTCTTCATTTTAGTAAGTCGTGGTTTTATTTTGAATAAGCCTCTTTCACCCTGTTAATATTAGTCTCAACTAAAATTAACCTTCCCCTAAATTATTCTCACCCAGAAGAAGCAAAGTAATTTTGAAAGTTAAATCAAAACAAAGCAATCTTGTGTGTCAAGCAGATAAAAATCGCAGACTGTGGTTACGGAGCGCCTCTACAGGAATCGCTTACATAAAGCTGATTTCCTCCAGTCTGGTTCCTGGTTCTGGAAGGAGCAAGGGAAGTGCTCCGGCCTTATCACAATTCCATCCTGTACAACGAGCCCCAGAGGGCTGTGTAAACAGTGGCGAAGAGGGAGCTCTGCTTGCAGCTGGCGTCTGTGGACAGCGATTGTGTCTGGGAAGGGGACGCCTGTCCTCAGCGTGCCCCGTGGCCAGTGGTCCCGTGGATGTGTGTTGGAAAGCACCCCCCCAGCCCGCCCGAGTGAGAAGGGGGGTGGTGGAGCGCTCCAGACAGCAGGGAGCTGGCCTGGGGTGTGGATTTCAGACCTGAACAGGGAAACCGGTCACAGCTCCTGACATGGAGGCAGATGTGCTCTGTTGCCAGCTTTGGCTGCTCTGAGTTTACACCCTGCACTTAACCCACGAAATGGGTTAGAGCTCGAAGGTGGAAGACCCAAGGACCCCTGAGACCTTGAAATACCCTGGCCGTTTCCTTTGGAACAGTTTCTCAGCTTGTCATGATCCTGTGGTGGTCCCCAGCAAACAGGGCTTTTCTATTTCTCGTCGCTCTCTGCCCGCCCCACCGGGGTACTGGAGGGGCCAGTGGTGGACGCCGCCTGTGTCAGTGACCATGGCCGCAGCACTGGACCAACAGCGCTTACCCAGCGGAGCCGCCCACCGACGGCCAGAGACGTGGTGGCGCATCAGTGCTCCACTTTATTTAGCTTCTTAGGGCAAATTACCCTGAATCACTGACTTCTCAAGTGAATGACAGCCACCCGAAACTCACCCTCAAGGGAGTCTGAAACATATTTGAATGTTGGTAACTTGGGCAGTAAGGTGGTTACCTCGCATCCACCAAGTTCTTTCTTTTCCTCCCTTCCATCTGCTTTACCTGCGCCTCTCTTCACGGGACCCCCCCCCCCAACTCCGGGACTTGGGGTGGCTTTTCTCCAGCACCTGCGCAGAGCCGGTGGGGATACTCGTTTTCCGACGGTTGCTACATTTCCTGATCAGGGCAGCTCCGGCCAGCGATGGCGTCACCTGTGGAAAGAATATGTGGTTTTTAGAAGGGGAAACAGTGCATCTATTTGACAGACCTGGAGCAGTTACTGTCTGCTAAGATTTCTACTACAGATGCAAGAAAAAAGGGTCCTCACGCTTTCTGTCTGTCTGATTGTGTTGTGGCAGCCCAGATTGAATGGGGGAATACAGGGAGAAACTGCAGCTCACAAATAACCTTGTGCACGGTAAAAGCCTCCTTTACTCCAGAGAAGAATTTACAAGAGTTTACAATTTTTAAAAAAAGGGCGGGGGAGGTGGGGAAACAGATTCAGGGATTCTCTTTGAGTCTTCCAAACATCCTTTTGGTCGCTTTAAAGAAAACCATCATTTGGTGTGCCTGCCCTTGATGCAGTGACGTCTCAGGGAAGAAGTGGCCCTTTAAGAGGCACCTTCATAGCTGTTCAGATGGGATTGGTGGTTCCCTTAAATTATGGGTTCCCCCGCCAGCCCCCGAAATAAGTCGGGGCTGGAAAGTAAGGAGCTTTCCTTTTGTTGTTTCAGGTCTTTCTGAATAATCACCAAGCAGCCGGAGGTCACCCGCAAATGGTGTTCTTACGGCTGTTACGCCACATTATCCGTCTGGTGTGGAGGATGCAGTGACAGCGGGTTCCTCACGGAGCCGGGATGTGCAGACATTTTGCTCGTTCGGACCGGACCGACAAGCCCAGCACCTCGGTGTCTCGGTGTCCTTGCTGTGCGGCCCGAGGTCCCTCGCCGGAGGGGGCGGGCGGGGAGCCTGCCGGCGTGTCCCCGGAGGACACCGAGCTGCACGTGGACCTGACCTTGTCTTTCATCATCACCACGCGGCCGAATTTCTAACAGAAGCTTGTTGTGAATGTAAATGAGGGAGGATTTTCTTTTTAAACAATGTACAAAATCATGGTTCTTTGGAGCAGGATTTTATGCAAGAATGGTGTTTACATGCCGTGTGTTTTTTGTTTTTTTTTTTCTCCCACCTTCTTTGATAAGAACAGGTTTTTCAAAAAGGAAACGGAAACTTTTTAACCAACTCGTGAGTGATTTTTGTACTAAAATTTTAAGAACCTTTTGCCTACTCTCAGAGGATTGTTTAAACTCTGCAGTGGAAACTGAGCCAGCTGATTTATAAAGCTGCCTTAGTTTATTTTTAGAGGTAACCATACAGCATTTTTAAACAGGAGAGGTATGATGTGGCCCCTCCCTTCCCTGCCGTTGCCTCTTGGACTTTTTTTTTTTTTTAAGTCATTATTATTAATACCAAAAAAGTTCTTATGAAATGGAGCTGGTAAAAGGGGCAGAGGGGTCTCTTGTCAGCCTATATCGACATGCCACTCCCATTTTGTAAATATCTACTTACCTCCTTAAATTCAGTTGCATCTGTGGCAAAATTTCAGACTCTTTTTTTTGTGTTTCTCCTTACGTCCTTAGGTGACGCTCCGCCAGCCTGTCGGGACACTGATGCATACATTTGGTCCAGTGTATTTCCATGGTAAAAAGTATAATTGGGTCTGAACGTGAGTCAGTATCTGCCTGTATCAGACCCAGGTCTGTTTGTCTATTGGTAGCTTACTCACTGGGAGGGGCTCGATGTTGGTTTTCGTTTGGTTTTGATGGGCTTGTCGTTCAGAAGTGTTCTGAAGAGGTAATTACGGCAGTCATAACACAGAAGGTATGCGCTGTTGGCTTCTCTGGATGCAGGCCTTCCCGTATCACAGGATGGACTCTCAGCCTAAGGTCCCAGGTGGTGAACATGTCCACGTGCAGCCGAGTTCCGTGGAGGCATCCAAGCCCGAGCCCTTGTGAGAATCGGCGCAGTCTATGGGCGGGACTTGAGACAGCCGTTTCCTGGGCATCCCGGCTTTTTGTCCAACTCAGAGTTCATCTGGCTTTCAATGGCTAACACTTGGTTCCCGCTCTTTGAAACATAGACTTATTTCTGCTCTCAGCAGTTCCATTAAAAAACCCCGTTGGACACAAGTCTGAGATGGCCCCTTGGCCTTCTGACAGATGTCTGTGTCACTTGTTCCACTTCTCTTGGGACGGCTGGATTTTGTCAGGCCCCCTTCACGCAGCCACTTCTGTTGGGGATGCCCTTGCCCCGCACCTGCCATGATTATGGCAGAGAATGGAAGCCCGCGAGTTGGTCAGTCTTTTCAAAGGCAGTGAAACTACTAGGGAGACCCAAGAAAGACAGATTAGGGAGCATTGAAAGAGGGGAGGTGGAGATCGTTCTGTGAACCCCATCACTCTTACGGTTTTAGAAACCTCAGATCATTAAAGAGCTGTTTAAAAAAGATACGTGATTTTTCAGATGAGTCAACAGTGCCAACAACAACTATCGTTATTTGCTTTTGGCCCATCGAGAACCAGTGTTTTCACGTTATCAGTTGGAAAAATTGATTCATTTTTGTATCTTCATAATTTTATATAAGTATATATATATATATATGTTGCATATACACGTTTTCCTTAGGTAGAGATATTTGACTCCAAATATTCTTCCTTCTAAAAGTTTTCTTTTTCCCCAGATATCTTCTTGGGGTCTTGAATTGTTTTAAAGCTGTGTTGAGTCTCAGCTTGTGTCCTTGACATGTCTTGAACCCCTCTGCAGGGTCCTCAGGTCCACGCGGTTGTTTGGGTGGTTGGTGGAATTGCAGCCGTGGGCCTGCTGGACACACACACCAAAGACGTATTTGGTTCTGGGCCGCTCCCCTCCCAGGATCTCCATACTCTATACGGGCAAGTCTCTCGGACTGGAGCACTTTATTCTGTTCCTTCAGCCCTGGTGCCCGGGGGCTGAGTGCTCGCTCGCCCACGTGCAAGTTTACCTCGGGCTCGGCGGCCTCCAGGCCCCCGGGCTGGCCGTGGAAGCAGCTGGTGAGGAAATTAGAGATTCTATGAATTGTAGAAGTATTAAGAGGATGTTGCCCCAGGACTTAAGAGAGGTGACTGGACGTCTCTGTACTGTACGTATCTGTTTATCAAGATGCCTCCCTGCAGAAAGTATACCCGCTGTGGGTGTACCTTTGACTTCTTATTTTCCCTTTCTTTGACTTTTTATAGAGAAAAAATAACTCGATCCCTTTTTGGAAACTGAATGCGGGTTTTGTGCCTTGACCACCTCGTCTCACGTGAGGTTTGTAGAAAGTGTCCTGTGACTTTTCACAGAAATGCAATAAACACACACGAAATTAACTTCATGAGTGAATCTGCAAATTACCTGGACTCCTGTTTATGAAGAATTTTTTTTTTTCTTGGTTGTGGAGAAACCAGGTGAAAATTTCTTCCAAGTTAAAAAAAAAAAAAAATGTACACAGTAGACGACAGCTTTCTCCTGTTTCCCCTTCTTAATATTGTATATATTTTGACTATTTATTAGATTAGGAAGTCATATTTTACTTATCAACTGAGCCAAACGTCTGTGTGCAATTATTATGTTTCCTTTACCTTTCTTGTAAAATTTTGTACAGCATAAATGAGTAAAAAAAAAAAAAAAAAAAAAAAAAATCACTGTTTTTACTAAACTTTTTCAGAATTGAGGATTGTAAATATTGTAGATTCTTTTTCTGTGTAATGTGTCCTACTGTTTCATAATGCTGTAACTTGTAGAGATGTTGTATATTTATTTCCAGCTTATTTAATGTCTTAAATTCTGAAAAGTGTTGACCTCCCTGACCCCTGCCCCCTCTTGTCCTGTTAATTGCTTTAACTCTGAGCAGGCCTACTGGTCTCCCCGGGGTTGCCCTCCAGCTTTGGTTCCTGGTATTTCTAATCAAATGGGTTTAGATTCTTAGAGTTTGCTGTCCTCATGATGAAGTTTGTGTTTAGACAACAATGAGAGACCAGAAACCTAGCAGGCTGTCAAATTCTACTCTAGAACTTTCCAGTGACTTTCTCGTGTTCCCAAACAGCTAGCTTCTCATGGAAGCTAATGCTGTTAACTCCAGGCTGTATTTTAAAGCCAAAATATATATGCGTTGGCGAGGGGGGGGGGGGGGGAGTTCGTTCGGGTTTTTCCATTACATCTTAGGGAAAAACCCGAACGAACTTCTTTTGGGCCAGCCCCAATACGTGTTATTGGCAGTTGGGAAGGATTTTTTCCATTGAAAATTCATCCCTGACAATACCATGTTCAGAGAAATGGAAACGTCTTCTTCTGGAGGTGCTGTTGTGAGATTGTTGGGGGCAGGGGCCAGGCAGGATGAAGGCACAGTGGGACCAGAGGCCCCTGCTTCCAGAGAGACTTCAGGACCTCTTCACACCACTAAACCCCTCACTGGTAACTGATGAGTAGTTGAGTTCCCACCACCCGCTCTGTGGCTTCCTGTGCTTTGAGGTGCGGACTTAACTGTGTGTGTTCAGGAACTAATTGTACAGCCCCTGCCCTGAACCATTCGGTCCCTGCATTTGATCCACACCTGCTTCTTCAGGGTGACGCTTTCCTTCTTCTCCAAAGTCTTCGAGAGAGGTTGGGGGCCCCACTGGACTGGCTGTTAAGAAGTGGAAGCTTGAAAGAGACTTCCTAGCGGTTCTGTGTCGATGGCTCTGTCATCCCTGCTGGTTTAGCCTGGTGCCTGCGTGTGTCCACCCCACACACACGTGTCGCTAAACCAGCTGGGGTAACTCCTGTCCTGCTCCAAACAGCATTGTGTGCAAGAAGCAGCCTCAAGCTCCCGGCTAAGTAACTTGACTACTTTTATTTGGAAATTTCAGACTTTAGAAGCTCTCTTACGTTTTATGTCCAGGTTCTGTGACCACTAGTTACTGTATCAGAACTCATCAGGTACTCATTTATAAATAGCACTGATCTGTCTGTATACTGATTCATCACTAACTTGTTTCCTAGGACCCAGCGTATGTAGCATATGTATTGCAATTTCCCTGGCTTACTTGTGTTTTGCACTGATGAATTTTGACAGGGTAATTGCCACTTTACTTGTGCAATACTGCTGTAAATAACTGCAGATTTTTTTTTAAAGAAACTCAATCTTTTATGTTCTTAATGAATTTTATATAAATAAAACTTTCAACTAGTTTTGGTGAGCTGTTTGATTTGTTTCACGAAATGGTGGAGAAATAGCTGAAGTCATATGGATATGTACACGCCCACACTCTGCCCTTATCAGTCATACAGTGTATTACAGACAGGCAGATTTCGTGAATTCTCCAAGTCAATTCTGTGTCGTATACTTAAAAGCAAACCACTCTTTAATAAAAGTTTTGAAGTGGCTGGGGAGAGCGACTGCAGAGTTTTCTGCCCACGTAGTCAGGTATGACTCAGCACCTGGATGGGGGGGGGTACTAAGTGACAGATCTGAACTGTATTGATTAGTGATTATAGCAGATACCCTGCCATCTCACCCCGTCTCATAGTTTGAAGAAATTTCAAAGGATGGAAGTCTGGTTTGACTCTAATAGAAAACTGTTCTATAGCACCTGCTCGAAGCCACGAATCAACAGGTGCCTGGACCCGTGTGTGTGTGTGTGTGTGTGTGTGAGAGAGAGAGAGAGAGAAATCACTGCCATCTTATAAGGGTCCACGGAGTTTTGGGAGACCTGTGCTATGTGGTAGGTGTGAACTGGTTTAGGAGTGGCAGAGAGAAATGCTGATTTGGGGATGGAGGTTATAAAATCCTAAATAAATTACATAATTTGCCACTTTTGCTCTGAAATAAGTGCTGGGAAAGTTAAAGCCTGGGTGAGCTTTGTTTTAAACTGGTAATAGATTAATGCTTTTCATTGTAATTAGGCAAGTAGTACATGTGTGTATATATACATTTATTTCAAATCAAGTGGTGGTTCTGGCTCATGTTCTGCATCCTGCTTCCTCAGCAAGGCAGGAGTTTGGATTTTTCCAGCCCATTTTCTGTGTGTGTGTGTGTGTGTGTGTTTACTTATTCAGCAGTTTTGCTCTTCTGTAAACGCTGTACAGTCAGTGTGTGGTTCTGACTTAGTGGGAGGTCATAGGTTTTTCCGTAGTGACTCCATTCTAACCACTGCACACAGGAGTAAAAGCTCCTTGCCTGGTGTCCTGCTATGGCTTTTCTGCATCTTGGGCGCTACCTGGTCCATTCTTCTCCAGCCTGCAGGAGAGGTGCTGGGCCGATGGTTCAGGGTGGTGGGATTAGCAGCTTCAACAGACTCACAGGTGCTGCCGAACTGGCTGTTCTGCTTCACAGGACCACCCGCTGACATCTGCCAAGCCTTGCAAGATGATACCAGCCTGGAGGGGGGAGGGGGATGCTGTTGTCTGAATTCAAATTTTCTACTTGCAAAGAGGATGATCTTTTCAGACATTGTTGGCATCTGCTTTTTTTTCTAAAGGGCTTTGCTTATTTTCAGTTGGGTTTTTTATTTTCCCTATTGATAATTATTAGCTCTTTGTATATCCTGGGTAAAAATCTCTTACATCTTGGCAATACACTTCCTCCAGTCTGTTATTTTTTTTCTCAACATTTTATTATGGAGATTTTCAAACATACAGAAAAGTTGAAAGAGTGTACAGAGAACACTCATATACCCACCACTTAGATTCTACCTTTCACATTTTACTCTACCTCCTTGATTCTGTATCTATCCATCCATTCTTGCATCTTACCTTGTGATGCATGTCAAAGGAAATCGTAGTTAGCAGCAGCAGCCTTATCCCTAAATACTTCAACACGTACATCATTTAGAGTTCATTAATTTTTTAATGAATTTTCTCTGAGATAAAATTTACAGGTAATACAACAACTCTTAAGTATGCATTTGCTAAGTTTTGACCAGGATGCAGATGTCACCCAAACTCCTATCAAGATAAGGAGCATGACCGTTGTCACTCCTAAAAGTTTCCTCAGGCAGTCCCTCCCCTCTTGCCTCCAGGGATGACCTCAGTTCTGATTTTTCTTCCACCATAAATTAGGGGTTTTTTTTGGGGTGGGGGGCGGGTTGCGGTATGCGGGCCTCTCACTGCTGTGGCCTACCCCGTCGCGGAGCACAGGCTCCAGACGCGCAGGCGCAGCGGCCATGGCTCACGGGCCCAGCCGCTCCGCGGCACGTGGGATCTTCCCGGACCGGGGCACGAACCGGCGTCCCCTGCGTCGGCAGGCGGACTCCCAACCACTGCGCCACCAGGGAAGTCCCATAAATTAGTTTTTAGGTAGAGTTTGAATGGGATCATGCAGTATGTGGTCTTTTGTGTCTGACTTCTTTTTTGCTCAGCATAATGTTACAATCATCAGTCGTTTTCCTCTTTCTTGCTGAGTAGTATCCTATTGTGTGAACAGACCACACTTTCTCTGTTGTCTTATTAATGAACACCTGAGCTCTTACAGTTTGGGCTAGGATGAATAAACCCTCTATTAATATTCTTGAACACATCTTTTTGTGAACGTAGGTTTTATTCCACTGCATGTCTTCACCCTGCTGTGGTGTATTTGAGGTAGTTCTCACCGCTTTAGAAGTCAGAGTTATTAATCTGACTTAGGTTTCTGCATTTTGTATTTTAAGAGCCCTTCCCTAGGCCAAAGTTTTAAATATATTTTGTGATATATTCTTCCTGTAATGCTACAGTGTGTTTTCATCTTTAACCCACCTGGATTTTTTTTTTTTTTTTAATGATATGATGTGACTCTAACTTAATTTTTTTCCCCCATAGACAGCCAGGAGTGTCCTCTTTTCTTCACGTGAAATGGCTCTTTGACATCTACCAAATTCTCCTATTATGTGCTTCTGTTTCTCAGCTCTTCTTTTTTTCCAGTGATCTTTTTGTTTTCATCTACATTATGCTCATTACTGTGGTTTCGTAATATGTTTTGAATTTCTCGTCTTTATTTTTCAAGATTGTCCCGGCCAATCCACGTTTTGTCTTTCATGTGCACTTTGGAATTAGTTTAAGCATCTTGAAAAGTTCGGTGGGTGTCTTATTTGGGGACTGCAATGGCCATATTCATTTAGGCAGCGTTGCCATTTTCCCAAGACGTTTCCCAAAGCAGCCAGCTCGTAGTTTCATCTATTAGGCTTCTTTTTGATGCCGTTAGTGTGCTTGGCTTTTCTTCCCATACATCCTGCACATTTCTTGTGAGCTTTTCGCTAGGGGGAGGGATGGGGATCGGCCAGCACCCAGCCCACCCACTGCCCGCTTTCTTATTACCACCACAGCTGCTCTCTGTGTGCCTGCCCCCCGCCCTTGCCTTCCACCTTTGCAACTTTCCTCGCCCCCAGGACTGCGGAGGGCAGCCGTGGCCTAAGCTGGGCCAACCCAGCACTCTTCCCCGGCACTTTGAACCTGGAGCAAGCGAGGCAAGAAGGGGCTGATGGGAGTGCAGCATCCTTGTAGCTGGGTAGACAGGGAGGCACGTGTGCTTTCCCTGGCCGTGGTGCCTGCTGCCCGCGTGCGTGTGCCTGGTCTCCACGCTTCCTTGAGCGCAGGGCCCCTCCCGTAAGTTCTCTCTGGGCTAAGTCAGATGCTCTTGCCGGCAGCCCGAAGCGCTGACTCATTCCTACCTGTCAGGAAAGACCGATTCGAGGGTTGTTAGGAGCCCCCCTATAAACAGTACGAATTCAGAAGGTGTGAGGTGATAGGTTGATGGTTAAAATCCCCCTTTGGGCGAGACCAGAATGGGGCTGTGAGAAGATGGGAAATGACAAGGCAAAAGGATGTTCTCTCACTGTCTCTCACTTCCACCACTGGGCCTCCTTTGCCTGAAACCTCTCTTTCCTGAGGCAAGCCCTAAGTCCTTAGGAGAATTTAGTACCAAGAAGAAGATACAGTAGAAGGCCCTTGTTGCTGGCGTGTTAGCCCGTATATGACGTGCATTTCCAAAAGGGACTCCAGAAGGGGAAGTTATACTAGCTGCTCAGCTTTGTCTCCTTAAAGCAGATTTGGGGAGACTTAGCTCTATAGTAACCCCTCAATCTACTGACTAAACAAGATCAAACTTGGGGAACCATTCTCACAATACACCCTAAAGGTGCCATGTTCCATTGTAGGCAGGCTTTCTGGTCCGGAAGGACATCAGAGAGCTTATACCACCTCATTACATTTTTAGTCCTCTAGGTGGTCATTTGCCTAGACAATTTATTCAATCCAAGTGTGTCTGTTAAGATCCTACCATCTCTCCGGTGCAGATAAAAACATAAACGTGCTTAAAACTGAGACATGCTTAAAACTGAGACCCTTGCTCAGGGTCTCAAGGCCAGTAAGCGGAAAGACCACAGTAAAATTCTGTACTGGAATCCCAGCGGGAGCTGTTTCCGGAGCTTGGAGAGTGAGAGACTTGCGGCTCCCTTGGGTGTCTCGCCCCACCCCCATCCGGCTCCCAGAGCCCCGCACGCGAACCCCCATCACCCGCTGTGACAACTAACCATTGGGCACTTGGTATGTGTGAGGTCCTGGTCACAGCACCCCATCATCTCAGAGCAAACAAACAGCCCTTTAAAGAAACTGCCGTTATGACCCCAGGTGCCGAGACAGGGAAACTGAGTCACGGGGCATTTAATCTGCTTGCCCGGGGTCACCGAGCCCGTGGGTGGCCGAGCTGGGGTGTGAAGCCGGGCAATGGGGCTCTGTCAGCGCACACATAGGTCTACCCGCTCCTCCGTCCCCCTCTCAGGTCCCAGCGGAGCGGGTGCGGGAGGCTGAGGCCAGGCAGGGTCCGCCTCGGAGGGGACGCCCGCGAGGCTGCAGGCCTCAGAAGAGTTCCGCACATTCTGGGGACTCACGTGATTGTGGCCTGGTCCCAATCCACCTTGTAGGGGAGGGGGGGGCACTCCAGACCCCAGGCTTTGCTTGCATCTCCGGCCACCAGGGCATTTCAGCTTTACCAATGGCTCACCTCCCTCTGGAGGCCCAGGTCCTGTATTTCTTGCCTCAGACCTCCTGCAACTCTCGGTGACCTTGCCTGAGGGCCTGCTGTTGTCCCGAGAGTGCTGGGTATGGCCTGAGCCTGCTGACTGCTGCCGTCGCCCTGTAAGGCGTGGCCTCGGTCTGGGGGAAGCTGTGGCCCCCTCGTTCTTTGCCCGCTGTCCCACTCACGCCACCACCAGGGAGAAGCAGCTCCCAGACATTTGTTCACATGTAAGGCCATGTTAGTGCCGGCATCCTGGTGATGGAGCAAAGGGGTCACAGAACCCCCAAGGGTGGTCTCTCCACTAGAACGTAGAGTGAGTGAGGTAGGTCCGGGACAGCCTGGTGTGTATCCGTTGGGAGCAGTATCCACTCTCCCCCATTCGCCCTGGAACCTTTGCCCCCAGACCTGGAGCAGGAAGATGTTACCCAGAGCTTCCCCGGCCCCCAGCATCCTGCCACGCGATGTCTCTGTTCCAACCCTGCAGCGCCCAAAGCCCCTGCATGACCAGCTCTCCTCTACCTCTTACATCTCACTGGCCTGCTCACTGTTTCATTTGTTTTTCGGCTCATCGTTTGTTTGTTTTTCTCTAAGACTTTTTTTCAATGTGGGCCATTTTTTAAGTCTTTATTGAATTTATTACAATATTGCTTCTGTTTTACGTTTTGATTTTTTGGCTGCGAGGCATGTGGGATCTTAACTCCCCAACCAGGGACCGAACCCACACCCACTGCATTGGAAGGCGAAGCCCTAACCACTGGACCGCCAGGGACGTCCCCTCTTCTTTTTAAAAAAAAAAAAAAAAAATACGTATGGAGGTACAAATACATACAGTCAAGTGCACAGTTTTCTCGACAAACTTTGACTCATGTCTATAGCTGAGGATTCATCTCCCCGATGAGGATGCAGAATCTGACCAATTTAAAGGGACAGCAGGGGCTTCCCTGGTGGCACAGTGGTTGGGAATCCGCCTGCCGATGCAGGGGACACGGGTTCGTGCCCCGGTCCGGGAGGATCCCACGTGCCGCGGAGCGGCTGGGCCCGTGAGCCATGGCCGCTGAGCCTGCGCTCCGCAATGGGAGAGGCCGCGACAGTGAGAGGCCCACGTACCACAAAAAAAAAAAAAAAAAAAAAGGGACAGCAGTTCAGTCCTGCTGCCCAAGGCCCAGGCTCACTCCTGCCCTGTCCTCTTGCTCCGGGGCCCCTGGGCCGGGAGCCATCTCTGCAGAGGCATGAGGAGAGGCTGGGGTTCTGGCTGGGGTCCCCCAAGGGCATTCAGCAGCCTCTTACGGCCCCTCTAACAGGAAAGGAGAACCTGTGGCTCTGTCAGTAACTCTTCCCCGCGTGAAGATTCAACCGTGACCTTCGTGTCAATATGTGTCACTTATTTGTGCTGAGAAGCCTGACACAGAAAGCCCTGGATGTGGAAGATCTGGCTTTTTTTTTTTTTTCCTATACATTTATTTATTTACTTATTTATTTTTGGCTGCGTTGGGTCTTCCTTGCTGTGCCCAGGCTTTCTCTAGTTGGGGAGAGCCGGGGCTACTCTTTGCGGTGCGTGGCCTCTAGGCACGCGGGCTCATTAGTTGTGGCACTCAGTCTCAGTAGTTGTGGCCCGCAGGCCCTAGAGCGCAGGCTCAGTAGTTGTGGCGCACGGGCTTAGTTGCTCCGTGGCATGTGGGATCTTCCCGGACTAGTGATCGAACCCGTGTCCCCTGCATTGGCAGGCAGATTCTTAACCACTGTGCCACCAGGGAAGTCCCCTTGCTCATTTTCTTAAAAAGTAAATCCTTTCTGTTACCTTGACATCTGGACCATTGGAAGAGGAGAGCCAGGTGCCAAAGCTTTCTCAGTCATTGGATAGCATTCTGAAAAGCTATCTGGGGAACAAACATTTTTCCTTCTTCTGTCAGCATCTAGGAAATCTCTATCCCATTTAAGTGTAGGTGAAAGGATTTTATTGTCTTTAACTCAAATAGTCTGGAAAAATCTTGCCTTCATTCCTTCACGTATTCATTTGACCAGCAAGTGTTTATTGAACATCTATTATGTACCAGACACAATTGATTCCAAGTGCTCAGGACTCAGCAGGAACCAGGCTGCTGAGACCCCTGCCCTCCGAGGGCTTACATTCAGTGGGGCTGAGGGGCCTAAGACAAACTGGTGAACAAGATGAGCAGACAGTGAAAGGCGCAGGAAATAAACAAGGTCAAGTGTAGGGGAGCAGGTCTGGTGATGCAGCGGGTCTCCTGGTGCAGAGGGTCTGGTGGTGCAGCTAAAGCAAGGAAGGCCTTTCCTCTGAGCCCTCAGGATGAGCCAGGAGCAGCCAGCCAAGAGCTGGGAGAAGAGACCAGACAGAGGGACCAGAGCCACGGAAAGGAGGCCGGGAACAAGTACCGTAGAGGGAACATTTGGGGGCTGGGCTGCTCTAGGCCACATCCTAGAGACGGGCTCCCTTTAAATTCACAGGGCAGTGGAGGCCTTTTGTTACAGAGCCAACATAATCCAATCTGAATTATCTGAGAAAGATTCCTCTGAATTCCAGACTAAGGGAGGTTGAAGGGACATGATGGCTGACTGTGATGTGTGATCAGGGATTTTCCTTTTGCCATAAAGGACACGATTGGGACAAATGGTAAAATCTGAATCAAATATGTAGGTTAGATAATAGTATTGCATCAAGGTTAATGTCCTGATTTTGACCATTGAACCACAGTCGTTTAAGAGAATGTCCTTATTCTTAGGAGACACACACTGAAGTATTCAAGGGTGAGGGGCGTTGCCTGTCTGCAGTTTACTCTTAAACATTCAGAGAAACATATCATAGGCATACATGTGGGTTATATCTTGGGGGTGTGGGAGAAGGAAGAAGCAAATATGGCAACATGTCAACATTTGGGGAACCTGGGTGGGGACTGTAAGGAAATTGTTTACACTATTTTGCAACCTTTTTGTAAGTCAAACTAAAATTTTTATTTTATGTCAAAACAAAAAGTGAAAAGTGTAAGACCCCTCTGGCTGCACCTGGATGGTGGTAGTGAACAGAAGTGTAGGCGCAGGGGACCGTCAGGGGTCCTCCCAGGAGGCCTGGGATCTGGTCCTAGACCTGAATGGAGGGAGAGATGCTCGAGGCGAGAGGAGACAGGTCCTCCCAATGAGGAGAGAAAGAGAGGACAGGATGCTAATTGCGGACTTTGGCCAGAGCGATTGGTGAGAAGAGAAACTGGGTGGAGGAGGAGTAGGAGCCCTCCCCAGAGGGCTCGTGGAGAGTTCTGTTCTCTTGAGCTGCCAGCTCAGCTCAGGGCTGATCCAGAAACGGTGTTATCAGCTCGTTTTAAAGGGAAAATGTTGGGTTTGGGGAAAGAAATCCCAGCCAGTTGGACGGCAAACCATTGGCTGCTTGAAGAAAGGCTACAGCGTAAATATTTAGGCATTTACTTTAACGAAACACATTTTGCAGAACACAAAGGGAGGAAATGGGGTCTTTAATCATGAGAGATGGGGGACGACCCATATGGAGCATCTACTGAATACGGGGCCGGATGCTGCCTGGGAAGGGGGGTGGGGAGTCCTCAACCTTGGAGGACATTAGACTCCCCCAGGGTTTTTTTACAAAATACACACCTCTTCAAAACTCCAGTGGGATTCCAGTGCAGTGTTTTTTGTTTTTAAAGCTCCCTATCCGCGATCCAGTGTGGCGGGGTTTGTGAGCTTACTGATCAGGACTCCCGTGGGTGACTCCGGAAACCCCGGGGCTGGCAGCAGCATCTCTGGGTGAGTGCATCACCCGGGGAGAGTGCTTGGAAGGACACCACTCAGTAAGGTGCTGTTTGTTTCAATTTCTCTTGCAGTTGCAAAATGTTCAATCCTCAGTTCTGTCTCTCTCTGTCAGTGTGCCCTGGCACAGACATCCACGTGTCCTGCCAAATTCAGGGTGAGTAGGAGGACAGAGTGGGCTGGAGGGCCCAGGGCCAAGGCCAAGGCCTGTTGTAGGTGAGGCCGCCCTAGTCTGTGTGCCTGGGGAGAGCCCCGTCCGTCATCAGGTAGGACAGAGCCTCCTTGACAAAGCCAAAGGGCCCGGCGAGGTCAGAGACGTGGGAAGGGGCCGCCGGCTGGGCTCCGCAGGAGCAGAGGTGGGATGCAGTCGGCGTGCAGAGCAGGGAATGAGCGAAGGTGTGAATGGCACCCAGCTCTTTGCAGCTCGGTGGGCGTGGCACGTGAGGGCATCTTGGAATTGTGCGGAGATAGGTGTGGAATGACGTAGTTCTCACTTTAGCCAAAGAGTGTGGCAACGCAAGCACCCCAACAAGTTAAGAGAGCACTCAACTGGGTGGAAAGAGGAGAGGCTCCCCATCTCCCTCCAGACCCCTGATAGCCTCCCTTTGTGGGACCCGGTCATGTGTGGTCTTTTATTATGCATAGATGGGGAACATCAAGGCAGAAGTTTCTTAAAACTTTCTTCCAGAAGGAATTGGGCTTAAAATACTTGCTCAGGGGCTTCCCTGGTGGCGCAGTGGTTGAGAGTCCACCCGCCGATGCAGGGGACACGGGTTCGTGCCCCGGTCTAGGAAGATCCCACACGCCGCGGAGCGGCTGGGCCCGTGGGCCATGGCCGCTGAGCCTGCGCGTCCAGAGCCTGTGCTCCGCAACGGGAGAGAAAAAAAAAAAAAAATCGATGAAGTGGACTTAATCAAAATTAAAAGCTTCTGCTCTGCAAAAAAAAGAGGGGGGGGGGGTTCCCTGGTGGTACAGTGGTGGAGAGTCCGCCTGCCAATGCAGGGGACGCGGGTTCGTGCCCCGGTCTGGGAAGATCCCACGTGCCGCGGAGCGGCTGGGCCCGTGAGCCATGGCCGCTGGGCCTGCGCGTACGGAGCCTGTGCTCCGCAACGGGAGAGGCCACAACAGTGAGAGGCCCGCGTACCGCAAAAAAAAAAAAAAACAAACTTGCCCAGCAGATGGCCAGGGCTGCCCTGGGACACCGCATCTCTTATCTGACAGCTGTCCGCGAAGAGGCCACGGGGAGCTGTTCTCAGAGCATCAGAGAGACTGAGCTTTGGGCCATCCTCACGGGTCACGGCCCTGTTGCCTCCATCTGGGTCCAAGCCATGGGGCTGACCTGCCTGGTGGGGCTCTGAATGTCTAGACAGACAGACAGGCTGAGATGAGAGAGGACACACTTGCCCCCGTGGCTGAAACCTGGTATGGGGCCAGCATGGTCAAGTACACATGGATCAGAAACAGTGGGAAGGAGCCCTGTTTGGATTAACACACACGTTCCTGGGTGGCAAATCCCCTTTTCTAAAAGCATAAACACCTGGGAAGGCAGACATAAAATCTGAAGGACTTTGGCCTCGGTGAGTTGTGTATGTCAACTTGTATCAGTAATACCACACTGACTTAAAAATAATCCCAAGGCAAGGACAAAACACTTTCACTGTTATAAAACTGGACTAATATTACATTTTTTCCCCTGAAATTACTTTTCAGAGTTCATAAGTATACCTACCTTATCAGGAGGAAGGAAACAGCAATCATAGGACAGAGTACAACATTCTTTTGGATTATTTATGCTTTTGGGGGGGTCTGATTCTGAACCCTTTGAAGAAGTGAAAGACTATAAAAAAAGTAAGTTGGATGGTTTCTTTCCAAGAAACATCAAATGAAACTCCAGTTTCAGAGAGATAGAGTTCTTCACCAGTGTTCCCAAATGCCAGGAACCTTCTTTTTCATGTTTTCTGTGACTGAACGTTAGTTGCCTTAAGCCTGCCATGATTTTCAGTTGAAAATATCTGCAGAGGAAGCAAACCTGGCCGGTGAGTGCAAGAGGCTTCATTCCCCATGACTGAGAAGGATCAAATGCTGATCCAGAGGAGAGCTGTGAGTACTGCTCAACACAGAGTCAAGTTCTGGGGGGGGGGGGGGGGGGGGCAGCTTTGAAACTGACAAGATATTGACCTGTGCGGATCAATCAAACAGCCTAGAGCCCCTACGCTTCCTCTTCCGGGCTGCCTTTTCCCCACCCTAGGCCCAGCTCTGTGAGTTAGTTCTCATGAACGCTAGCAGATGACTCCGAACGCCACAGAGGGCCAGGCTCTCTCCCCGCAGGGCTGTGCCCCAAGTCTTCAGAACCCGTGCAGGTCCAGACCCAGCCTGTGGCCAGCCGAGGAAGGGAAACCTCCGCAATCGCATCATCCTCTCAGTGAACCACATTCTGAAGACCCACCACCCTCTCCTTCTCTGACGTTATCATGTCTGATGCTAGAGGCGGCTCTAGACATTTGTCCCTGTCGTGTTTCATGTGTATGTGTGTATCTGTGGCAACTGCACATCTGTGACCATTGGTAGCAGCGTCTCTTGTTGAGTCTGAATACAGTGATCAAAGGCTATGCCTAAGAAAATAATAACCAACAGCACAAAGCAACATTTATGCCAAAAGAATGTCCCTGTGTGCATGAATGCATGCGTGTGTGTGCGTGTGTGTGTGTGTGTAAACATGCCAGTATGGTGGAGTTTGGGAGGGACACTCTAATATTTTTATTGGTCACCTCATTGCACCTGAAATGTTCATGTACTTTCTTCTTTGATGCCCATGTCAGTTTCCAAAGGTAACTGATGATCACCGCCCAGACACACAAGTGTATTAGATTTCTAGAGATGCTGTAACAAATTACCACAAATTTGGTGGCTTAAAGCAACAGAAATTTACTCATTCACAGTTCTAAAGGCCAGAAATCCAAAATCAAGGCGTCAGCAAGGCTGTGCTCCCTCCGAAAGCTCTAGGGGAGAATCCTTCCTTGCTGCTTCTGGCTTCTTTTTTTCCCGGTACTCGGGCCTCTCGCTGTTGTGGCCTCTCCCGTTGCGGAGCACAGGCTCCCGACGTGCAGGCCCAGCGGCCATGACTCACGGGCCTATCCGCTCCGCGGCACGTGCGATCCTCCCGGACCCGGGCACGAACCCGTGTCCCCTGCATCGGCAGGTGGACTCTCAACCACTGCGCCACCAGGGAAGCCCCACTGCTTCTGGCTTCTGACACCATAAGCCAGGCCCCCGTCGGCTCACGGCTGCCTCACTCCTGCCTCTACCTCCATTGTCACATGGCCTTCCCCTCTGTGTGTCTTGTGTCTCCTTTCTGTCCCTTGTCATGGGATTTAGGGCTTTCCCAAGCAATCCAGGACTGTCTCATCTCAAGATCCTTGACTTAATCACAAAGACCCTTTTCCCAAATAAGGTCACATTTCTAGGTGCCAGGGATTAGGACACGAACCTGTCTTTGGGGGGGGCTACAGTTCAGCCCACTCCACGGGGTGATATTTAACACTTATTGGCACTTAATTTGCTCCAGGCACTGTTTGGTGCTTTATCTGAATTATCTCATTTAGTCTTCACAGTGACTTGAGGAGACAGGTACAAATTACTGTCCTCAGTTTTACAAGTGGAGGTACCAAAGTGCCCAGAGGGGAGATAAGTCTCCAGGGTCATGCATCTGGAAAGTGCCAGAAGCTGGGCAGTGGTGCTGCAGAGCCTGCTGGGAACCCCACCGCCCGGCTTGGCTCTCAGAGCTCACACGTGGCTGCGCCTCCCCGCTGGTCAGGGCTTTCTGTCCTCATCCTTGGTGACATCTACATTCTATCAGATGGACCATGCAGCACCTTAACCCGCCTCAAATCTGGATTTCCAGACACAGGTCCTCACCCCCCACCACCCCAGTGCCTGCCACTCAAGTTCCCCCCACTGCCCCATTCCTTCCATTTCAATGCACTGAGCCCCGCCCCTGCCCCAGGCCTCTCAGCTGGCCTCTCCTCCCTTCCCATCCAGCCTCTGCTCCAACATAGGTTCCCTCAGCAACTCAGCCTTTCTCTTGTAGGTTACAGCCCCTTGGCAAAATACCAGCCCTAAATGAACCCTCCCATCTGCCTGCTTCTTGCCTGCAGCAGAGCTGTTGAGTGTTTTGGGAGATAATCACACAACAGGGTTGGCTGCTTTGCTCTAAATTCAGGATCTCAGCCTGGGCGCATCCAGCAGTACCGCCAGGCAGCCCCACCGGTCTCTCTGCCAGTCCGCTGTCCCACTCCCTCACGAAGAGGATGCTCTCACACCTCCTCCTCCGCCCCTGCACTTTCCCTCCAGTTCCCAACTCTCATCTCCCCAGCACCAAACTCACCCCCCCCCCACCCAGATAGGCACCTCTTTTGCTTCTTCCTTCCTAGACTGATGGAGAAAAGTCTCTCCACCTGTGCTCTGGATTGGTCCCTCGAGCTACTCAAGAACTTCGCTCCCTCGGTGGTGTCCTCCCCGCCTTTCACACGGGTCTCCTCCTTTCTCAGACATGCCCCTCTAGTCCTCCTACAGCAACTCCTCCCCTTGACAGCCACCTCCTGATTCCTCGATTCTCTTTCCAAGTCCAGTTTCTCCAGAGTTTGATGCACGCACATGGTCCCCACTTTCTCAACCCCATGCACTCCAGAACCCACTGCAGCCTGGCCCTGTTCCCGATGCTCTCCTGACACCACTCAGTCAAGGTCACCCATGGCCCCCCCCTTGCTGGGTCCAGCCCCACTGTGGGGCTTCATCTGAGTCCTTTGTCTGCTCCTTCCTTCTGGAAACACCCTGCTCTCCCAGTTCCCACGCTGAACACTCTCCCAGTTTTCCTCCTTCACCGGCCAGTCCTTCATGGGGTCCTCCTTTTTCTGACCCCTAAATATTGGTCTTCCTTAGACCCCCTTGGGCCCTCGCTCTTCACTTTCCACCCTCACTTCCCAGCTGATGCCATGCAGTGCCCTGGATTTAAAGACCGTTCTTATGCCAAAGATCCCAAGTCTGTATTCCCAGCCTGGACTTCTCCTTGGAGCTTCCTTCAGATTTGCAGATTCCACTGCCTACTGCCATCTCCACTAGATCTCAGACATGGCAAATTAGCACATCCAGAGCAGACGCAGTTTCCCCCTCCAGACCTGCCCCATCCTTTCCCCAGACTTTGCCATCTCAGTCAATGGTACCCCCTCCCCTCTCTTTCCCCTTCTCTCTTCTTACCGACTTGCTTTCTAAAGTATATCTGGAATCCACCCTTAACACAGCCTGGAAGACACAGCTCTACCTCCCCAGCCTCAGCTCAGAATACTCTCCAGAGACCCTGCTCTTCTTTCTGTTTCTACTTCCCTTCCCCACCCAAGCTCTTTCCCACTTAAAGGTCTTGCACACACCATTTTTCTTACGTGGAATGTTCTCTCCTGTTCTTCATCTAAGTGTTAGTTTCCAGTGTTGCCCATTTGAAGTGACCGTCGCTAACCACGCCATCTAAAGAAGGTTCCTCTGGACTTCGTCATTTCTGCCCCTCAGCTATTTTCTTCATCAACATCACGACTTCAAATTGTTTTCTTATTTGTGTTGTGACTATTGTGGTTGACTTTCTCACTTGAATAGAAGATGCAGGGGAGGCCAGGGGGTTGCTCACAAGACATCTTCAGGACGTGGAACAGTGCCTGACCCGTTACAGATGCTGAGTGAAGGATTGAATGATTGAAGGAAGAAAAGCAGGAGTCTAACCACATCTGTCTGATTTCGGAGCTTTGCTTTCTCCTCACATTCCACATGGTAGTCAAAGAGGGCTTCCTGGAGGAAGGGAGGTGGATCCAGAAGGATGAGACCCCCATGCCTTGTCCCCTGCCTTCTGATCCCACCAGGTCCCATACTGCTCAGCCCCAATCATGACAAAATGGCTTTGAGTCTGAGCTGAACTTGTCTCTCCCGTACATCTAGCCTGTGAAAGAAAGAAATTGGATACCAGCTCTTCTAAGCCTGCTGCCAGCACCTCCTTTTCCAGGCACAAGTGTTTCCAAACACTTCTATCCTCCAAGCTCCTCCCACCTGCAGCTACCTCCAAGGGTTACCCCAGCATCTGGTCCATTCCTCAGCATCCTCTAGGTCCTGCTTAGCGTTTAAGGTCCAGCCCCAAACCTCCTCCTGGAACTCTTACCCAACCCTTCCTGAGGACCCTCAGTTCCTCAAGCATGTCCCTGCTGTCTCCTGTCTCAGGACTTTGCTTTTCTCCCATGGACTGGCTCTGTCTTGCTAGTTTCTCAGGACTTCAGTAACAACCAAACCCCAGCACACAGTGGCTTAACACTGGTGGGGCATTAACAGGCCAAGGGGTGGGGTTTCAGACTACAAGTCCACCGTGATTCGGTGAGAGGCTCTGCTCCCCATCTTCCTCATTCAAGGACACAAGCTGATGAGCCTCTACCCTCTAGAGTGTTGCCAGGCATTGTGGCGGGAGGAAGGGAATGCGGCATCGGCTCTCCCCAGGCATCCACCCCGAAGTGTTCCGTGTCACTTCTGCTCCCATATTACAGGCCGGAGCCATCGCAGGGCCACACCTAATCCGGGAGGTGAGGAGAGGTGGAGAGAAGAAAGTGTGATCCTGTGAAGTGCTCAGTAGCACAAGCGATGGAAACAGTAGTGAATAACCCCCATGGCCTCCACCCCAAATCAACTGGGAGTTCCCAAAGGCCAGGGGCTGGGTCTCATGCTCTCTCTCCCTCACCTAAAACTTGGGCCAAGTTCTGGCAAACTCTCCCTTTCCCCTAAAACAGGTTCTGGTGCATGGGATCATTTGGCTGAAGCCATCAGGACAGCTGCTGGTAGAATTTTGGGTCAAATTTTATATATTTTTTTTATTTTTTATTTTTTATTTTTGCAGTATGCGGGCCTCTCACTGTTGTGGCCTCTCCCGTTGCGGAGCACAGGCTCCGGACGCGCAGGCCCAGCGGCCATGGCTCATGGGCTTAGTTGCTCCACGGCATGTGGGATCTTCCCGGACCAGGGCACGAACCCGTGTCTCCTGCATCGGCAGGCGGATTCTCAACCACTGCGCCACCAGGGAAGCCCTTGGGTCAAATTTATAGGAGCTTACCTCTCCCTGAGCTGTGCTTTTTAGCCACAGACCCCATTTCTTTCCCTGTTCGTGTCCCCATGCCCCACTCCACTCCCGGCCCCACCCTGAACCTCCAACCTGATCTCTCTAGATCCCAGGCCAGTTCCAGCTCGGGCCATCTCAGATGCACGGGTTGAACGGTCTTGTGCCCGCCCCTGAGGACACAGGACCACTCCTTTCTGTTGGCTACAAGGTGTTGAGTGCTCCTCAGAGGTCAGGCACTGGGTTAAGTGCTTTCTCATATCATTTGATGATTTCTTGGTGAGAGGCTTTCATCATGAAATCCATTTTACCGATGAGGATACTAAGGAAGGTTCAGAGAGGTTGAAAAATGTACTCGAGGTGTCCAGCTGGTAGGCAAGATCTCTGGGCTCTCCGCCGCCAGTCTGACTCCCCACCCCACCTGCCCTGTGACTGGTCCGTGGCTGAAGGAGTGAGTGGAGCCAAAGGTCAGCCCTTGGAGCACGTCGCCAGCTCCGTGGGGAACTAAGTGTTCTCTGCGCGGGCTGAAGAGCATAGATAATGGTGGACTTTACCACTCAAGTCAGCAGGGCTAAGTGTAACTTTTCTTTGATAAGCTTGGATTTTATGTCTTTAGGAGCAAACAAACAAACCATAAAAGAGCAGCGAGTTTTAATGGGCATTTTGGAGAACATCCCAGCTCTTGGAGCTCTGCCCAAGGGCAAGAGTGACGTAGGCAGGCACAGCGGGGGCGGGGCGGGGGTGGGGGGGCTGCTCGGCACTTCCCACCCGCTGCCCAGGCTCTGAGCTGAGCCAGCTGAGCGAGTGTCTTCGCTTCTGAGAGCTTCCCTTTCCTCATCTGAAAAGTGGCAAGGAGTCAGCCTCATTTCCACTCTGTCAATCAGGTACTATGGTAACGACCCAAAGCATCTCCACTTAGACGGCTCTGGAACGAGAAAAACAATCCTAGTGATAATGATATCTAACTTATCCTGGCACCATGTTCCAGACCAGATGCTAAGAACTTTATTATCTTTTACAATTATCCCGGTTTATATATGAAGAAAATGAGGCTTGGGCAAGTTAAAAAAATATGCCCAGGCTCATGGTGTTTGTGAGGGATGGCGCTAGGCTAGAGACCCAGAAAGACTTCCCGGGCCTTGCTCTCAGCCACTAAGCTTTGCCACGGAGGGTTGACAATGGTGATGTAAGAGATGATGGCAGTGAGAAAGATGGCGGTGGTGGCGGTGGCGGTGGTGATGGTGGCGGTGGTGATGGTGATGGTGGTGGTGATGGCGATGGCGGTGGTGGCGGTGGCGGTGGTGGTGGTGGTGATGATGGTGATGGTGGTGGTGGTGATGGTGATGGTGGTGGTGGTGATGGTGGTGAGGAGAATTCTGATGACTGATGGCCCCAAGCTCTCTGCTAATCACTTCCCCCATTCTCAGCCTCTTCTAGAGGTCCAAGCCTACCTTGGCTGCCTCACCAGAGGGAATAAGTGGGTTTACCTGAAGGAGAAGGTACCAGGTGCTTGACCAATCCCGCCCTGGTCCGGTCCCATTTCCTCTCCAGGGAGCTCTGCGAAGTACTAGCAGGTTTGTCGAGGGAGAGCCCCTCCCAGGGCCCCACTGAGGCAAACTCTGCAGGGCACAGCTTCTGCCGGCCTGAGGCATCTTCCCAACGAGCTGCTCTGACCAGCTCTCTCTCCTCCAGCCTAGAACGCTTCCACATGCCTCATCTCGTCTGCCCAGCCTGGAATGCATTTTCTCATCCACCCTGCCACTCAAGGTCTAGCCATCCTGCAGGATCCAGCTCAGGAACATGTGGTGGGTCAGCTTGTTCACCCATGCATCCATCCATCCATTTATTCATTGATGTTTTTCAACCACGCGTACATATATACATACATGCCAGGGGTGGACGGTGTAGAGGAAGGAGCACAGGTTGGGCCAGCCTGGTTTAGTCTGTCCTTTCTCAGCTGTGTGACTGGCCAGTCACCTCCCTGAGCTTGTTTTCTCATCTGTAGAATGTGGACCATCAATGACGCTGTGTGCATGGGGTGAAATAATGGCTCATCACGGCCCCAGCGTGAACACTGAACCCCTCCCTCCAGTCCCCTTCCATTGATGGCGTTTCCTTTCCTCTCCCGCCCTCTCACCCACCTGTACGTCCATGGCTTCCCCCCACCGTGGGCTTGAATGGGAGCGTGATAATTCAGCAGGTCAGTCATGGCTGCAAGGGAGGCTCTGGGGACCCTGGGCTGGTCTTCTCGTGAATCTGTGGCCCCGAGGCCTAGGCTAGGTTCCAGGCAAAGGCTCGGCAAAAGCTGGCTGGTTCCCTGGAACAATGAGCCATTCCATACGACATGGGCCTTCTTGGGTATCCTTTCCAGAGTGGGGGGTAGAATGAGATGGGTTCCAGGTCCTTCCCCCAGGCCTTTCAGGTGCCGGCCTGGGAAGGAAACTTCTGAGCAGAGCACGGGTCCCCTCTGCTCCCGTCACTTCTTTTTTTTTTTTTGCGGTATGCGGGCCTCTCACTGTCGTGGCCTCTCCCGTTGCGGAGCACAGGCCGGACGCGCAGGCTCAGCAGCCATGCCTCACAAGCCCAGCCGCTCCGCGGCATGTGGGATCTTCCCGGACCAGGGCACGAACCCGTGTCTCCTGCATCGGCAGGCGGACTCTCAACCACTGCGCCACCAGGGAAGCCCTCCCGTCACTTCTTGATGGTGATGTACCCAGCCAGGCTACCTCCCTCTGGGGTGCCCTGTGCAGAGGGGGAGTGTGTGTGTGTAAATGATGGAGGCCCTTGGTGGTGAGGGAACACTGGGCCTCTGTCACAGTGAGCAGGAACCTCCCGGCTTATCCTGATTGGCCCGCTGCAGGGTTCATGGAGGGGAGAGCCCACCTGGAAGTTTCTGCCTTTGACCTGGTAGAGCTCAGCCCTCTTAGGGGACGCCCTTGGACCTGGCAGGGCTTGCCGGCCACCCTTACTAGGATGTCGGGGCGAGACCAGCACCGGGGGCCTGTGCGTCTGGATACCACCCATCACCGTGTGTGCGGGTGCAGAGGCCTAGAACAGGCAGTCAGGGCCGTTTCACCACGACACCCTGGACTGACCACGGGGAGGAGGTCCTATATGACCTTGGCTGTTGGGACGTGAGAAAGGATGAACCAGGCTGGTATTTTTTTGTCCAAACCTTCAGATAAGTTTTTTTAAAAAGCCATTGAGTGACTCTGGCTCCCGCTAATACACAGACCCATGAACATGCACCCACCGCCCCCAACTCCATGGTCTTTTGAGTGGAAAGGGCTGGGCAGGAGAACTTGCTCTTGACCTCGCCCTGCAGCCAGGGCAGCTGTCCAGCTCGGATCCCTCCCCTGTCCCGCACAGCCAGACGTCCCTCAGTGCGAGGGGCCCCCGGACAACCCACACTGAGCCCTCCTCAGTCTGTCTGTGCAGAGTCTGTGGTCAGGTCAGCCTCTTGACCCCATCGTCAAATCCCACACACAAATCACACCAACAACAGTACCCTTGGGGGCGGGGAGGGGGATGGCAGGGGTCCTGTTGCAATGTCATTCTCTCTTCCTGGCTCACTGAAAGCGCTCACCACTAAGAGTAAGGAATACACACACTCTGCGTTGTCTTGCAGCCGAGTCCGCTGGCCTGTGCCCTCCTGCCTTGGGTCCCCAGGGCGGGCCCCTCACCGTCACCGCCGTGGTCCCCATCATTACTCTCTGCTCAGAAGAGCACAGTGAAAACGCTTTACAGCCTGCAGACCCGGCTGTGATCTCAGCCTCTGGAGAGCGTCTCATCGCGATGGCAACCTCCCTACCGCCTTGCAAACTAGACAGGCTGGCGTTATTGTTACCGTTCGCGCATCCGATGCAGGAGAAAGCCCGGGCTCGGCTGGGTCTGCGGCGGGGGGGGGTCTCTCGCCCTGCCAGCAGCCTGGCTGCTCTGCCCGGGGGGCCCCGTACCGGGAGTTGGGCTGGGGGCTCCATGCCCGGCCAAGAGGCTGCGTCCTCTGCATGGCAGGCGGGGACCACGCTGGTTTGCGTGGCAAAGGCTCAAAACACGTGTGCTCAGTGGAAGCGCTACGTACGTCCTTCGAAGGCGAAGATGTCTGGGTGGGAGCCCTCTGGCTCCATATGCAGCCACTGGAGGGCTTCCTTCCAGAATTGGCTCCACAGAGCGAATGAAGATACCACTTTTCAGGCTTTGCTTCTCAGGCCAGTTTCTTCACACCCAGGTCTTTTCAGAAATGCATCTGTGTCCAGGAGTGAGACCAGGCAGGCCCCTGCGGAAACCATCCTCTGATTTTAGCCCCAGGGATGCCAGATACCTGTCTGTGCTCCTGCCATATTGGACCACCTAGAGAATTAAAATGCAGATTTCTGGGCCTCAGATCCCCCAAGAACCTGATGCAACAGGTGTGTGTGGCTGCGTGGGGAATGGGGATGGGCATCTACCTGTCAAATCTCCCAGGGAAGGCTGAGGCCAGCCAGGCTTGGGAACCCTTGGGGGCCCCCCTGCATGGGAGCCCAGCAGCCTGGTGGGATGGCTGCAGCTGTGAGCTCCAAGGTCCCACGGCCTGCCTACATCCTGGTTCCTGCACTTGCTGTGGTCCTTTGCTTTGTCACTTAGCCACCCTCTGCCTCGCTTTCCTCCTCTGTGAAATGGAGATAGGGACTTCCCTGGCGGTCCAGTGATCAGGACTCCAAGCTTCCACCGCAGGGGGCGCGGGTTCCATCCCTAGTCAGGGAAGTAAGAGCCCGCACGCCACGCAGCCCGCCCCCCCAAAAAAAATGGTACCTTGTCAAGTGGAGATAATGATAGTGGTGTGATCAGAGTGTCATGACAACGATGAAAGGAAGTGTGACACCAGAACCTCAGCTTCCGAAGCCAGGGGGGAGAGGGGGTGGGTCTTTGATTTGGGCTGCCCTCTGTGGGTCCCTTAGGATGATGAAGCCAGAACCTTGGCCCTACCTGCAGACGGGGAAGGCAGGAGCCTCTCTCAGACTCCTCTCCAAGACACATCCCTCCCCTGGGAGCCCACAATTCACTGCAGACCACACAAGCCAGACAGACACACGAGAGGATTTTTTTCAAAACACAAGTGAATGCAAAAGAGGGCTTCTATGGTAACAGCAGAAATACTTTTAAAAAAAGATTAAAAAAAAAAAAAACCCAAAACACAAGACAGAAACCAACACAGCCTAGAGATTGCTTGCTGCAGTAGACTGGCCACAGGGAGAGCAGGGAGGCTGGCAGTCAAGGTTTGGCGGGGGGCGGGGGGCAGGGTGCTCACCACAGCCCCTCGGCTGTAGCCTTGACCTGCAGCCATCTCCATGGCTGAGCCAGGAAGCCCGAAGCCTCCTCCAGTGGCTGTCAGCCACATGTACGATGCCAGAGGCCAAATCCCCTCCTGGCCAGACCAGACAGCGAGATGTGATTCTCCAGTTAATTTTAGTCAGCTATGAAACCTCAGCCCAGCTCCAGTGACAGGGGAAGAAATTAGCATCCATGTGACCAGCGACCATCACTCATTTCCTAAAATGTAACATGTTTACCTCTTTGCTCTCCCGTTTAAGTGAAGAGAGGTTCCTTTTCCCAGGAATGGCTCCCTAGAGAGGTGACAGTCAGGGACAGCAAAAAGCTCACTGCTGTGCTGCCACAGCTCTCCACCAAGCGTGTCAGGCCTTGGTCTGTTTCTTTCCAATGTCAGGCAGATTTAAGAATATTTATCTCATCTTTAAGACACATGCAGAGTCAGGAATACAGCAAGGCCAGCCTCCTGGTCCCCTGGCAGTTTCCCTACATCTTGCGAGGTCAGGAGCTGTCTCCTTGAATGGGTCCCAGAAATCTTACCACCCTCCGCTTCTCTGCCCTCTAAAGAGAGATCTGTCTGCTCTTAAACCGGTCAGGTGCTCTTCTGAGGGTGGGCTGTGATTCTTCTAAATATGCTTGAATTCACTCTGAAGGTGGAGATCGTGGGAGACTTTCACATCAACGTCTGCCCTGTTTCCATTTTCCCTGTCTCCTATAAGTCACAGACCCACTAATTCACTTGGTATCTGACTCACTTAATACCTCACCCAAGGGTGTGCAGCTCTCCATCAAATCCGTGACGGTCGTCAGAATGTAGGTCCGGTTCTGTGAACCCAAATGGTAACGGTATTCTTCCCACATGCCCACATGATCTAGGGGAATAGCCACGTAACCTGAGGGGTCCATATCCCCCCTGCACGGACGTTATCACATTCCAAACAACCCTGTGAGATTGGCATGGTGCCAAGCATCCCCTTTTCAGATGACTAAATAGAGGCTCAGAGAGGGTGAGTGACTTGCCCAAGGTTGCAGAGCTTGTAAGTGATAGCGTCACACTTGGCACCCAGCCTCCCGGCCTCTGAGAGCCTTAACCCCCTGGGCCTCCTGACCCTGAGCTCTGCTTCCTGTGATGGGCTAGGAGTGCACGGCAAACCTTTGCAAAACGTGGCACGGATTCTTGCTGATCTTTGCACAGAGGCCATGCCCATTCGGACTCTGTCTGACTGTTTTCAGTATGGATATCAGCCGCTTATACCATAAGACAGTGGATCTCAACCCTGGATGCTCATCTAAACCATCTTGGAGCTTTTAAAATTTCCAGTTCCCCGGATGGTTCACCAAACCAATCCAATCGGAATCTCTGCAAGAGGGACCCAGGGGTCCATGTTTAAAGCTCCCAGGAGGTTTCTGTTTGCAGTAAGCTTAAGAACCACCACCTAGTGATGAATTAGCACGAATCAGAGGCTCTCCTAGGGTGTAACCTCCTTCTTATATTTTTTTTTGTAACCTGATACCTTTTGTAGGTGCCCTGGATACTGCCCTCCTGCAGTAGGAAGGGAAGTGCGTCTTGATACGTGTGTGGTTTTACCGTCAAAAAGCAGCCATAATGCTTATTTAACCAGCTTCGGAAAGCGCAACTCAGTGCTTGCTTTGCCAAAGCCCAAAGGGTTATTTCTGGCAAACATTCTCCACTCTGTGTGATCAGATGTGCTAAATAATGTTCCCACAGCAGCACTTGCTTGTTATTCAGAGATGGGTGACCCCCTGGCAAACTCTGCCAGAAAACCCCCCTGGCTCTGCTGTCCAGTGGCTTGAAAGCTGGAGGCTGGGGGGCAGGCGGTGGGCAGACCACTCTGTCTTGGGAACTGTGTAAGCGGTGAGCGCCTTGAGCTGGCCGCCATATGTGTGCTTACTGGTGCATGGTGTACTGCAGGGAGGTCTTATCTGGTTAAGCTCTTTTTGGTTAAAAATATTTTGATGACAAAAATTAGAAGGGAAAAATAAAATCCATAAATTCTCCATCCTTCCAGGCTTCTTCCCAGGATATATCTTACGGCCACACTCATTTTATTTTATTTATTTATTTATTTATTTATTTATTTATTTTGTGCGGTATGCGGGCCTCTCACTGTTGTGGCCTCTCCCGTTGCGGAGCACAGGCTCCGGACGCGCAGGCTCAGCGGCCATGGCTCACGGGCTCAGCCGCTCCGCGGCACGCGGGATCCTCCCGGACCGGGGCACGAACCCACGTCCCCTGCATCGGCAGGCGGGCTCCCAACCACTGCGCCACCAGGGAAGCCCCACACTCATTTTCTATAGACACTTGTGCATCCCTGATTTTTTCTCACTTACCACTTTGCTTCACTGTTTCACAGGCCTCGGTCACCACCACAAGCTCTCTGATCGTCCACTGTTCTAGCTGTTCAGACTGCCTCCGTCTCTTTACAGTCACGAATAACGCTTCAGGGAATAGTTTATATATGCAGCTCTGTCCTTTTTCTGATGTATCTGTTTAACATAAATTTCTAGAACTGGAATTACTGAGTAGCAACTTCTTAAGTAACTCTGTTACCAAATTGCTTTCCAGAAGATTTATATTAATACATATTGCCATTAATACTAGATACATGGCAGATCCCATCAGATTTCACCAGGATTGAGTGTTTTTCATTATGGGCAGATTAATATACAAAACAATGCCACATCATTGTTGTAATGTGTATTTCTTTGATTAACTAGCAAGTTCCATTCATTCATTCACTCATGCACTCCTGGATGAATTTATTCATCGGATGCCCATTCTGTGCCAGGCACTGTTGTAGACACTGGACAGACAGCAGTGAACAAAACAGACCAATATCCCCGCCCTTGAGGAAGTTACCTTCCCGTGAGCATTTTCCTGTTTTGTCTGTGCTCTGGAAACCGTGTGACTCAGTCACAGTAGGGGCCGGGCATTTGGGCAATTTCCATGTATTCGTGCAGCCCAGCACAGCAGGGGCTTCTCCGATACACCTTTCTGCAGCTGATAAAGACTTCCTTGCCTTTACTTCCTTCCACTCCCATCGGCCCCATCCAGCTCTCTGGACCTCGAGTCCCTGCTCATTCTGGCACTGGCTGCCCTGCCTGGGTAGATGGAAGGCAGGCAGAGCTGGGGGAAAAGGTGGGCTGGCCAATGCCCAAGGGCTATGGTACCAGGGGTGCCATAGCTGTCCTGCCAATCGTCCCACGCCCACTCTGGAAGACCACCATTTATGCCGCCTCAGAAACAACAGCAAGTTGCAACATCCCTTCCAGATAAAAGCTGGATGGTGACGGGAAAAATGTCTGCTTGTAGGGCCACCAAAGGACCAGCCAGCCCAGGGTGGACACACATCTGTCCTACCTGGATGCAGATTGGAAGATCCTTAGTCTCCTAGCCTAAGTAGATGCCCACTTGAATGTCCAGTCCTGAATCTGCCTGTCCTACAGCTGCGCTTTCTCCCCCAGAAAATGAATTCAGAAAACACGGATGTGAAAACATTCAGAATATTCTCCGCAAGCATGGTCGATCATTAGAGCCAGTATGGCGGGTCTCACCCCACACTCTTAACGTCTGTGCTTGGGGCGGTCAGGGGAGCAAGTGGCTTTCCTTGTGGGCTGCCTGCCAGAGAAGCTGGGTCTTCATAGTGTAGACTCACCAGCAGGTTTACTCCCCTGGGGTCCTTGGCTCCTTCAGTGTCTTGGTAATTTTTTTAAAATAAGAATTCACGTATTTCTTCTATGAAAGCTAGAAAATAAATATATACAATAAGAAGGAAATAAAACATTATCAGAGAGAGCCACTGTTGACATTTTGGTATATGTCCTTTAAAGGTATGTGTGTAGATGGGGACTTCCCTGGCGGTTCAGTGGTTAAGACTTCGCCTTCCAATGCAGGGGATGCGGGTTTGATCCCCGGTCAGGGAGCTAAGATCCCACATGGCTTGCGGCCAAAAAAACCAAAACAGAAAACAGAAGCAATATTGTAACAAATTCAGTAAAGACTTTAAAAATGGTGCACATCAAAAAAATCTTTAAAAAAAAAGGTATGTGTGGATGCATGTACGTATAGAAAGATAGATAGATAGATACATAGATAGATGATAGATAGATATATGCAAAATGGGATCACTGCAGTGTACACATTAGGAAATATACTTCTTTTCCACTCAGCATTCTATTGAGTGTAAATAACTTTCCATGGCCCTGACCTCCTTCATCAATACTTTTCACAGCTGCATGGTACTCCACAAAATGGAAAACTACAGCATACTCAACAGTCCGTTCACAGTAACTTTTTAAGGTAAAGACACATGGCAGCTTTACACACAAAAGACAAGCTGAATTAAATCAAAAGACTTTTATTCAATTTTGTCCCAAATTTCTTAGGACCAAAAAATTTTAAGAAGATGATAATGATGATCATTGGTTAATATACTTGTTCTTTGGAAGGTTCTAATTCTCACATTCAGTGAATTTGCCCTGGATGCACCGAGTATGGGCACAGAACCATCCTGGATCTGGAGAAGTAGGTGGCTTTGAAAATCTGTCACACTGCGTTACCAATGCTATGAGTTTGCTAGTGGTCAGAGATCGTTTTGGTCGCCACAGAAAAAAGATGTTCACTCCTTCCTAAATCTTTTTGATTAAACCAGTGCTTTGGTCTGATGCCCTCTCTCCTCCAGGAAACAGCATCTCTTGACCAGTTAAAAATCCTTTTGTGCTTTTAAAAAAGAACCTGACACTCCAACGTGAACAAAGTGTTTTGTGTTTTGTCTCAGTCTTGCCCCAAATGCAAGCATGAAAAAGACACAAGAATTTAGAATGAGTGAGAAGCAAAGTTTGGGCTTGTTTGGAAAAATGCCTCTAAAACTAAAATATGAGTTTTTGAACAATAAAAGTATTGATAAAATCACACCTCTGAAGTAAAACGCTCTCATCTGCCTCACCGATGTTTCCTGTTTTGGTTAACACATTTTAATTGCCTTCTTCGGAATTTCCGCTGTGGCCCTCCCACCAACCTTCATGTCTGGATGGAGTGCCACATGCACTGTCCAGTAATCCAGAGCTCTGGAGGTTCCAGAAGGGCCTGGAGTCACTGCTTGATGTGATATCAACCTCGCTCAGTTATCAGCCATCTCAACCAATTACTACCAGGAGCTGGACAGCAGGGAATTCAGCACCAACACAGGCCCGGGTGCTTACCAGTCTTCAGAAGAATTTTCAAAAAGTCTGGGGACCAGCCTGTGCTCCGAGATTGGGCTCTAAGGGGTCTGCGGCAGGGGGTCCGGACATTGGTTTGGTTCCTACTGGTTGAGCTCCCCTCAGCAGGACTCTCACTCTGTAATGTGATCCCTTTTCCGGGAGAAGAACGCCCTGCATCTGTGGTTGAGGGATTGTTTCTATGCTATTGTTATTTATAAGTTATTTATAAGTTCCTACCTCTTGAGGTTCTCCCATTGGCGGGCCCTGGTCCCTTCAATCAAATGGAATATTTTGGTGAAGGCTAGCTTCCCCTTTCCAGGGCACGCAGGGGCTCAGTGAATGGAGGCCCCATTGCAGTAACAATTTTAGTCAAGCTTTTCTCTAGCATGCTTTTCTCTTACCTCTACATGGCTTTTTATAATCTTTTATTTTGATGCCAACAGTACAATTACTATATTACATTCACTACAAGCGACTACACATCCTCTTTGGAAGTGGGCAGAGAAAACTTGCAGCTAAAGAAACATCTTTAAGTGTTCCCAAATAGATATAAATAACATAGTATGCTTATGTATTGTTGGTATTTTCAGGGCAAAATAGGGGAAATATACTTGGTGTGGTTGATAGTTTCCAAACATGGCCACCATCAATTCCTTCCTTCCTTTACGCACCGATTGAGATGTAGGATCTATTCCCCTCCCCAGCCTGGGCTGGTCCTATGACTGCCTTGACCAAAGGACTCCTACAGAAGCGTGTTCTGGGACTTCCGAGTCCAGACCTTAAGTGGGCCTGGTGGCTTCTGCTTACTTCCTTTTGGACCTCAGCCTCCATGATACCAGAAGCTTGGGTCACATGGCATGTGGATGGAACCAAGCACCCTGAGGATAGCTCAGCTGGGGTGCCAGTCAGCAGGCAGCATCAGCTGTCAGCTACATGAGGAGGGAGTCTTGGAGACTCCAGCTCAGCTGAGCCCCAGATAACTAGCCTCTTCTGCCAGGGCCTCGTGGAACAGAAAACCAGTCCAGTTGAGTGCAGTCAACCCACAGAATCATGAAAGATAATAAAATGCTGCTTTAAGGCAGTACATTTTGGGGTGGCAGCAATAGATGAAAACAACAATAACAAAGAAAAGACTTGGTGCTGTGGCTTGCTCCAGGTTACGGCAATGGTGTTAATCAGGGTTCTCCAAAGAGACAGAACCAATAAGATGTATGTATGTATACATACATATATGTAGGTAGATAGCTAGCTAGCCAGAGAGCTAGATGGTAGATAGATAAATAGCTAGCCAGCTAGCTAGATGATAGATAGATAGATAGATAGATAGATAGATAGACAGACAGACAGACAGATAGTCCAGGATCTACAGGGCATCTTGGCAGCCTGGAAATTCCAGCAGGAGTAAATGTTGTAGTCTTGAGACCAAAGGCTAAAACCTCAGGCAGAATTTCTACGTTGCAATCTGAAGGCAGAATTCCTTCCCCTTTGGGGAACTTCAGTCTTTTCTCTTAAGGCCCTCAACTGATTGGATGAGGCCCACCCATGTTATGGAGGGTAATCGGCTCCGCCTTATTCAAAGTCTACTGATTTAAACATTAATCGCACCTAAAAAAGACCTCCACAGTGACTTCTAGATGGTTTTTGACCGGACAAGGGGGTACCGTGGCCTCACCAAGTTGGCACACAAAATTTGCCATCACAGCAGTGAAACTTCCGTGAGATGCCGGGCATTCAGGCCCGCACACAAGACTGTCACCCCTCTGTTATTGCTGCAAACGACGAATGTGAGATGCCCAGGGCCAGCCATGGGCCAGGCACTGTGGGAGAGCCTGGTTTCAGTCCCTTGAGTGGGGAAAGGATGAAGGATGCACCTCCTTCAGATAAGCTCCTTGGTCCTCTTCAGTCGATGACTTTCTACACCACAGTCAGCGGGTCTCCAGTTCCCTCTCTGCGTGAGTTCAACCCTGAAAGGAGGGGAGACGTTTCTGCTCACTTCTTCAGCCAAAGATCTTAGAGAGCCCAGAATCTAAACTCATCCCTCAAAGGGAGACCAGATGGGAATTGGACCGGCCATTCATCGTAAAACGGTTCTTTGTACCAAACGGCCATTTTCACAATTCCCAGTTGCTAGTAATAGGGAGCTTCTAGAAAAGGATGACCAATTTAGTTTTAAGGACAAATGAATAAAAAGCTTTGCTTTCTTTTTAAGGACGTCTGTTCGGGGTTTGTAAAAATAGACAACTGATTAACTGCTCTCTCCTCTGGCCCGGCCCTCTGCCTGTTTACGGCCCTCCCAACGGACTGGTCTTTTTAAAGCACAGATCTGATCGTGTGATTCTCTTGCTTCAAATCCTTCCCTGGCTCCCTGCGGCTCATGGCAGTTTTCCAAAACGTGGTGTATAACATACCAGATGGCTTTAGGTGGCATAAGGTTGAATGTTTTTATTTTGATGGTTCTATTTCTATTTTTATGGTTATCTTCTATTTAGGACAAGTAAGGTGGTCTTCCATTTTGGGTAGTAGGATAAAATTTATTTTTTGGTTGATGGGAAGAAAAATATTAGGTTGATAGTGATCTAGGTGGTGGCAAATGGCAGTAGTCATACAGACGGACTCAACCTGAATCTGCGGAGTGACGTGAGCTCGGGGCCCCAGGGGATCTGCCTCCCGCCCTGCCTTCCTCTCTTCTCCTCTCTGTCGGGACCTAGCCTTTACCTTCCACAATAGTAAAGAACCAACAACTCCCAGAACTACGCCAACCCACTGACTGGAATGCTCTGCCCCCATCCCATCATGGCCAACTGGAACACTCTTATTTATCTTTCAAAACCCAGTTTAGGGGCTTCCCTGGTGGCGCAGTGGTTGCGAGTCGGCCTCCCGATGCGGGGGACGCGAGTTCGTGCCCGGGTCCGGGAAGATCCCACATGCCGCGGAGCGGCTGGGCCCGTGAGCCGTGGCCGCTGCGCCTGCGCGTCCGGAGTGGCTGGGCCCGTGAGCCGTGGCCGCTGCGCCTGCGCGTCCGGAGTGGCTGGGCCCGTGAGCCGTGGCCGCTGCGCCTGCGCGTCCGGAGTGGCTGGGCCCGTGAGCCGTGGCCGCTGCGCCTGCGCGTCCGGAGCCTGTGCTCCGCAACGGGAGAGGCCGCAACGGGAGAGGCCACAAAGGTGAGAGGCCCGCGTACCGCAAAAACAAAACAAAACAAAACCCAGTTTAGGAGTTGCCACTTTTGGAAGGCTTTTTCTGAATCCTCCCCTCCCCACGAGCCCTGGCAGAACTGATCGCACCGCTGACAGCCTAAAAATCATAACCTGTGGCCAGAGGTCCTCAGAAGTTTGGGTGTATATAGCCCGGGAAGCTGTTGCACTCAGGCTCTGAGGAAAAGACCCCTATGTCCTGGACTGTCAACTGATACTGATACCCAAGGGCAAGTGCTAAAACAGAGGAGCCTTGTTATTTCCTGCCGTGACCCCAGGGTGGCTGCACCTTGTCTGAAGGGACTCCCTCTCAACCAGTGTCCCAAACACAGGGAAAACATGACCTCTCATGTCCCTGACTCCCCTCCACAGCCCTAACTTCTCTTCCCAGGAGAGTGAAGAGGGCCTGTGGGGTCTGTCCCCTGCCTCCTCCCAGCCAGGGTCCCCCCTCCCCACTGTGTATCTCCCTAACAGCAGGGAAATCCTTTCTGCTCCCCCATCCCCAAACGGAACATCTACCCCTGCCTTTACTAAGCGCCCAGATCAGTCTCATTTTTCCGCAGAGAGAAACAGTCCTATTGTTATCACCAGCGAGTGTGGGTGATGGACGGGGGAAGGAGTTTGGACTAGGGCTGTGTCTTCCCCATGGCTTCTTTCTGTTTCAGTGGAGCAAGCTGGGGAGTGCTGGGCTTGATTCCCCTAAGTGGGATGGAGACAGGCTTCTGGTGGTTTCCAGTTCATGTACCCTGATGGGCAGCTGGTCTCAAATCTTCGTTCTGTTACTTACAGTTACACTAGCTGGGCTCAGGTACTTGGGTGCCTGTCTGTGAAATGGGCATATGGAATGGACCCTGGAAACTCCTCTGTATGCATGGCCTAGCTTTCTGTCTGGCTCCGCCCTTTCCCCCACTGCAGGGGTGGGACCGTCAATCAAGGGAGGGGGTGAGCCCATAACCCGAACGACCAATCAGAAAGCCACGTGCCTGAGCTGCAGTGATTGGCCCTGGCATGGCTCAATAAGAGTCCTTTGGGGATAACTGGTATGGACCCTGGGCCAGAGAAGGTCTCATATTCTGAAATCAAGAAGTCAGGAGCAGGCAAGAAAGTGGTCCAGAGAACAAAGTCAGTACAGAGAAAAATGGAGTTGAAGAGAGAGAGGGAGAGAGGGAGGAAGTGGGGGAAGGAGAAGGAGGGAGAGATTTGAACTCACGGACCAGCCCTCTAGTATGAGTGGCCTCTACCACTTGGGGTAAGAGTCCTGACCTACAGTGAGGGTTAAAGGCACTAGCACATGAGAAAGAAAGCTCCTGATCATAGGCCTGGGCCAGTGTAACCCAATAAATAAGAATTGTGCCCATGGCCGCTGACACCCAGTTCTGCTCAAGAAGACCAGCAGGGGCAAGTGGTCCTGGCTCAATGCATGAAGTCTCAAAGCAACCCTGCTTCTCCCCTGAGAGGTCACCCTGCTGTTATCTAATTACAGCCAGGCATGGAGAGTCCCCTGGGCTGTGGTTAGGTGCTATCGATGGCTTCTGAGACCAGCTGTGAAGGGAGGGGCAGCCTTCCAGCACTTTCTACAGAGAAACCTGTCATCACTTGCAGCCCAACAGGCTGGAGCTGGGATGCTCTCAAGTCGAGAGAGGCCTTGCTCTCAGTCACTGAAGAGAAGACCAGCCAGACTTTGGTTCTAAGCCAGTTCTGAGCCTGGACCAGTTCTCCAAGCTGTTGGAAGCTCAGCCTCCCCAGAAGAGATCCCTTTTGGCACATGGTAGAAAATGAAAAAACCATAGCTCCCTGCCCCCGACCTTGATTTCATTGTATATTTTTTCTAAAAAAATTTTATTGGAGTATAGTTGATGTACAATGTTGTGTTAGTTGCAGGTGTACAGCAAAGTAAATCAGTTATAAATATACATATATCCACTCTTTTTTGGATGCTTTTCCCATATAGGCCATTACGGAGTACTGAGTAGACTTCCCTGTGCTATACAGCAGGTTCTTATCAGTTATCTCTTTTATATATAGTAGTGTGTATATGTCCATCCCAGTCTCCCAATCTATCACCCCACTCCCTGCCTTATCCCCTGGTAACCATATGTTTGTTTTCTACATCTGTGATTCATTCTATATTTTTTTGAAATTGAGATATACATTACATACAGTAAAATGTGCAAATCTTACTTATGCATTCCCACCTAGATCATGATCCAGAGCAGTTCCATCACCCCAGGGGGTTCCTTCCTGGCCTTTTCAGTCAACATCTCCCCAGAGGTAACTACTATCTGACTTCTATCATCATAGTATTGGTTTTGCCTGTTCTTGAACTTCATAAAAATGGAATCACACAATACAGTCTTTCTGTGTTCAATTTCTTTCACTCAGCATAATGTTTTTGAGATTCATCCAAATTTAAATTACATGGATCTTAGTAGTTTGCTCTTTTTCATTGCTAAGTTGTTTTCCATTGTATGGCTACACTGCAATTTAGAGTGTGTCTTGATAGACATTTAATGGATATATGGGTTGTGTCTTATTTTTAGCTATCACAAATTAAATGTATAAACATTTTGGTGGACATTTACTATTACTTCTCTTTGATAAATTCCTAGGAGTGGAGTTGCTGGGTGATTCAGGAGGGAAATGTTTATTTTACTAGAAAATGCCAAAAATTTTTCAGTGGTCTTGTACCATTTTGCATCCCTACCAGCCGTGAGAGCTCTGCTTTTTCTACATCTTGCCAACTTTTAGTATTGTCCATCTCTTTAACTTTAGCCATTTGAGTGGATTTATGGTGATATTTCATGTGTGGTTTTAATTTAGAGTTCCCTCATGAATAATGGGTTGAGAACATTTTCACGTGCTTATTGGCCATTTAGATATCCTCTTTCATGAGGCATCTGGTCACTCAAGTCTTTTGCCCATTAAAAATATTTTTTTGCCAAAATAGATTGGCATTGTGTATTACTTTTCTACTGGAAGCAATATGAAAATTACTCGGAGTTATACTTTTATCCCTTCCAGATTATCTGCATTAAAATCATAATTTTTCAAATAACTGGTCCAAAAGATAAGAATGAAAATTCAGTATTAAAAAAATCTTCAAAGCAACTAGGTATTAAAAATGAAGACACAAGTTTCTTCTATTTATGATGAGGAGAAATAGTTTAAACAAGATTTGACATAAGAAATTTTTAAAGTCTAACTGGACAAAAGATCAAAAGTTAATTAGAACAATTTTCAGTTGGAAAATACCATTTAGGCATTTTCTAGATCCATTACAGTAGTTATATTTCTGGCAAAAATCAATAGGAATTCTAAGATATAATGTCAGATAATGGAATTTGGGCAAACAACTCTCAACCTCACTTTTATTTAACGTATATTACATGCATATGTTGCTGATGGGGAAGGTTAGGGATCCACAAGTATGTACTGGGCCCCCAAGTTCCCCCTTCGGTGGGCTTCTTGAGTTTTCTCTGCAGCCTGTTTTTCTTTTGCCATTTTAGCTGGTGTTCAGTTAAAACCTTTTATAATCCCACATGGAAAAGCAGATTATTATGTTTTTTCTGGACTTAACATATTCCTGCCCCTGGGTTTCTACTTTGTAGCTTGTCTTTGTCACTCTGCTGTCTTCGTTTATACATCATTTTCTACTCAGACACATGGCCATCAAGTTAAATCTAATTTTATCTTCCTTATACTTTTATGTTCTTGTTTTCTGCGAGCTTCACTAGGCTAATCCAGTTGTCCTGATTGTATGCTCCTAAATCAATTAGTCTTTCCCTCGGTCTACCTAATTCACAGAGTCTTCCACCAACCAGAACACATCTCACAAAGCGGAAAGCATCTTACCTGTTTGCTGAAGTCTGCCTCAACTGCAAACGTTTGCTTTCTGGCCAAACTGTTGTTAATTTGTCAAATCACTGCTGTCACCTTAGCGAATTCCTATTTGGATGTTTTATGTTACATTGAAGCCTGGGCTTTGTCGTCGAATATCTGAGGCGTCCCTTGACGTCTCCCTGCTGTAGTGTCCTTATTGACAAACTGACGTACAGGGCTGTTGCAGGATCAATAGTGGCTATTGCCTCTTTCTTCCTCAACACTGTAAACTCCTTGAGAACAGAGACCATGTCTTAAGAATCTCTGTTTCCCAGTACCTGAGAGCATATCTCACACATAGTGCTTATTAAATGTGTGGAGGATGAACAATATTTTCTAGATTTTTTTTTTTTTTTTGTGGTATGCGGGCCTCTCACTGTTGTGGCCTCTCCCGTTGCGGAGCACAGGCTCCGGACGCGCAGGCTCGGCGGGCATGGCTCACGAGCCCAGCCGCTCCGCAGCATGTGGGATCCTCCCGGACCGGGGCACGAACCCCCGTCCCCTGCATTGGCAGGTGGACTCTCAACCACTGCGCCACCAGGGAAGCCCTTTTCTAGATATTTTTAGATATGAAAGGCTTTGTTGAAGCACAAGATTTTCTGATAAGAAGTAGACTGTTGCTTTAGATGGCTATGCCCAGACGGGGCCACCTTAGTGACAAGACTTGGTACGTTTGGGGTGCCAAGAACAGCCCTTAGATCTGGGCCCCTTCACGGCAGTTGGGTTGAGAAGTCTGCTCAGGGAAGCACAAAAGGGAAGGAGAGACTGAACATGATGTTGGAATCATTCTTTAGTGAGAGCAAGATCTCCCCTGGAGTGCAGAGAGGAAAAATCTGAAGTTAGGAACTGACAAGAACAGAAAAGAAGCATATTTTATAGATTATTTAAGAGCAATTAAAATGAAGACTATGGGATTTTTTTTAAAACAAACAACTTAGGAGACAATAGTTAGTTCCGAGACTAATGTAGCTGGTAGGGAACTCTAGTCTGTGGTCGGCTGTAGGTACTTTCCACACCCATGAACCACCACATAGACTTAACCCCAGCAGAGCTCAAGTTCAGATTCTCTAAACCGAAGAGAAAAGCCCCGAGTTGGGTTAACTGACAGCCACATGCTAAAGACAACCAGATATGAAAACAAACAAAAAAACGTGTGTGGAAACAGCCACGTTCTGGTGGTTTCTAACGTAATTATTGTTTCTTTCTCACGGTGATTTGCATAATGTTGCAGACGTGTTGTCAGGTAGGCTCCAGCTAAGTGTGCAGATTTTGTGTGCACCTGTTGGCAGACCAGATAGAGTACAGTCTTATGAGAGTAAAGTCCTGCTACTTTCCGTGGCCTTATTTATTTATTTTTTTTAAGCAGCTTCACTGTGGTATAAGTGACATACAAAAAACCACACATATTTAAAGTATACAAAATACGTTTTCACATATGTATACATCCATGAAACCATCACAACAATCCATACAGTAAACATCTCCATCACCCCCTGTACGTTTGTAGTCTCTCCCAGGCTTCCCTTCTCTTTCCCCTCCATCCCTATTCATTTGTTTCATGTCACCGTAGGTTTTCATTTTCTATAGTTTTATGTAAATGGAATATACAGTATGTAGTCTTTTTTTTTTTGCCTGACTTCTTTCACTCAACATTATGTTTTTAAATTTATACTTATTTTTTATTGAAGTATAGTTGATTTACAATGTTGTGTTAACTACTGCTATACAGCAAAGTGATTCAGTTATACATATATACATTTTTTAATATTCTTTTTTATTATGGTTTATCATAGGATATTGAATACAGTTCTCTGTGCTCTACCATAGGACCTTGTTGTTTATCCATTCCATATGTAAAAGCTTACATCTGCTAATCTCAACCTCCCACTCCATTCTTCCCCCCACCCCCTCCCCCTTGGCAACTAGCAGTCTGTTCTCTGGGCCTGTGATTCTGTTTCTGTTTCACAGATAGGTTCATTTGTGTCATATTTTAGATTCCATTATTTCTTTTTTATTACTGAGTAATATTCTATGGTATACATGTACCACATCTTCTTTATCCATTCATCTTTTGATGGACATTTAAGTTGTTTCCATGTCTTGGCTATTGTGAATAGCGCTGCTATGAACATAGGGGTGTGTGTATATTTTTGAATTATAGTTTTGCCTGGATATATGCCCAGGAGTGGGATTGCTGGATAATATGGTAATTCTATATTTTTAGTTTTCTGAGGAACCTCCATACTGTTCTCCATAGTGGCTGCACCAACTTACAATCCCACCAACAGTGCAGGAGGGTTCCCTTTTCTCCACATGCCCTCCAGCATTTGTTATTTGTATCAACATAGTTATTTTTGAGATTTATCCATATTGTGTTTATCAATAAATAATTTCTTTCTTTTTTCTGAGAAGTGGTCCATTGTACAGAGGTACCACAATTTGTTTTTCCATTCTTCTGTGGATGGACATTTTGGTTGTTGCCAGTTTGGTGCTATTACAAATAAAGCTGCTATGAACATCTGTGTACAAGTCTTTGTGTAGACATCTGCTGCCTTTTCTCTTGGAATTGAATGTCTGGGATGTGTGATAAATGTTTAACTTTTTAAGAAGTTTTAAACTTCCGAAGTGGTTGTATCATTTTACATTCCCACCAGTGGCCTATCAGGATTAAGATCCTCCACATCCTCTCCAGCACTTGGTATGGTCAGTCTTTTTAATTTTAGCCATTCTGAAATATGTGTAATGGTATCATATTGTGATTGTAATTTGCATTTACCTAATGAGTAATGATGTTAAGCATGTTTTCATGTGCTCATTGCCATCCATATAACTTCTTTGGAAAAATGTCTGTTCAAATCTTTTGTCCATTTTATTTTTAATTGGGCTATTTTCTTACTATTGAGTTTTGAGAGTTCATTATATATTCTAGACGTAAGTGCATTATCAGATATATATGTGGCAAAAATTTTCTCCCAATTTGTGATTTGTCTTTTCTTTCTCGTAATAGTGTCTCTCAAAGAGCACAAGTTGTTAATTTTGATAAAGTTCCATTTATCAATTTTTTTTTTATGGATTGTGTATCTGGTGTCGTAGCTAAAAACTCTTTGCCTAACACAAGATCACAAAGATTTTCTCCTATGTTTTTCATCTAGAGGTTTATAGTTTCAGATTTTACATTGAGATCTGTAATCTATCTTAAATTATTTTTATATGATGCATGTTATGGACTCAAGTTGATTCTTTTGCACATGGGCATCCACTTGTTCCAGTGTCACTTGTTGAAAAGGCTGTCCTTTCTCCATTTAATTGCTTTTGCACCTTTGTCAAAAAGCAGCTGTCCAAGTGTGTGTGTGTGTGTTTGTGTGTGTGTGTATTTCGGGTATATGGCACATAGAAATACAATAATATTTTATAAGTGTCCTGTGTCCTGCAAGCTTGCTAAATTCACTTTTTAGTGTTTTATTTGTAGATTCTTGACAACTTCATACATACATAATTATGCCAACTGTGGCTCTTCACAGTCCATGCCTTTTATTTCTGTCTCTTGTCTTTTTGTGCCGGCTAGCACTTCCAGTACTATCTTGAAAAAGAGTAGTGAGAACAGACATCCTTGCCTTGTTCATGACATTAGGGTGAGAAGATTTCATCTTTCATCATGAAATACGATATCAACTGTAGGCTTTTCATAGGTGACCTTACACAGGATGGACAGTACTTTTCTGTTCTTAGTTTTCTAAGTTTTTAATCAGGAATGGGTGTTAAAATTGGCCAAATTTTTTCTGCATCCTATAGAGATGATCAAACAGTTTTTCTCTTGTAGTTAGTATAGTGACTTGTACTGATTAGGGTTTGCATATCAAACCAAACTTGCATTCCTGGGATAAACCCCATTTGGCCATGATGTTTTATCCTTTTTATATATTGTTGGATTAAATTTGAAAATTTTTCTTTAAAAATTGTTGCATTTTGTTCATGAAAGTTACTTGTCTATGTTTTCTTTGCCTGGCTTTGGAATCAGGGTAATAATGCTGGACTCTTAAAATGAATTGGAAGTATTCACTTCAATTTTCCTAAAGAGTTTATGAGAATTGTTATTCCTTCTTTCCTAATGTTTGGTATACTTCACTTGTGAAGCCATCTCAGCCTGCAGTTTTCTTCATGAGTACATTTTAACTACAATTTAGTTTATTCCATAGAGAGAGGGCAATTCATGTTATTATTATATTTTAAGTGAGCTCTGATAATTTGTGTCTTTAAAGGAATTTGTCCATTTCATCTATGTTTTCTAATTTACAGGCTTAAAGTTGTTCATAATATTTTCTTATTATCCTTTTAATATCTGTAGAATCTGAGTGATGTCATCTTTATCATTCCTGATATTGAGTAATTTGTGTCTTAATATTTTTTTCTTGATCAGTCTGGCAAGAGGTTTTTAAATTTTGTTGATCTACTTAAAATACTAGCTTTTGGTTTATTGACTTTTCTTTATTGTTTTTCTATTTCATAGATTTTTTCACTTTGAACTTTATTATTTCCCTTTTAATTCTTACTTGGGTTTGATTTGCTCTTCTTTTTCTGCTTTTTTCAAGTGTGAGTTGAGGCCATTGACTCAAGATCTTTCCTTTTTTCTAAAACAGACATGTAGTGCCATAAGTTTCCCTCTAAGATTACTATAGTGGCATCTTGCAAATGTTGATATAGGGTGTTTTCATTTTCATTATGTGAAAATAATTTTTTTTAACCTTTTGATTTATTATTTGACCAATGAGTTATTGAAAAATGAATTATTTAGTTTCAAAATATTCGGGAATTTTCCAGATACATTTCTGTTAATGATTTCTATTTTAATTGTAATTTTTTTTCAGAAAACATACTTTTAAGAACTTGAATTTATTTAAAGTTAAGCATTATTTTATGGCCCAGAATATATTACATCTTAGAAAATGTTCCAAGTGCCCTTGTAAAAAATGTGCATTCCGTTGTTTCTGGGTGAAGTATTCTATAAATGCCAAGTAGCTAAATTGTATTAATAGTATTGTTCAAGTCTTCTACATCCTTTCTGATTTTCTGTTTACTTGTCTATCAATTATTGAGAGAAAGGTATTAAAATCTGTAACTCTAAATGTGTATTTATCTATTTCTTCTTATAGTTTTGCCAATTTCTGCTTCAGTATTTTGAAGCTCTTTTATTAGATGCACATACATTTATTTAGGATTGTTACGTTCTCTTGAAAAATTGAGCCCTTTATCTTTTTTTTTTTTGCGGTATGCGGGCCTCTCACTGTTGTGGGCTCTCCCGTTGCGGAGCACAGGCTCCGGACGCGCAGGCCCAGCGGCCACGGCTCACGGGCTTAGTCGCTCCACGGCATGTGGGATCCTCCCAGACCAGGGCACGAACCCGCGTCCCCTGCATCGGCAGGCGGATTCTCAACCACTGCGCCACCAGGGAAGCCCCAAGCCCTTTATCATTTTGAGATGTCCTTCTTTATCCCTGATGATATTCTTTGCTTGAAATCTACTTTTATATTTATATGGCCATTCAGATTCTTTTTATCAATGTTCACATTGTATATCTTTTCCCATCCTTTTTCTTTTAACCTATTTATACATTTCTTATAAGTAGCATGCAGTTGGAACTGCTATTTAAAAATATCTAGGGCTTCCCTGGTGGCGCAGTGATTGAGAATCCGCCTGCCAATGCAGGGGACACGGGTTCGTGCCCCGGTCCGGGAGGATCCCACGTGCCGCGGAGTGGCTGGGCCCGTGAGCCATGGCCGCTGAGCCTGCGCGTCCAGAGCCTGTGCTCCGCAACGGGAGAGGCCACAACAGTGAGAGGCCCGCGTACCGCAAAAAAAAAAAAATAAAAAAAAAATAAAAATAAAAAATAAAAATATCTAATTTCGCAAACTCTGCATTTTATTAGAGATATTTAGAGCATTTACATTAAATGTAATTATTGATATGATTAGGTTTAATCCAGTTATCTTGCTATTTTTTCCAAAAATTATCCCATCTGTTCTTTGCCCCCCCCTTACCTTTTCTCTACCTTCTTTTGGATTAATTGGATATTTTTATGACTAAATTTTACCTCTTTTGTTGCCTTATTTGCTCTCTCTGTTGTGTTATATTAGTATTCCTTAGTGTGTATAGAATACATATTTAATTTATCAGGTCTACTTTCAGGTGATATTATACCCCTTCCCATGTAGTAAAAGAAGCTTACAACACGATGCCTGCACTGCTCCCCTCCTGGCCTTGATTTTATTTTTGTCATTCATTTTACATGTACATATATTTATTTATAAGCATCATTCTAATCATTATTATTTTTGTTCACATAGTCAATTATGTTTATAGTCATGCTTACTTTTCTTTATTTCCTCCTGAGGTCCTGAAGTCTTCTGTTATCATTTTCTTTCTATTTAGAGCACTTCCTTCAGTCATTCTTTAAGGGTAGGTCTTCTGGTGACATATTCTCTTAGTCTCCCTTCATCTGCAAATGTCTTTATTTTACCTCTATTCCTAAACAATAGTTTGACTTCCTGTTTCCAGTTCATCATATAAGAAGTTTGGAAGTCATCACTCTGTCCTAACATCAAGCAAAAGGCAGAGCAAACTGAAAAATCAACAACTTTTTGATTTTCAGAGAAATGAGATCACAAGGCAAACCACGTCTCCCAAAATTGAAAAGACAGATAAGCAAATAGTGAGAATCACTTCTATGGGAGTAAAAATTCCTGAGGGAGCAGAAACCAGAGCCAGGGTAAGAAAACCTGAATTGCCGGAGGCTCAGCGTGGACAGGTCTTAGGGTCAAAAACTCCAGGGAGTCCTATCATAGGGAGCCCCCACACTTTTGTCAAATTTGGGAAATTTTTAACCATCATTTATTTGAATACTTGTTTCAGCTGCACACTTTTTCTCCTCTTTTCTGGGATGCTCATGATACCAATGCTAGATCTTTTGTTATCATCACACAGATCTCTCAGACTCTGTTCATTTGTTTTTTCAGCCTATTTCCTTTCCTATTACTAAGACTGGGTCGTTTCCAGTTATCCATCTTCAACCTCACTCATTCATTCCCTGTTGTCTCTAAACTACTATTGAGCCCATCCTTTGGGTTTTAATTTCAGTTTGTATCTTTCAGTTTTATCATTTCCAACTGGTTATTTCTTTAATAGTTTATATTCCTTCACTCAGATTTTCTAGTTTTTTCTTTTGTTTCAAGAGTGTTTTCAATTGCTCATTGCATAATTTTTATAATCGCTGCTTTAAAACACTCTTCAGAATATTCCAACATCTGAGTCATCGTGGTGTAAGCATTGGTTGATTGTCTTTTCTCATTCAAGTGTGATTTTCCTGGTTCTTGGTGTGACAAGTGATTTTTTATTATATCCTGGACATTTTGGCTACTGTGTTGTGTGACTCTGGATTCTAGTTAACCTTTTTTTTAGCAGGCAGTCACCCTGTTTAGGTATAGTGGTAGGTTGTGGTAGGGGTGGATGTTTAATTCCCCCCTCTCAGCCCAGCTGGTACCTTCCTGAGAAAAATGGAGCATCTGTTCACATCCTCTTGCTGGCACTGAGGAGAGTGTAAGTTCAGCCCCCTCTATGCCCTGTTGACACAGTGTCCCTCACACCACTTCATTCTATCTTGTTGCTGCCGGGTGGGGATGGATGCTCAGCTTCTCTCTGAGCCCTGCTGACACCAGCTGTAGAAAAGCAGAGTTCCAACCAGTGTCCCTCCACACTGCCTCAGTCAGTCTTGTTGGTGCCAGGTTGGGGGAGGAGGTTCAGCTCCCCAGTGGACCCTTCTAGTGCAACCCCAGCGGGGGACTTGGAGTGCTGCCTCCTTCTGCCATAAAGGGAGTGGACCATGAGCTCCCACTCAGCTTGAATGAATCCTCTGAGCAGGATCGAGGGGAGGGGGGAGGGGGCACAGGATTCCATTGGTGTTTGGCTTAAGTAGGGCAAATACGATCAAACAAGAGTTTCTATTGTTATGTCGCCTTTTGCTGGTTCTTTAGCTAGGGAAGCAGGCTTTATTCTTAGAGATTTTTTGTCTGTGCCTGTTGACAGTCTTGGGTACCCCATCCAGGATGTGTAGGAGACAAAACAAACACACAAACACAAACTTTTCTAAAAAACCAAACAGGGAACCCACTGCTGTGTTGTTCCTCAAGTCCTGCGTCCCTTAGGCAGTTCACTTTATTCTTTCAGACCCTTTTCAGAGTTGTCTTTTGTTTGCTATGTTGTGTTACATCCAGAGGTTTTTAGTTGTAAGAGGGTAGGACCTGGGGGGAATGGGGCTACTCCACCTTGGCTGGGACTGGATGTCCTCGAGGATCTTTTAAAGACATTAAATAATAAGATAAAATTCCTATTATTTACACATGTATTTACCATATCTAGTACTCTTTATTCCTTTGTGCAGGTCCATATTTCCATCTGATGCCATTTACCTTCTGCCTGAAAGACTTCCTTTAAACTTTCTTGCAGTGTGCATCTGTTTCTGAAGAATTCGTTCAGCTTTTGTATGTCTGCAAAAATCTTTATTTCTTCTGCATTTTTGAATGATATTTTTATTGGGTATTAAGTTCTAGGTTGACAGGTTTTTTTTTTCCTTTGTGAATATTATAGGAGAGATGCTTATCTTATGAAATTATTATGAGAGTAATGTGAAATTATTATGGGAAGTCATGTGAAGTAAGCAATCACAGATATATAAAATAAGAAAACTTTACACCCAGGAACTAGAAGAAAACAAAACTTTTAACTATTTTTCCCTTTGTGTGGTGGAACTATTCATTATCAATTTTCTTTCTATTTTTCTAGGGTTTTATTTTACCCTCAAGATTTTCCCTAACATGTACAGCTTTTATAATGGAAATAGTTTCATTATATTAAAAAGCAATGAACAGATATTCTAGGACAGGTGACTAAATTAAATATGGTGAAAAGTCAGGGAAGTGAGGAGATTGACTGTGAAAAGTACAAGAGCACTTTTTTGGGGTGATGGGAAGGTTTTGTATCTTGATAAGGATGTGAGTTACACAGACGTATCTATTTTTCAAAATTTTAATGTTAAGATTTCATGCATTTCACGGTATATAAATTTTACTTCAAAACCAAAAAGAACTGTATGCCTATAAATTAATTTGTTTGAGATGGGGGTGGAAGACAGATGAAGGCAGAAAGTGGATCGTTATAGAAGGCGGTGATAGATACACAGGGGCCCATTAGACTCTTCTGCTTTCTTTGTGTTATGTTTGAAATTTTCATGATAAAAAGTAAACACAAATGCATAGTCCCTCTGATCTAGAGAAGATGCTGACCACTTTCTTCATTCCTAGGAAAAACAAACACAAGGAGGAAATGAGAATAAATTGTAAGAGAGAAAGTAGGTAGCTCAATTAGGAAGATATTTCATCACTAGGAAAACCTCTCATGGAAAGAGCATCTTAGTGCCTGATCATCTTTAACATTCAATCTTTATTGGCTTTAGTTACAAAAGTAATATAAACTCAATGTAAAATAATTATCCATTAGAGAAAAGCAAAATTTAGAAAATGAGTTTCCTGTATCTTCACAGCCCCCGAGATCATGACTCTCAATGGTTTAGTAAGCCATTTAGATTTTTTCGTGTCTATGTGTATGTGCCTGTGTGTGTGTGTGTGTGTGTGTGTGTGTGTGTTGATGGAACTGGTGTTACAGTATATCTATTATTCTGCTCCTTCCTCTTTTTTGCTTACGCATTCTGCTTGGAGGTCTTTATAAAACAGAATAAACAGCTGTTTAGAAGCAGAAGTTAAAACCAGATGAAAAGGAAGCTTCTTTCTCTTTGGAGTTCAAGAATGTGCCAATTTTATACACATTTTAAGCTCTGACATGATCTTAAATATGGATTTTTACCTAAATACATAATTTTACATGAATAGTATGCTTTTTATCTAAGGACACACACACAGACACACACACAGACACACAGACACACACACACAAACCAACAAAGTGACAGCAGTGAAAACAATGGTGAGATCCTAAGGTTCCATGGCGGTTGCAGGCAGCTGGGCTCTGTGGCTGGGGACTCTGCTTAGTGGAATGACTCAGCAAAGCAATGGCCTGGGAGCAGAGAGGAGGCCGACCAAGATTAATTGCCGTCAGAAGGAACATTCTTTTCAGCTGGCTAATAGCTCTCTTAAGATAATGAAAGTATTTTAGGTTCCTCTTTGTCCAGATGCAAATAAACGGGTGAGTTAAAGTCACTCCCAGTGCAAAAGAGAGTGTAGAACACACATAATGAAGATGAAATGCTTTCCCCCTAATTTTGCATACTTTCTTGTCTGCGCTTAAGTCTAAAAGATATTTGCCTTCACCTGATTTACATTCAGATTTGTTTCTCACTTTGTAGGTTGACCCATCTCCGTTGCCCCACAGATTGTCAGTTTCAAATATCATGCCCCTGATTTTGTAGCACTGGCCCTAAAGAATCTCAGACAAGACCCAAGAATAAGAACCTACGTGCGGGGGTAGGGAAGTGATGAGGTGCCCCTCATAGGATGGAACTCTGTCTTGGGGTTCTTTGTATCCTACAAAGCTTGGCTCTAAGGAGCCCCCAGCATCTCCATACGTGCTTTCTGGTTGATAAATTTTCTCCGTAGGGATTATTTAAGACGTGTTTTGATGCTTCTAAGAGCTAGCTGCTGTGACACATGGTGAGTTGAGATGGGACAACGTCAGATCCAGTCGCAGCCATGTTATAACACCCCCGTGCTTTGCATAAAGCCTCATGCGTTCACTTATTCATCCATCCATTTGTTCAGCTGGCTCTTTCTACACAAAATTCTGACACTAGGCTTTGGGCTATGTGTGTGCCCTATACACCTGGCCTAGTGTCTCCTTCAACTTGAGCCTGCTCTCTTAAGACACCATCATGAGTACATCTCAAAGCCATGCTCCACCCTCCTCCCACTGGAGGACCAGAATGCCTCCTCGTGTTCCTCCAGGCCCAGGCATTGTGACTGCCACTGCCCATGAGAACCTCAGAGCTCCCTGCCTGCCCCCCTCACCCATCCCTTCTCCTTGGCCTCCTTCCTCACCAGTTCCTTGGAGCCTCTCCAGTGTTGAAACCTTCACTTCCTCAGGCTCCCCCTGGGGTCCTCATGGGCCCATGCCAGATTCGTTGAGAGACTGCCCATTTTAGAGCCCAAGGCCTCCCCACACAGGCCTCGTGTGAGATCTCCAACCTTTCCCCAGTTAAGATCAGCTTGTCACGTCCCCAGACTTCTTAAGATCCCAAGGAAAAGCAGTATAGCAAAGGTCTGTCCTTGCTTCTGTGCCCAGCCTGCACCCCGCCCTGTCCAAACCAAAGCAAAATCCAGCCCTGGGAGGTCGGGCTACCCTGCCTTTCTCGCCTGAAAGGCTTCTTCCCACCCACCTGAAGAGGATTCTCAGTTGTCTTTTTTATCTCCACTTGGCAACCCTCCAATCTCTAAAAAAAAATTGTTTTTGTTATATCACATTATAGCAAATTTGAAAAAGAAAAAATAATCCCCCATCGCTTCCACCCCCAGACGCAACCACAGTTATCATTTTGGTGGAGTGACTCCGATTCCACTTTGCTGTGAACGTTGTTTTCACTCGCTCGTCATCCTTATATACACACACGGACTTGTGTCCTCTTATTGTCGCAGGCACTTTTCCACGTGGCTACGTTGTTCTCACGGCCATCGTTTCAAGACCTAACACAATATTAAAACATTTGTCATGCGCTATAATCTGAACACTCGATACATCTGTCAAAATGACAATTAACACTCTAATGAAACTTTCCTCCATATCTTGCTTTATTTTCTTTGGAGAGAGGGTCACGAACTCTTGCAATTCTTGACAGATAATGATAAATTGCTCTCCATGGGAGACTATACAAATATATACTGTCAAGAGCAATGCGTGAAGATAACAGTTTTACCATATCCTTCCCAACGTTACAAATTGTCATTAAAATGATAATTTTTGTTAGTGTATTAGACCAAAGCATAGTCCTTTATTGATATTTCAATTTGATGCCTAATCTGAATGTTGACTGATTTTCTGTGGACTAGTTAAGTCACCGTGGCTCCGAGCCAGTTAAGTACCCGCAGTGTTTCTATACCTCGGAAAGCTATTTTTCATAGAATTTTGGCAAAGGCTCATTACCTCTGGCCATTGATACCAGGCACGCCACGCATCGCAGAGCTTTGACAGGCTTGTCACTTCTGACCACCGATGCCAGGAAGGCCGTGTTTTATAGACCCAGCTCTGTGTTTATTTGGAAGTGGCTCTTCCCCATCTCAGGAAGGACTTGGCAAGGGTCCTGTCCTGTCACGGTGAGTTAGGTGCCTGTCTCCCTTGGCTTGGGGAATTGGCCTGTGGCACTGGAATTGGGTACCAGGTGCCACCTCCTTCTTGGCTGCCCTCTTGGTGACACCTATACCTGAAGCGCCCGGTGGCCACTGGTCTGGGAAAGTATTCCTGGACTGTTTGGTCACAGGTCAGTGGCATCTAAGGAGTGGCCCAGCAGCAAAGCCCCTCGAGGACTGGTGGCCTCCCCAGAGAAGGCTCTAAATCATGTGTCCCCCTCCAACTGCCACCACAGCTCAGTAAAAGTCCGTCATGCCCAAGCACTTGTTTGTGTGTGTGTGTGTGTGTGTGTGTGTGTGTGTGTGTGTATGTGTGTGTTACGTGGGCCTCTCACTGCTGTGGCCTCTCCCGTTGCGGAGCACAGGCTCCGGACGCGCAGGCTCAGCGGCCACGGCTCACGGGCCCAGCCGCTCCGCGGCCTGTGGGATCTTCCCGGACCGGGGCACGAACCCGTGTCCCCTGCATCGGCAGGCGGACTCTCAACCGCCGCGCCACCAGGGAAGCCCCCAAGTACTTTTTGAGAGTAGAGTTCAGAGGGCTTAATTAGGGATGGGGCTCTTAGATCAATGTGGGCAGAAGAGAAGAAAACAGCCCTAAGAATCGGAGTGTGAATGAGGGGGAGAATCCAGCAGCAGAGGTTACAAAGTACCAGGTTCAAGGTTGGTGTGGCCACATCCTATTCCAGCCCAATTCACTGACTGTAACGGGAAGGAGGCTAGCAGGTATGGGAGCCCCAGGTAGCTGATGCGTGGCTTCCAGAGGGAAAGACCCAGGAAAGACAGGGAGGTTGAAGAAATAGGTCAATTTGACAAATAACCAATCACCATTTACCAAAGGCCAATTAACTGAAAACTGATTTATTGAAAATCAATTTGCTGAAGAACCCATTTCCCTGATGAACAATCCCTGGAATTCCCCCAAAAGTTGTTTTGCTCAATTACTTTAAAAGTTATAGAAATTTGTGTGCTATGGTTTCTACAACACTGAAGATTTTTCTGTAGGTTTGGTTGGCTTTTTCACATAAGTTTAGTAGTTTAGCTTGGTTTACAAGTTTTCAGGTGTATTTTCACCAGATATTTCCCTGTGGATTTCTCAGTCCATCTCTGGTAAATGTCAATCTTATGTGGGTTTCCATATTTCAGAAGCAGGGCACTTCTTGAATGCCCAGTATACATATATATATTTGGTGCCAGTGGATGGATTTTCCCTCAACTGCGTTTAGTGTCAACTCTAATTTAAAGACTTGTGCCTAAATTGAACTATAGCTCCCACTTTGGGATTTTGCCATTGGGGAAGTTGTCATGGATATGTGAAAATTAACATGCAGAAGAAACATTTATTTGGCTGAAGGCCAAACCACTTTGAAAAAAAAGAAAAAGAGAGAAGTTGCAAATTGGTGTAAAATTATGCTTGAAGGGCAAAACTATCTTCTCTGCAAACCAAAGGTTAAAGGCTCATGCATTATCAAAACCTTTTCTAAGTAATTTTTGAGAAGTTGTCAGCTTTAGAAATGTGAATCGCATACCCATACATCCAATATAAAACAGTGGTGGAGAAACCCAAAATAAAACTTATAAACTAGAGAAACACCAACGGCCAAAATGTTGAAAAGCATCATTAACGGCTTTTGAAACTTCCTGTGCAAGACCTATTATGACACATTTTGTAAGTAATTAAGAGAAATACGTTTTGGGGGATTTGGCAGTCTGTGGAATCGGTCACTTGGCAAACTGAGCTTTAATAAGTTGGCTTTCTGGTCACAGTGAGAGTTGGCGTTTGGTAAATGGTCTTTCAGAAAATGGCTCTGTTTCTGCAGTCAAATGCTCTACCTGCGAACTCTACCCCCAAATGGCTCTGTTTCTCAAGAAGAGGGTGAGAAGGAGGCTGAGGGAGAGACTTAGCTGGTTCTGAAATGGGGGAGGGATGTGATCCCAAGATTTAGAATCTGCTGGGAAGGAGGGGAAGGAGGAAAGTGAGGTTATGCACAGAGATGGGCGTGAGAAGAGTTAATTCCAGAGGCATGGAGAGTGGGTCCTTTGGCTGAAAGGGGTGAGAACATCTGAGGACGGAGAGTCTGGGAGCAGGAGTGCCTGGGGCCTTGAAGAGAGGAAGCCGCTCGCTGGACACAGGGAAGCTGGTCCAGCTGGGACCGAACCAGAGAAGCTCCTCCGCACACCTACCGGTGTGATTTCTTCAGCGGTCCCCCACATCCTGGGTGTGACCAGCTGGATTGCTTTTGGGGTTTGGGGTTTTCCTGGGCAGGTGCTATGGGAAGATAAGGGAGGAAGAGATTCAAGGATGATGGAGAGAAAGATTAGAAATGAGAAGCCCTAGAAGCCAAGATGGTCGTGAACGCAGAAGCAGGGGAATGCGGCCGGGCGGAACCGGGGTCTCCGTGTGGTGCAGCGTCTGCTGAGAGTGAAGCAGCTGGGGAAGAGGAGAGGGTGTGGGAAAGCTGGAAACGGAGTTAAGACTCTGAAGTGCAACAATGCTGGGGGCACAAGGGTCTCCTGTGGCCTTGGGGGCCCAGGAGGGAGTGTGTGGTGGGGGAGGGACCTTGGAGCTCAGATCGATCAGGGGACATGGGAGACCATAGCATTGGCTGAGTCAGCCAGAGGCTCTGAAGTTGCCAGAGTGAGATGTGAGAGAGTATTTAGTGCTGTTCTCAGGCCCAGCTCCAAGCGCTCCTCCTCACCTCTACACACGCACACACACCACCCTCACCACCACCGGCTCTGCTGCTGCTTCCACCGCCACCATTAACTCTTCTCCCCCAGAGAAAAAAGGGCTTTGAATCACTCCTCCTGGCCTCCCCCCTCTCCCCATTCCTATGTCCTTCCTCCTTGTCCCTGCCTGGATGGCAATTAACACAGTCACAACTCTGGAACCCGCCTCTGTTTCTGGGCAGACATAGCCATTCATCCATGAGAGAATAAAATTAATCTATTTCTATCTTCGTGCTGCCCCGACTGTCTTTCCTCCCACTCCCAGGGGACGGCACTACCACTCCCCATGGCCCTCAAGTTCCTTTCCATCCTTCACCCTCCCTGTCTGCCCTGGAGGCAGCCTCAGCCCTCTGCTGGTGATTGTGTACCCCTGAGGAGCCTCTGACCTACATCAGCTCCTCATCCTCTTCTCGGAGCTCAGCCACAGCCTGGAGTGCAACAGTGACTCCTGGGGTTGTGGACTGGAAAGCCCTATTAAAATGCTAATATGGCATCTGGAAGGGGTAAAGTATCAAAACAGCACTGAACATTCAGTGCTGAGGCTTCCTCCTGCTTTGAGCAGTCTAGGGAATGCAATTCACAGGGCTGTGCATCACATACTGAATGACATTTCTAACCTGTCCTACACCTGCCGTGATCCATACGAAGCTTCCTCTGCTCTCATGCTGAAGGCCAAGCACCACCCAGGGACCCCCAGGCCTCAGGGATCTTGCAGCTGCCACTGCCCAGTGTCATACAGAAATATAACAGGAAAATCTCAAATACTTAAAAACTAAACAACCTACTTCCAGATAATCCATGGTTCAAAGAGGAAGTCTCAAGGGAAACAGACACTGAACTGAATGAAAATGAAAATACAACACATCAACAGTTGTGGGAATTTTAAAGCAATGCTTAGAAGAAATTTTATACTGTTAATGCTTTCATTAGAAAAGAGGAACATTTTCAAATGAGTAATCTAAACTCTTACCTCAGGAAACTAGAAAAAGAAGAGCAAAAATAATCCCAAAGCAAGCAGAAAGAAGAAACTAAGAAGATATGAACAGAAAGCAATGAAAGTGAAAGCAAACAAAAAAAACAAAACAATAAAAAAGAGAGAGAGAGAAAATTCATGAGACAAAAGCCAGACCTTGAAAAGATCAATAAAATTAACAAACCTCTAGCAAGACTGACCAAAAAAGGGAAAGAAAACACAAATTACCAATATCAGGAATGAAGCAGGAAAAATCACTACAGGTCCTGCAGACCTCAGAAAATTAATAAGAACATAGTATAATACCTAGGAATCAACCTACCTAAGGAGGCAAAAGACCTGTATGCAGAAAACTGTAAGACTGATGACAGAAATTAAAGATAATACAAACAGATGGAGAGATATACCATGTTCTTGTATTCGAAGAATCAACATTGTGAAAATGACTATACTACCCAAAGAAATCTACATATTCAATGCAATCCCTATCAAACGACCAATGGCATTTTTCACAGAACTAGAACAAAAAATTTCACAATTTGTATGGAAACACAAAAGACCCCGAATAGCCAAAGCAATCTTGAGAAAGAAAAACGAGGCTGGAGCAATTAGGCTCCCTGACTTCAGACTATACTGCAAAGCTACAGTAATCAAGACAGTATGGTACTGGCACAAAAACAGAAATATAGATCAATGGAACAGGATAGAAAGCCCAGAGACAAATCCACACACATATGGTCACCTTATTTATTTATTTATTTATTTTTGCGGTATGCGGGCCTCTCACTGTTGTGGCCTCTCCCATTGTGGAGCACAGGCTCCAGATGCGCAGGCTCAGCGACCATGGCTCACGGGCCCAGCTGCTCCGCGGCATGTGGAATCTTCCCAGACCGGGGCACGAACCCATATCCCCTGCATGGTCACCTTATTTTTGATAAAGGAGGCAAGAATATAAAATGGAGAAAAGACAGCCTCTTCAATAAGTGGTGCTGGGAAAACTGGACAGCTACATGTAAAAGAATGAAATTTGATCACTTCCTAACACCATACACAAAAATTACCTCAAAATGGATTAAAGATCTAAATGTAAGTCCAGACACTATAAAACTCTCAGAGGAAAACGTAGGCAGAACACTCTGACATAAACCACAGCAAGATCCATTTTGACCCACTTCCTAGAGAAATGGAAATAAAAATAAACAAATGGGACCTAATGAAACATAAAAGCTTTTGCACAGCAAAGGAAACCATAAACAAGACGAAAAGACAACCCTCAGAATGGGAGAAAATATTTACAAATGAAGCAACTGACAAAGGATTAATCTCCAAAATTTACAAGCAGCTCATGCAGCTCAATATCAAAAAAACAAACAACCCAATCCAAAAATGGGCAGAAGACCTAAATAGACATTTCTCCAAAGAAGATATACAGATGGCCAACAAACACATGAAAGGATGCTCAACATCACTAATCACTAGATAAATGCAAATCAAAACTACAATGACGTATCACCTCACGCCAGTCAGAATGGCCATCATCAAAAAATCTTCAAACAATACATGATGGAGAGCATGTGGAGAAAAGGGAACCCTCTTGCACTGTTGGTGGGAATGTAAATTTATACAGCCACTATGGAGAACAGTATGGAGGTTCCTTAAGAAACTAAAAATAGAACTACCATACGACCCAGCAATCCCACTACTGGGCATATACCCTGAGAAAACCATAATTCAAAAATAGTCATGTACCACACTGTTCATTACAGCTCTATTTACAATAGCCAGGACATGGAAGCAACCTAAATGTCCATCGATAAAAATGGATAAAGAAGATGTGGCACATATGTACAATGGAATATTAGCCATAAAAAGAAATGAAATTGAGTTATCTGTAGTCAGGCGGATGGACCTAGAGACTGTCATACAGAGTGAAGTAATTCAGAAAGAGAAAAATAAATACCATATGCTAACACACATATATGGAATCTAAGAAAAAAAAAGGTTCTGAAGAACCTAGGGGCAGGACAGGAATAAAGATGCAGATGTAGAGAATGGACTTGAGGACACAGGGAGGGGGAGGGTAAGCTGGGACAAAGTGAGAGAGTGGCATGGATTTATATATACTACCAAATGTAAAATAAATAGCTAGTGGGAAGCAGCCGCATAGCACAGGTAGATCAGCTCAGTGCTTTGTGACCACCTAGAGGGGTGGGATAGGGAGGGTGGGAGGGAGACGCAAGAGGGAGGAGATATGGAGATATATGTATATGTATAGCTGATTCACTTTGTTGTAAAGCAGAAACTAACACACCATTGTAAAGCAATTATACTCCAATAAAGATGTTTTAAAAAAAAAGAAAATAGTATGAATAACTCTACATATATACATTTGGCAAGTTACATTAAATTTAAGCTTAAAAAGCACAAGCTCCCACAACTCATCAATATGAAATAGATAATATAAACAGCTTTATAACTGTTAAGGAAATCCAATTCATTATTTTAAAACTGGGCTTGACCTTAAAGCACATTCCATAAAATGAAAATTGGTAAATTGGACTTTACAAAAATTAAAAACATTTGTTGGTGACATACCCTGTTAAAAGGATAAAAATACATGCTCTATATTACAAGACAATATTTTCAAATAATTCCAATAGTCAATATTCAATAAAGGACTCATATCTAGAATTTATAAAGACCTGTCAAATCTCAACAATAAAAAAATAAACAATCCTATTAGAACTTGGGTCAAAGAATTGGAGAGATATTTCATCAAAGAGGATATATAGGTGGCAAATAAGCATGTGAAAACATCTTCAACTTCACTAGCCATGGGGGAGATGCAAATTAAGACCACCATCAGATATCACTATATATCTATAAAAACAGCTAAAATAAAATTTAAAATAGTGACAATATCAAATCCTGGCCCAGATGGTAAGAAACCAGATATCCTACATTGCTGGTGAGAATATAAAATGGTACAGCCACTCTGGAAAATAGTTGAGAAGTTTCTTAACAAACTAAGCATACACTTTTTATATGACATAGCCGTTATACTCCTGGACATTTATGCCAGGTAACTAGAAGCTTTAGTGCACCCAAAAACTTGTACATGATTCATTATGGCAGTTTTACATGTAATAACCGAAACCTGTGAACAACCTAAATGTCTTACAGTATAAGAATGATTAAACAAAATGATACATCCATACCATAGAAAACTACTCAGTAATAGAAAGGAAGAAACTCTTGATACATGCAACAACTTGAATAGATCTTAAGGGTGTTATATTGAGTAAAAAAAGCAAATCTCAAAAGATCACATATTGCATGATTCCATTTATACAAAATTATAGAGACAGAGACTAGACTAACAATTGCCAGGGGAGTAGTGGGTGTAACTCTAAAGGGTAGCATGAGGGAGTACTTTGTAGTGAGGGAATGGTTCTGTATCTTGATTGCAGTGGCGGTTATAGGAATCTACATCTGTGATAAAAGGTATAGAACCACACACACACACACACACACACACACACACACACACACATTTTACTCATGTCAATTTCCTGGTTTTCTTATTATGCTGTAGCTAGGTAAGATGTTAACCACAGGGAAACTCTGGAGAAGAGTACATGAGAACTTATCTTTACAACTTCGTATGAATCTATAATTATTTTAAAATAAGAAGTTTTTTGTTTGTTTGTTTGTTTGTTTGTTTTTATATTGTTCCATTGCTTTCTGGCCTACATGGTTTCTGATGAGAAATTTGTAGTCCTTTAAATAATTGCTCCTCTATAAACAACAGGTCATTTTTTTTGCTGGCTGCTTTCAAGATGTTTCCTTTGTTCCTAGTTTTCAGTGGTTTAATTATGATGTGTCTAGTGTTGATTTGTTTGAGTTTATCTTATTTAGAATTCTCTGAGCTTCTTGAATCTACAAGTTTGTCTTTTGCCAAAGTTGGAAAAGTGTCCCACCATTATTTCTCCACATGTTTTTCTCAGCTCCCCTCTATTTATCTTCTCTTTCTGGGACTTTGATAATACAAATATTGTCATCATTTTCTATCATCATGAGTCTTCCTTCTGAGAGACATCTTTACTTTCCTAGAATTCTCATCTTTGGGCCAAGTCTGCATTGTTCATCTCCAAGCTGGAGTAACTTCCATACACTCACCTTCTTTACATTCACTCTTGGGTTCCCAAACCTAGCTGGCAAGTGGTCAGAATGAGGTTTCCTTCACAATCTAACAAGAACATCATAATCCGTGGATTTCTTTAATCTTGCTCTTTTTTTTTTTTTTCCAAGTTGAAGCTAACCTATTGAAATTCTTCTGTCAGGACAAATAATTTCTCAGCCACCACATCTAAGAGTCTCTCTACATTAGTCAACCCTGTTGCCCTTTTACTGAAGTGCTCTTCCTGGATTTCTTTGTCCTCTTACACTCCTTCTCTGAGCCTTTCATGCTCCTTCTTTCCTCCATTGACTCCTCATCCCTCTTGTCTTTTTTTTTTTTAAGTTTTAATTGAGGTATAACATGCATACAGGAAAGAGCATAATTCTTAAAGGTAGAGCTTGCTGGAGTTTTACACACATACCTGTGTATTTGTGACCACCACCCTGAATGAGACAGAGGACTCTTTAGGAAGCTCCCTCATATTCCTTACCAGTCAATCCATCATCCTCCCCTGCTCCTCAATAATCACTACTCTGACTTTTATCAGCATGGATTGCTTAACCTGTTCTAGAACTTTATATAAATGGAACCATATAGTATACGCTCTTTAGTCTGGTTTCTTTCACATGTGATGTCTGGTAGAGTCATCCACGTTTTTGTGTCCATCTGTAGGTCATTCATTTTTGTTGGTAGGCAGTATTTCATTGTGAGAATATGCCATAATTTGTTGATCCATTCCACTCCTGATGAACATTTGGGCTTTTTCCCCTTAGGTGTTGTAAATTCAGCACCCGTCAGTATTTTGTCTTCATTTTTCTTCAAGACGTCTCACTCCTCTTTAAAATGACCCAGAACAATAGACGTTCAGCTTTCCATGGAACCTGCCCTTTCCCAGGGCTAGAGCAGCACCTGAATCACTTTCTGACATCAAGTTATCTGAAGTCAAGTTATCAGTCAAGACACACAAAGAGGGGAAGTGGAAGTCAGCATGAAGCAGTGTGTGATCAAGCAATTGCAGACTTTAGGAGGCATGAGGGGGAGTTTCAGGGCCTGTCTCAGATCTGTAAGGTTCTGTGGGCCAGAGTCCTTGGCCAGGGGGAGCAGGCAGCGGCAGACAGCTCATCACCGGTGCTCCCTGGAGCCCGGCAAGTCTCTAAACTGGGGTTGGGCTCCCTGGCCTTCTGCCTGGTGCCTTGAGGCAACCAAAATGAGAGCCCGAGAGAGCCAAGAGCCACAAGGTTGTTTTTGTAAGACTTAAAGGGATTATGTCATCCATCTAGCCCTGTTTGCCCGAGGGAAGAACCTCAGGTCTCCTCCCTCAGGATCCTCAGATACCTCTTCCCAGGAGAGGAGTAGGGGAAAGAGAAGAGAAAGTGGAGCCACTAGACAGGCCGGGGCAGCTGGGGATGGACCTTGGACAATAGTTGACAGGCAGCTGCGAAGGGGACCCCACCAGGCACTACTCAGGGAAATCCAGATGGGTAACCTGAGTGATGTTTGTGAATGCATTAGGGCTACAAAGCTGAATGTTTATGTGAATATAATCAAAGAAAGGGGGAAAGATTTGGGAGAGAGACACCCGAGAAAACCCCAAGAAAGCCGCAAGACCTAGATGAGAACTGCCCATCTGATAATGACTGGGTGTGCTGTGGGGTTAGTGTTTATTCCAGACAAAGCCAGTGCTTTCCTGAGATCTGGTGACAATTTGGGGCACATATATTTAGGGGGAAGGGCAAGCCCTGGGCAGAGGCTTTGAGTAAGGGACCTGGGTTGAGCCTCAGCCTGGTGGTCCTCTGCTCTTTAGCTTCAGGCAGCCCTCTGTCCCCTGGGCCTGCAGAATCTCTGCCTGTGGATGGCAAGTAGACCAACCTACCTCCATTGGCCCTTCTGGGCTTAAGAGGTCCAGCCCTCAGGTCCAGACTTGCTAAGGCACTGGTCATCGACCTTCACAGTGACCTTGTCAGCACACACTGAGCCATGCCCCATTGCTTCTGAGATATATTCAAACCCACAGCCAGGTTTGCTTTGGTTTCTAAACTGACTGCGGAAAAGGAAGTCACTTTAGAGTCCAATCCTCATAAAACTTCTCACATTAGCAGGCATCGATTTGCCTGATGATTTTGCAGTTTATTTTGAAGCACAAATTCGTATCTGGGAAAGAACCGTTGACTCCAACATCCTCAGAGAAGGTTAGTATGAGATGCTGATCGGGTCACTAAGAGCAGGAAAAGAAATGTAACACCCGTCCTGGCAATGCCAGGGGTTGAAACAACCACCACAAACCTAAGGGATGCAGGTAAAACTCAATCATCTTCATGTTCTGTCAGTGGCTGTGCGACTTGCTCTTTTTGGGGTGCATCCTTCAGACTCTGAGTCACTGCAATGAAATGATGCAATGTTTGTGAATATACTGTACCACAATCAGAAAGGGCTCTGGTGATGACAGAGATACTGGTGCTATGAAGAACGTGAAGATGGAAAAAAGCACCATTTCCAAACTCATGTCTTATTTTAAATATGAACATGTCCCCCCATCACCAGTTAAATAGATATTTAACTATTCTCTCTACATTCCTAAATGTTGATCAAAACATTGCTTACAGAACTTCTGATTGAGAAAGTCATCTACAGAGTTCATCTTAAAATCAGTATATGCTGTCCCTCTAATCTAGAAGAACATGAACAAAAGATATAATTAGGCCCAACCTGTAAATCCCCTGAATGAGCTGCTACCCAGGAAGAAGATCACCACACACAAGATCAACAGAGCCCAGCCCGCCCCTTGACCCAGGCCTCGGTGCCCCAGACTTCAGTGTAGACCCCTGTCCTGTCTTCAGCTGTCTTGAAGGGGTCTTATAATCATGTCCTTAAAGTCTCTGTGCCCCTTGCTATGTGAGAGATTCAGATGACTTGATGACCAGTTCATGACCGGATGGTTGCAAGGTGGGCTTTTAGATTCCCAACAGGGACCACGGGGCCAGAGTGCAGGTGTGTGTATGTGTGTGTGTGTTGTGACAACAAAGAACGGCAAATCCACATTGGGGTTCTTTCCTTTCCTCTTCTCTCTCCTTCCTCACTGGTTACTTCCATCCATCAAGAGCTTCAAGCCCTTGTGATAGAGGGTGTTCAAATGGGTGAGGGCCTGGCTTGGTCTCTGCCCTGGGGAACAGCTGCCTCTGACATTCAGAAACCCACGGCTCAAGGACAAAGCTCTCCAGCTATTTCTTCATCATCACCCACTTGTCCCTCAAATTTGACTAACTCTTCATTTTGGTGGGGGTGGGGCTGATATTCTGGTTGGAAGGGAAGAAGGGGGACAGGATTGTGAGGAAGGTTGTTCTCTATTTTCAAAATAAAGAACTTTAGCCTCTTCACTTCCCCAAATGAGGCTTTCCCTGCAGGCACATTTTCTGGTTCAGTGGCTGCCCAAGACACACAGTGAGAGCCATCTCCAATCACATCTCTCTGTTCTCTGAGATCTGGCTTCCCAGAGAGTTGGAACGGCCATCTGAAAAGGAGCCTGTTGGAGAAGTGAAGTTCTACTGCAACACACTGCAAGGAACTTTTCTGATTCTTTCCTCTTCTGAGATAAGCCGCCATTAGTACTTAGTGGAAATAAGCAGGTTGTCAACAGGGCACCGCCAGGAGGGTGGTGTGTAGTGGAAGGTAGCCTGGGGTAGACCATCGATGAGATGCAGAAATTAACCCAGCAGTCCAATAAGACAATAGGATCTGAGGATTTCTCCTCCAAGTGCTCCTGGCTGTGCTGGAGCTCCCTCATCCCTTTGGGTCTTACATGATCAGAGTTGAGAGAGTCTAACTCAAGACTTAGGTTTTTGGTCCATCAGAGATGCATAGCAACCCCAACTGCAGAAGGCAGGGGGGAAAAACTACTTTACAGGTCATGACAAGTTCTCTGGAAACATATCCCAGATGCTTGCTTCTATAAAGAACTACTCCTCTCTCAAATCAGGGCTCTTTTGAGTGCATCCCAAGACTGGCCGGGGTGGGTCCTCCATGTCTCTCTATCTATGTTAGGGTCTAGATGCCCACACCCACTGTGAGGCACTCCCCTTCCCACTGCGAGAGACTGTTGACAGCAGGCCAGCACACCCTTTCTGAGGCCAAAACTGAAACGATAACAGCAACAACGTAAAACCCCCTTTCTGAACCACAACTCGGCCTTGGAGTGTAATTTTTGAGAATATACTTCTCCATTCCTTGAATGGTTACCTTTGTCTTGATGGCCCTGCTATTTATGTGCTCTGAGAACTCTCTGGAAATCCCTTTTCCAAGAAACGCGCAAGCTCTTCAGGGACCATGTTTACCGAATCTCCTGTCTCAGTTATATCTGAAGGGGACTGCAGGTCAGATGCTGCCAGCACAATCAGGGTTTCTGACAAGCCTCAAGGGCCCATGTATCTTGTTACCACACTCCAGCCACGTAGACTAACTACGTCTCACATCCAAACCTCGGAGCTTAGCCCAACTTACTCCCTAACATTTTCTCGCCTTGTGGTCTCAGAACGGAGTTTCCACCCAGCCCCTGAGATCTGGGGATTAGAGAGAAGGGAGCTGGATCAAGTCCTCTGCCCAGGACACCTGCAGGTAGCGACCCTTTTCTTTCAGACCCACCCCTGGAGCTACAACACAGGACCTCTGAGTCACCAAACAGGCCCCTTGTGAGGTAGAGAAATAAAACAAAACAAAACAAAAAAGTATCCTCAGGCCCATTGGAGGAAATGGCTGTCATCATGCGGTTGTGGTCTGAGGTAGCGTCCCAGCCTAGGGGCCAGTCTTGTGGTACAGTGGAAAAAAAGGGAGGGGGGGCTCTAGGGCCACAATGACTGTATCCTGGCTCCATTAGTCATGAGCAGAGATCATATGCTCACTGAGTCTGTTTCTTCAACTGCAAAATGGGTTGTTGAAAGGATGGAGATAACCTATGACCACATATTATGGGGTCAATAGGTTGTAGCAGCTATTGGCAATGATATCATTGTGATCACCATTATTGTTATCGTTGTCATTGCTGGTAAGCCTTAAGGATCTTTGGAAAATAGCTCCTAGGCTATAAACTATAATTTCCAACTAAAATCCTTCCTGGGCCAGAGTAATGTTAGGTCTAAATTTTTCAAGCACTGGGTCTGACTATAGAGAGTTTTAAATGCTGCACATCATGTCAGCAAAGATTATAGGTTCTTCCCCGGTGTGTGATGCATGTATGTATGCAAACAAGGCCTCCTGTGGACAACAGAACCAACCTTCTCCTGCAGCTCCTGCTAACTTCTCATTAGAAACAACAGAGACCAGGAGACAGTGAAACAACATCCTTAAACTGCTCTAAGAAGTAAATTGTCAGCCCAGAATTCTATCTACAGTGAAAATATCCTTCAAGAATAAATACAAAATAAAGACAATTCAGATAACTAAGAGAATTCATCATCAGGAGACCTGTACAATAAGAAAAATGAAAGTTCTTCAGACTGAAAAGAAATTATACCATTGCAAAGGGTGAATTTCAGGATAAGTATAAAAGACTATTTTTTCACTTAATTTATTTAAACTGCATATGATTGTTTAAAGAAAAATCTGTAATGCTGTCTTGTGGGGTTTATAATTATGTAGATGTAATGCATATGAAAATTATAGTGTAAAGAATGATTGGGGGTAAGTGGATCTATACGATTGTAAGGTTTCTACAGTTTATGTAAAGTGGCACAAACTTAACTCTCACAGATTGTAAAAGGAAAGGAAATACATTGTAATCTATAGGCAATCAACAAAAAATGCAAAAAAGTATAGCTAAAAAGTCAATACATAAATTAAGAAGTAATTCTAAAATCTATTAAAATAATTTTAAAAGAAATTAGGAAAAGAGGAACAGAGGAGCAGAAATTAGAGGCTGCAGACATAAAACAAATAATAAAATGGAAGACCTATCTCCAAATATATCAATAATTACATTGAATGCTAATGGACTAAAAACTCCAATGAAAAGCAAAGATTGTCAGAATGGATAAAAACACTTTCTGTAAGAGACCCACTTGAAACAGAAAGAAACAGATATGTTGAGAGAATGAATGGAAAAAAATACCATGAGAATAGTAAGCATAAGAATGCTGGGGTGGCTGTATCAATATCAGATGAAGTTAACTTCACGATAAAGAGTGCTACCAGGTGTGGAAAGGGACATGTCCTAATGATAAGCATCAATTCAACAAGAAGATATTACAGTGATAAAGGTATGTGGGCCTAATAACAGAGCTTTAAAATAACACAAAGCAAAAATGGCAGAGTTAAAAGAAGTAGACAATACCACAATCATAGTCAGAAATGTTAACACCTCTCCTCAGTCATTGATAGAACAACGAGGCCTAAAATCAGTAAAGACATAGACTATCTGTACAAAACCATCACCACCTTGACCTATTAATAATTATAGAACACTACACCCAACAACTGAAGAATACACATTCTTTCCAGATACATGTGGAGCTTTTGTCAAGATAAAACATATGTTAGGCCATAAAATGTCTTGATAAGTTGAAAAGGATGGAAATCCTACAGAGTATTTTCTCTGTCCAAAGTGGAGTTAAATTAGAAATCAATAACAATAAGAAATCTAGGATGACCCTAGATATTTGGAAATCAAATGTCACACTTCTAAATAACCCCAAAGAAGAAATCATAAGGAAAATTAGAAAAACTTTTGAACAGAATAATAATGAAAATACAACATAGTAATATTCATGAGCCGTAGTTAAAGCAATGTTAAGAGGGAAATTTATAGTTTTACATACTTATATTAGAAAAGAAGAAAGGTCTAAAATCACTGCCTTCAGGTTCTAATTTGAGTCTAAAAAAAATGGGTAAAGAAAGAAAGAAGAAAAAAGTAAACCCAGGGGCTTCCCTGGTGGCTCAGTGGTAGGGAGTCCGCCTGCCGATGCTGGGAGCACGGGTTCGTGCCCCGGTCCGGGAGGATCCCACATGCCGCGGAGCTGCTGGGCCTGTGAGCCGTGGCTACTGGGCCTGTGCGTCCGGAGCCAGTGCTCCGGAGCGGAGGAGGCCGCAGCAGTGAGAGGCCCGCATACCACACACACACACACACACAAAAATGTAAACCCAAAGTAAGTAGGAGTAAAGAAATAATAAATATAAGAATAGAAATAGATGACGTAAAAACAAAGAATAGAGAAAATTAACAAAACCAAAAGTTGGTTCTCTAGAAAAGATCAACTCTAGTTAGACTAATCAAGAAAAGGAGAGAGAATGCAAATTATCAATATTAGAATAAAAGAGGGGTCAACACTGAAAATGCTACAGATATTGAAAGAATGGTAAGAAAATATTTTAAAAACCTTTACACCGGGCTTCCCTGGTGGCACAGTGGTTGAGAGTCCGCCTGCCGATGCAGGGGACGCGGGTTCGTGCCCCAGTCCGGGAGGATCCCACATGCTGCGAAGCGGCTGGGCCCGTGAGCCATGGCCGCTGAGCCTGTGCGTCCGGAGCCTGTGCTACGCAATGGGAGAGGCCACGGCAGTGAGAGGCCCGCGTGCCGCAAAAAAAAAAAAAAAAAAAAAAAATATATATATATATATATAAACCTTTACACCAACAAATTTGACAACTTAGATGAAAAGGACAAATTCCTTGAAAAATGCAACTTACCATAACTCACGATTGATAAAATAGAAATCTAATTTTAGTATATGTGCTGCCGAAGTGAGCACGATAAAATAGAAATCTAAATAGCTCTACATCTATTTAGGAAATTGAATTTATTATAAAAAAATGTTCCCCAAAGAAAACTTTGCTCAAAATAGTTTCATTAAGTCTAACATTTAAGAGAGAAATAATGCAAATCTTTCATAAACTCTCTCAGAGAACAAACGAGGCAAGAATACTTCTGAACTTATTTTATGAGACCAGCATAATTCTAAAATAAAACCTGACAAAGAGGGCTTCCCTGGTGGCGCAGTGGTTGAGAGTCTGCCTGCCGATGCAGGGGGCGCGGGTTCGTGCCCCGGTCCGGGAAGAACCCACGTGCCACGGAGCGGCTGGGCCCGTGAGCCATGACCGCTGAGCCTGCGCGTCCGGAGCCTGTGCTCCGCAATGGGAGAGGCCACAGCGGTGAGAGGCCCGCGTACTGCAAAAAAAAAAAAAAAAAAAAAAAAAGAATATAAAAGCCTCAGGAAGAAATTTAACAAAAGATGGGCATGGGCAAGATCTCTATTGAAGACTACAGAGCATTCCTGAGAGAAATTAAGGAAGACCCAAATAAATGGAGAGATACATCCATGTTCTCAGATTGGAATCAAGTTGTGAAGATGTTTCAGTTCTCTAAAAATTGATCTATAGGATCACTGCAATCCCAACCAATTTACAAACTGATTCTAAAGTTTGTATAGACATGTAAAGAATACCTAAAATAATCTTGAAATAGAAGAACAAATTTGGAGTGCTCAAACTCTGACCTGAAAACATAAAACCACAGTACAAGACAGTGTGGTACTGGCAGAAGGACTGATGAATAGATAAATAGATCTGAATAGAGAGCCAGGAAATAGGTCCTTACTTAGTCATTTCATTTTTGATAAGATGCCAAAGCAATTCAATGGAAGAAAGAAAAGTCTTTCCAAAAAAAATGGTGCTGTGTTAACTGGATGTTCATATGGAAACAAACAAATAAAACCTCAACTCCTTTCTCACACTATGTACAAAGATTAATTTGAAATGAATCGCAGACCTTAATGTAAAGCCATAAAGCTTTTAAAGAAAAACATAGGAGAATAACTTCATAACCTGGGGACAGGCGAATGTTTGATAAACAGAAAAAAACATAAAAGAAAAATCAATAAATTAGTCTCTATCAAAATTAAAAAGTTCAGCTGATAGAAGATTCCATTGAGAAAATAGAGGTGAGGACTTCCCTGGTGGTGCAGTGGTTAAGAATCTGCCTGCCAATGCAGGGGACACGGGTTTGATCCCTGGTCCAGGAAGATCCCACATGCCGGGGAGCAACCTAAGCCCCTGTGCCACAACTACTGAGCCCTTGTGCCACAACTACTGAGCCTATGTGCCACAACTACTGAAGCCCACGTGCCTAGAGCCCATGCTCTGTAACAAAGAGAAGCCACCGCAACAAAGAGTAGCCCCCACTCGCCACAACTATAGAAAGCCCGTGTGCAGCAATGAAGACCCAACACAGCCAAAAAAACAAAAACAAAAACAAAAACAAAACTAGAGGTGAGCGTATATTGGGAGAAAATATTTGTAGAACATCTGAAAAAGAAATGATATCCTGGATATATAAAGAACTCTTTAACTCAGTGATGAAAACCCAATGCAGTTAAAATGGATGAAAGAGTTGAAGGACATTTCACAAAAGAAGATATTCAAATGGCCAACAGGGGCGTGAAAAACACTCAACCATTACTCATAAGGGAAATGAAAATTAAAACCACAAAAAGATACTACCACAGACCTACCTAAAATGCCGACATCACCAAATGTTAGTAAGGATGTGGCAACTTCTTATAAAACTATACAAACACCTACCCTGTGACCCAGCAATACCATTCCCAGGTGTTTTCCCGAGAGAAATGGAAACATACATTTACAAAAAGACGTGTACAGGAATGTTCACCGCAGCTCTATTCATTGGAGTGGAAAAACTGGAGACGTGTCAGCTGTTCCTGGGTTGGAGAATGGATCAGCAAATGGGGATATCTTAATAAAGTGAAATGCTACATAGCAATAAAAAAGGAACAGACTATCGATACACACAACAACAATGATGGATACCAAAACATTACACTGAGCAAAAGGCGGCTTACAGAACAGTACACTCTCCTTGTGTTCACATGAAGCCCTAGACCAGACAAAACTCATCTACAGTGGAACAAAGCAGAATTGTGGTTGCTCCTCGGAATGGGAGGCTTGACAGAAAAGTGGCATGCGAGAATTTTCTAAGGTGATGGCAACATTCTTTATCTTGATATTGGTCAAAAGTCACCTCAGGGGGCTTCCCTGGTGGCGCAGTGGTTGAGAGTCCGCCTGCCGATGCAGGGGACGCGGGTTCGTGCCCCGGTCCGGGAGGATCCCACGTGCCGCGGAGCAGCTGGGCCCATGAGTCATGGCCGCTGAGCCTGCGTGTCCAGAGCCTGTGCTCCGCAACTGGAGAGGCCACAACAGTGAGAGGCCCATGTACCGCAAAAAAACAAAACAAAACAAAACAAACAGGGACTTCCCTGGAGTCCAGTGGTTAAGACTCCGCACTTCCAATGCAGGGGGTGTGGGTTCGATCCCTGGTCGGGGAGCTAAGATCCCACATGCCTCAGGGCCAAAAAACCAAAACATAAAACAGAAACAAGTGTAACAAATTCAATAAAGACTTTAAAAAATGGTCCACATCAAAAAAAAGGTCTTTAAAAATTTTTTTTAAAAAACAAAAATCTCAAACACATAAAAACAAAAAGAAAAAACAGAACTGAACAAAAGAACAATAATAAAAACAAGAAAATCCCCTCTGGTTTCCTTTTGGCTGTATTTCCATGTCCAACAGAAGAATGACAGCCAGTTGTCATGGAAAGATCCCTGAACAGGGAGTCCAGAGAGCTCACTCTGGTTTCCTGTTGTGTGGCCCAGAGTGGATCGCAGCCTTTCTTGGGACCTCCCTCTCCTCACCTGCAAAAGGGCCACCAGGTGAGTCCCTGAGGGCTCCTGACTCCCTTGAGATGCCAAGATTTACAAAGCTGCCTTTGAAATCGCAAGGGACACATCTGTGAGATTCAAGAAGGTGTCTCACACACAGACATAGAGAACAAATGTATGGATACCGGGGGGGGGGGGAGTGGGTGTGGGATGAATTGGGAGATTGGGATTGACATATATGCACTATTGATACTATGTATAAAATAGATAACTAATGAGAACCTACTGGATAGCACAGGGAACTCTACTTAATGCACTGTTGTGACCTAAATAGAAAGGAAATACAGAAAAGAGGGGATGCATGTATATGTATAGCTGATTCATTTTGCTGTACAGTAGAAACTAACACAACATTGCAAAACAACTATACTCCAATAAAAATTAATTAAAAAAAAAAAGACGGCATCTCACAGGAAGGATGAATTGTAATAGCAACTGAGCACTTGCTGTCCACTAGGCCTCAGGCTAACTGCCAGTAGGAGAGGAGGATGCCATTTTACAGATGAGGAAACTGAGGCTTAGAAGGGTAAGTAATGTGCCTGAGTCAGTCGGAATTTGAACCCAAGCAGGTGGATTTTTGGCCCAGACATAGACTGGGACTGAAACTGAGAAATTGCCTTTTCCATCATTTTTACTGGTTTGGTGGCCATACATGCTGTTTTTCTGTTGTAACTATATCCCTGCTGGACCCATGCGGCGTGTGGAAAGTATTAAACGGGCGGGCTTGCTTCAGTGCTTGTCCTGATGGACATATTACACCTCTGAGAGGCAGGACGTTTTAACAAAGAAACACAACTTAAGAAAAGAATGTGTGTTGCTTTCTGGATAAAAGATCAATTTTTTAATTACAGTTTGCTAATCATAAATCCTTTCAGGATTGTCATTTTTTTAAATGCACCTGGCATTTATTCTCTTTGAGATGCAGGTGGAGATCTGCATTTCTAGGCCTTCTCTTTTTGGTTTGCAAATATAATGCTTTAAATGAAAATGCAGTGCAAGCAGGATAGCAGGGTACCCTCGCCAGGGTAGCAGAGGACACCAGGCTGTCCTCTCCCAGATATGCTTTGCTGATGGTGTAATTCAGTCTGAGTCCAAAGGCCTGAGAATGGGGCAGGCGGGATGGTGGTGTAAGACCTGGTCTGAGTTCGAAAGCCCAAGACCTAGAAGCACTGATGTCCTAGGGCAGGAGAAGATGGATGTTTCAGCTCAAGCAGACAGTGAATTTGTCTTTCCTTAGCTTTTTTATTCTATTCAGGCTCTCAGATTGGAAGATGCCCAAGGCATTGGTGAGGGTCCTCTGCATCCCTCAGTCTACCATTCAAAGGCTAACCTCTCCCAGAGACACCTTCGCAGACATGCCCAGAGGTATTGCTTTACTGGTTATCTTAGCATCACTTAGACTAGCCAAGTTGACACATAAAATTAACCATCACAGCCATTTTGTATCACTGGAAACAGGAAATACCAGCTGGAGAACAAAAAAGATATAAGTGGGCTGCCTAAATACAACACATTAATACATATAAATACAACATTCATCTTAAAAAAAAAAAAGTAGTAAAAACATTTGTAGTTTTAGTCCTCACTTTAACTCCTCAAAAAGTGTAAAGATACTCTGTGCAGTAAGGGGCAGGTAGAAAATTACTGCCATTTCAAATAAGCTTACATGTGAAAATTCCATCCATGGCTCCAGTAATAATTTGAGGCCTCCTACAAAGAGCACAATCTTCTCTTTCCAAATGAAAAGACAAGACTAGGGTGGGTCAGAGATTTCATAGCCTCCTTGATAAAACAAAGTTAAAGATAACATAATTTAAAATCATCCTATCAACGTTACTGGATATAGTTCAGACTGTGGTCATGGTACCACTGAGAAAAAACAGCTACCAATGAGATTCTCTTCGTCATGGGCTAGTGGGGCCGGGATGGGGAGATATGAATGTATAAAGAAGATGTGGCACATATATACGATGGAATATTATTCAGCCATAAAAAGAAACAAAATTGAGTTATTTGTAGTGAGGTGGATGGACCTAGAGTCTGTCATACAGAGTGAAGTAAGTCAGAAAGAGAAAGACAAATACGTATGCTAACACATATATATGGAATCTAAACAAAAATGGCTCTGAAGAACCTAGGGGCAGGACAGGAATAAAGACACAGATGTAGAGAATGGACTTGAGGACACGGGGAGGGGGAAGGGTAAGCTGGGACGAAGTGAGAGAGTGGCATGGACATATATACACCACCAAACATAAAGCCGATAGCTAGTGGGAAGCAGCCGCATAGCACAGGGAGATCAGTTCGGTGCTCTGTGACCACCTAGAGGGGTGGGATAGGGAGGGTAGGAGGGAGACGCAAGGGGGAAGGGATATGAGGATATATGTATATGTATAGCTGATTCACTTTGTTGTAAAGCAGAAACTAACACACCATTGTAAAGCAATTATACTCCAATAAAGATGTTAAAAAAAAAGAAAAGGTCATGTTTTGATTTTCCAGTCTCAGACTGACAAAAGTATATACAGTTTAATGTTGTTTTTGGCTAAACCAAATGCCTCTTCAGTAAAATTAAAGTTGAAGGAATTATAAATAGGATCTAATATTGAAGGCTCTTGCAAGGAGGTGAAGAGAAGGAGGAAAGTTGTATCCCAGGCATCTTAGACCGTTTTCAGTGTGTGGAACCTAAAACTCTAGGCAGTAGGCACTTATGACATGTTTTTGATTGGGTAAAGGAGTCCTGCATTTCCAGTATGGAAACAAGGGTATGATACTCAGTACACAGTAGGCCCTCAATAAGTACTTCTTGTCCTGTACTGTAAGCCTGAATAATCAGCCCTCGTCATCTCTTCTTACGCCTGTAACCTCTTTCCTAAACTGTTTATGTTCTTCTAGATGATTCTTCGGACATGAGAATCAGCTTACCGTAGGTCATTAGAGCACAAGGAATAGGTCCGCCACTAGGGCTTAAGGAGTTTGGCCCCTGTCCAAGACCACCACAAGGAAAAGTAGTGCAATCTGCACACGTGGCACCTCCTGACCCGAGCCTAAGCTTGTCCACTCTTGACCCTGTTACCAAACCAAACTTGGGTCCATTTGCCCGCACAGAGTAAAGCCAATGTACTGACACCAGGTTGTAGTGAAGGAAAATGAGGCAGTTATTGCAGGACACCAAGCAAGGAGTTCAGGACAGCTCGTGCTCAAAAAGCCAGAAACCCCGATGGGTTTCAGCAAAGCATTTAGGGAGGGGCGTCCCAGGGTGTGTGATCAGCTCGTGCACAATTCTCTGACTGGTTGGTGGTGGGGTAACGGGGCGACGTCACGGGCGGGCGGTGAACATTGTCAACCCTTAGGTGCCGGTAGGTCTGGGGGCTCCATGCTTCTCATTATCAAGTAGTTCATTTCTTCCCTTTGGTGGTGCTTTTAGCATCTGTAAAACAACTCAGGAAATGTACATCAAATACTGTTATCAAGGTCCTTAAGGGAGGAGCTGGAGCAGAGGATATGGGGGAAGGGCCTGCCCGGGAAGGTCCCATTGGGTCCTGCTTGGTTACAACCCAAGACCGACCGAGGTTCCCGGGCACAATCACCTCCACCACGGGGGAGGGGCTGTCTGCTACGGTTTGGCTCAAGAGCCCCTACCGTGGCTTAACTTGGACCTGCATGGTCCTCTTGCTTCCTCTGAGGTTTAAACCGTCTTTCTTCTTCCTGGATCCCTTTTGGAGTTTGTTCAAGGAACATACAGTCACTGGGTTCCTTCCCTCCCTCACCTCCCTAACCGTGTTCTTAAGCCACATCTGCATCTCCCGTCCCCAACCACTGACCGCTCTTCTAGATTCACCGTCATCATGGCAACAACACTATAGCCCAGATGTCAGCAGTTCCCTATCCTCTGGATCCTGCACGCATAGGGTCAGTCTGTTTTTCATCCCATGCCTAACTCAACCTCTTCGAGGTAAACAAAAAAGAGGCCACTTTTCCACAACTCTTTGTGTGTGTGTGTGTGTGTGTGTGTGTGTGTGCGCGCTAGGCGGGCCTCTCACTGTTGTGGCCTCTCCCGTTGCGGAGCACAGGCTCCGGACGCGCAGGCTCAGCGGCCATGGGTCACGGGCCCAGCCGCTCCGCGGCACGTGGGATCCTCCCGGACCGGGGCATGAACCCGTGTCCCCTGCATCGGCAGGCGATTCTCAACCACTGCGCCACCAGGGAAGCCCTTCCACAACTCTTAACGAAAAGCATAGACTTGACAGACGATGTTGAGTAGCCCGAGGAAGAGATTAACTCCACATATTTCAAAGCCCGCAAAATTCCCTATGAAATAAATTTCTTCTTTCCCAAAGTTATTTCTCTTTTGAGATCTCATCCTTGATGCTCCTCCTTCTGGAATCCCCATCCTTTCCCAGGAGCACCGAGTCCTTCCTCTCTTATCTAGAGCAGCTTCTCTGTTCCTCTGAAGCCTGTGTGCCCAGCCCTGGCTTTTTACCCAAGTGAGCTCAAAACACCTGCCCAACAGATTTGAGTCTGCTCTACAAGGAGTCTCATAAAATCTTCCTCAAAACATCACTTCCACCCCATCACCTCCACCACTTACTGCGTGTTCATTTGGGGTCAGGCAGAGAACTTGGCCTTTAGATATATTACCGCAGTGATCTTATGAGTCAGTAATACAGTTACGCCCACTTAATGAGTGAGAACACTAGAGTTCTGAGAATCACTTTGCCAATAAGCCGTGTTAACACCACTGTGATTCTGTAACTTCAAGTGGGCCCTTCTTGCAGTTGCCGAGCTGTTGGTTTCTTCCCAGCAGATTCCTTGTCTCATCCCCAATAGTAGTTGCCCTGGGCCCTCATCAAGCCCTTAATCCAAGGCCAGATGGCCTCTGTGGTTTCTGCAGAATAGTTTCTTCGATGGACCTCCTCTTTTGCAGACAGCTGTTTGGCTCCACCCTCCTTCTGGTGAGGCCAACATTTCTTAAGCAGCAACTGTTCTAAGCACATCTGGCGCATTATTGCAATGAATCCTCTCCACGAAGCTGGGGGTGGGTAGGTTCTATTAGTATTCAGTGCCTCCTCGCTGCTTTAAAACTCCACAGCATCTTTGACCTGTCCCCTTCCATGACCTCTTGTCCAGGCCTGGGGGGAGCTCCTGCATTCCTCTTCTGTGAGGCTTAATCGGCTCTAATGAGAGCAACGTGCACGGGTTCCTGCTACTGACACAGGTGACTTCAGGGCACGGAGGGGCCATCCCTGGGAAATGACTGGGAAGCCCGATGAGAAAACCACGCAGGGTACGTGTCTTACTGACTTCATAACCAAAGAATGAGACATTTGGGGACCTTTTGTGTAGAAGCAACTTCAGGGCCAACAGCAGCAAAACTGCAGAGAGGATGACTGAACACACGGAAGCTCCCTGGGCAGTGTTTTTTTCATATAGAAATTTCTACCGTACCAATGAACAAATGGGCAAAGCAAGCTACAAGACCTCGATTCTGAAAGATGGTAAGGGGTCTGGCACAATATTAGCAATCTGACCCCGGGGAGAGCAGTTGGGAACTTTGTGCTGGTACCTGCTGCCCTAATTCTCCTAAGCTGAGAGGTGTGTGGGCAGCTATGCAGGGCCAGGTAACAACACATGCCGGGAGGGGGCTGTTGACTACGTATTTGGTCTTTGATTACTATGGCCGAAGGCGGATTGGTATCTTTATGCATCTAACTCAATTCAGCAGTTCCCTCATAAGCCTCCAGGAGCAAAAATGTTCAGAAGAGTAAAGTCTCATTTCACTGTGCACATTTTCACCAAAAATCATATGACCTCAAACTCTGCTGTAAACAAAATCCCAGGCAAACAATGGGGTGTTCCGGCCAAGACCCAGATTTCCTGAGCCCAGATGACACCAAATTTAATTCAAGCACTGAGTGTGAAGTGGCATTTTATTGGGGTTTTTACTTGCATTTATCTAATGACTAACAATGGTGAGCATCTTTTCATTTGCTTATTGACTATTTGTATATCTTTTTCAAAGAAATGTCTATTCAGATCTCTCATCCATCTTTTAACTGGGGTATTTATCTTTTTACTGTTGAGTTGTAATAACTTTTTTATGTATTCTGGATACTCAACTCTTGTCAGATATATGCTTTGCAAGTATTTCTCCCGTTCTGTGAGTTGGCTTTTCACTTTCTTGATGGTGTCCTTGAAACACAGAAGTTTTTAGTTTTTATGATGTTAAATGTATCTATTTTTAATTTAGATGCTTATGCTTCTGATAGCATATCTACGAAATCATTGCCTAATCCAAAGTCACAAGGGCTTATGTTTTCTTCTAAAAGTTTTATAGTTTTAGCTGTTACACGAGGTCTTTGATTCACTTGAAGTTGATTTTTTGCGTGGTGTGAGTATGAAGTCTAATTACATTCTTCTGAAGGTGGATATCTAGTTGTCTCAGCATCATTTGTTGAAAAGACTATTATTTTCCCATTGAATTGTCTTGGAACTCTTCTTGAATATGAATTGACCATAAATATATGGGTTTATTTCTAGACTGTCAATTCTATTCTATTGTTCTATGTATCTCTCCTTATGCCAATACCATGCGGTCTTGATTACTGTAGCTTTGTAAAAGTTTTCAAATCTGCAAGTGTGAATCATTTAACCATGTTCTTCTTTTAAAGATTATTTGGCTATTCTGGGTCCCTTATATTTCCACGTGAATTTTAGGGTTAGTTTATTGATTTCTCCTTAAAGGAGGTTGAATTTTGGTAGGCATTGTGTTGAATCTGTTGGTCAGTTTGGAGAGCATGGCCATCTTAACAATATTACATTTTACAATCCACAAACAAGAAATGTCTTTCCATTTATTTAAGTTGTCTTTAATTTTTTCAACGTTTTGCAGCTTACAGTGTATAAAATTTTATACCCCTTTGATTAAATTAATTCCTAAGTATTTTATTCTTTGTGATGCTGTTATAAATGGAATTATTTTCTTAATTTAACTTTTGGATTATTCCTTACTAGTGTGTAAAAATTCAATGTAATTTTAAAAAATACTGATTTTGTATCTGGCAACCTTGCTAAACTCCTTTATTAATTCTAATAGTTTTTTAGTGGGTTCCTTGGGATTTTCTATATACAAGATCAGAGATAGTTTTACTTCTTTGTTTCCAATCTGGATGACTTCTATTTCTTTTTCTTGCATAAATGCCCCTGCTAGAAACATCAGTACAAAGTTGAATAGAAATAGTGAGAATGGATATTTTTGTCTTATTCCTGATCTTAGGCAGAAAACTTTTAGTCTTTCATCATGAACTATGATGTTAGTTGTTATTATTTTTTTTTAGGGATTCTCTTGGGGATTACAATTATCACCTTAATTTATGACAATCTAGTTTATATTAATACCACTTTAACAATACTAAATGGTTCAATAGTATGTAAAACTCTGCTCCTACATTGCTTCATTTCCCTCCCCCCTCTTTTGTTCTGTATTGTACAAAATGCATCTTTATATTTTGTATATCCATCAATAGACATTTGTTATTATGGCTTTATGCAGTTGTCTCAAATCAAATAGGAGAGGAAAAAAGAATTACAAACAAAAAGTACATCTGTACTCTCTTTTACATTACCTATGTAGTTACCTTTACTGGTCCTCTTCATTTATTTGTGTGGATTCAAGTTGCTGTTCTTTCATTTCAGCCTGAAGGACTCTTCAGTATCTCCTATAGAAACAGGTCTGTCAATGACAAATTCTCTCAGTTTTTATCTAGGAATGCCTTAATTTCTTCTTCATTCTTTAATAACTTTTTTTCTGGATATAGAGTTCTTGGTTGATCATCTTTTTCTTGTAGCACTTTTCACATATCATTCCACCACCTCCTGGTTTCCATGGATTCTGAAGAGAAAACAGCTCAGTCTTATTGAGGATCCCTTGTGTGTGACAAGTCAAGATTCTCTCTTTGTCTTTGACTTTTGAGATTTTGATAATGATGTGTCTAGGTGTGGATATATTTTACTGTGTCCTACTTGGAATCCATTGAGCCTCTTGGATGTGTAGTTTCATGTTTTTCATAAAATTTGAGAAGTTTATGGACATTATTTCTTCAACTTTTTTTTTTTCTGCCACTTTCTCTTTTTCTGCCCCTCTGGGACTCCCCATTATGTGTATGTTGGTATGCTTGATGGTGTCCCACAGGTCTCTGAGGTTCTGTTCATATTTCTTTATTCTTTTTGCTTTCTGTTTCTCAGTCTGGATAATCTCAATTGACCCCTCTTCAAGTTTACTGAGTCTTTCTTCCTCCTGGTCGGATCCATTGTTGAGCCCTTCTAGTGAATTTTCAGTTATTGTACTTTTCAATTCCATAATTTCTATTTGATTTTTTTTAGAAAATGATTTCTATCTCTTTATTGATATTTTCTATTAAGTGGGACACTATTCTCCTACTTTCCTTTAGCTCTTTAGACATGATTTCCTTTAGCTCTTTGAGCTAAAGTTAAAGACTTTGTCTAGGAAGTCCTATGTTTGGGCTTCCTCAAGGACAGTGTCTGTTGATTACATATTCCCTTTTTATGGACCATACTTTCTTATTTCTTTCTATGTCTCATAATTTTTTTATTAAAACCTGGACATTTTAAATAACAACGTGGCAACTCTGGAAATCAGAGTCTCTCTTCCACTTCCCTGGTTTTGTTGTTGTTGCTGTTTATTGTTGGTGTTTGGTTGTTTAGTGACTTTTCTGATATAACTCTGTAAAGTCTGCATTCTTTGTCCTGTGTAGCTAGTGAAGTCTCTGCTTGATTAAGTTAATGGTCAGCTAATGATAGGACTGAGATTTCCTTAAAGGTCTGAGGGCCCTCTAGATTCCCCAGAATATGTCAGAGCTTTTCATATTATTCCTATTCCCCAGTTTTTACTTTAAGCATTTTGGTTAGCCTATTGTTTGTCCCAGCTATTATCCACTCCCTCAAACATCCATGGAGTTGAACAATTACCTCTAAATGTTTTTAACAAATGCACTAGAGGAAATGGCTTTTCTACTGGGGAAACTCCAAATCAGATTAAACAAGGACAAAGTTGCAAGTGAGGTCTACCAGAGAACCACCAGACTGGTTTTTCTCATGATAGAAGCTGTTGGCTTTCAAGGTTACCATGGAGCTGGAGAGAGAGTGATGGGCGTGGGACAGGTTAAAATGCCGTAAAACTCACTGTTTTGTGTTGCTTGCGTAAATATTCCCTGGAAAGCTGCTAGCATTTGGTTAATTTCCAGAGTTCTGAAAAAGGTGACTCTATTTTGATCAGTTTTATCATTGCTTTTATTTTTAATTTACGTTATTTATTTTATTTTTTTGGCTGCATCGTGTCTTAGCTGCGGCACACGGGGTCTTCATTGCGGCATGCAGGATCTTTAGTTGTGACATGCAGGATCTAGTTCCCTGACCAGGGATCGAACCCGGGCCCCCTGCACTGGGAGTGTGGAGTCTTGACCACTGGACCACCAGAGAAGTCCCCTGCATTAATTATTAATTAATTGTTTCACATCAATTTTAACCAATTCATTTGGACTATGTCACCCATACACATTTTTATTAAACTAAATAAAAACTAATGAGGTTTCTGACTAAAGAAAGAAAGAAAGCCAAAGAAAGAAACATGACAATAAGCTGTGCCACATTCTTAGGGTTAAAGTCACATTTTCTAGTAGGCATTTTGTTAAATGTAGTATTTCAAACATACATGCAAATGAGCCTAGCCTCAACATTTGTCATTTGGTGGCCCATTTTCTATATCACCCTTGTATCTGTGTCACCACCTACTTCACACCCCATTCCTGTATTATCTTGAAACAAATTTCAGTACTTAGATAACTTTGTTTGTAAAACATTCAGTGTCTATCTCCAGAAGATAAGAGTTCTTTTTTTTTTTTTTTTTTGGCAACAGCTTTATCAAAGTATCATTGCCACTTAATAAACCTTATATAATTAAATTGTATATTTGAGTAGTTTGGACATATTTATACATCTCTGAAACTGTCATCCCAATTAAGATAATGAACATATACATCACCCTCAGAAGTTTCCTTCTGCCACTTTGCAGTTCCTGCAGCCTTGCCTTCCAACTCCCTCTCCCCCAGGAGGCAACTACCAATCTTTCTGTTACTATAGATTAGTTGCATTTTTCGACAATTTTATGTAACTAGAATCATAGTATGTACTTGTTTTTGCCTTTTTCTCTTATTCAGCATAATTATTTTGATATTCAATCATGCTTTTGTGTACATGAATGTTTTCTTCCTTTTTATTGTTGAGTAACATTCTATTGTATGGATATGTTACAAGTTGTTAATCTGTTCATTTGCTGGGGTCCTCTTGTGCTGCTTTCCATTTTTTATAATTTCAGAAAAAACAATTATGAACATTGGGGCACGAATCTTTGTGTGAATATATTCTTTCTTTCTTTCTGTGTAATAACAAGGGGTGGAATGGCTGAGTCATATGGTAGATATATTTTTAACTTTCTAAAAACACTGACAAAATGCTCTTCAGAGTGGTCATACTATTTTCCATTCCCACCAGGAGTGAATGAGTGTTCCAGTTGCTTCACACACTTGCGAACATTTGGTATGGTCAGTCTTTTTCATTTTATTCACTCACATGGGTTAGTGGTATCTCATTTTGGTTGTAATTTGCATTTCCCTAATGACTAACAATGTTGAGCCTCTTTTCATGTGCTTAAATTCCAACTCTGTGCATTCTTTGGTGAAGTTTTCTTTCAGATCTTTTGCCCACTCAAAAAATTACATTGTTTGTCTTCTTATAAATAACTTATTTATAAGTTCTAGTACAAGTTATTTGTCATGTATATGTTTTGCAAACATTTTCAGTCTGTGGCTTTCCTTTTCATTTTCTTAAGTGTCTTTTGAAGAACAAAAGCTTATTTTTTAGTTTGATAAGATCCAGTCAATAGATTATTTCTTTTATGATTTGTGCTTTATTTGTTGAATTTAACAAATCGGTGCCAAAACCAAGGTCACTAAGATGTTCTCGTATGTTTTCTTCTAAGAGTTTTATAGTCTTAGCTCTTACATTTATGTCTATGATCTATTTTGAGTTGACTCTTTGTATCATGTGAAGTAAGGATTTTTTTTTTTCTTTTTTTTTTTTGTATATGGCTGCCCATTTTTTCCCAGCACCATTTGTTGAATATTACATTTCTACACTGAATTTCCTTGGTGCCTTGTCAGAAAAAAAATCAACCATGTACATGTGGCTCTATTTCTGTATTACTAAGTCTGTCCTATTGACCTATGTCTATCTTGACACCAACCCCACTGATTATTTTAACTTTATAATAAGCAATGGCAATCATAAAGTAAATTATAAAGTTTCATAATAAGCTTTATGAGAGGATGTAGGGCTTAAGAGGTTCCTGGGCTGCGCCAGTGTGTCTGTCCCCGTATCCTGGAGGGTCTTGTGCCCCTTTAGGCAGTGAGGCTGGAGTGAGGGGAAGCTTTGAGGTCCTCTCCTGCCCTGGCACAGATGAGAAGAGAGACAAGGACTCTGACTCGGGAGTCCAGTCCAGCCTGTACCACCCAGCGTGACCAGTTAGGCTAATTCTTCAGAGGGAGAGAGCAGATGTGATGAAAAGTGACTGATAAAAAGCACCAAAGAGGCAGGTGTCATTGCCTCCAGACAAAGAAGACAAGGAAGACAGCAACACAGCAGCTTAGGAAAACCAGCCACTGGTAGGTTCAGCCAAGAGCGTGGCTATAAAATTCAGGAGAGCCAAATATCCCCCTTTTCATCCCTGCCTCTCTACTAAAAATAAATAATAAGAATAAAATCCCCTGCCACGGTTTTGGGTGTTGAAAGAAGGGGCACGTTTGAATTATACCGAGGAGAAAACTTCAGCTTCTGGCAAAGGACTTCTCGCAGGGCTCAGATGAGAGGCCATGCCTGGCTTGTGAGGCCCACACACCAGGGCGGTGTGCCTGGAGGCCACACTGGGCTTCAGGAAGACCCCGGAGGAGACTCAAAATCCATAATCACAGGATGAGCAGAGACCTCCCGGAAAATCAGAGGCGTGGACACTGTTAGAGGGCCCGGCTGAGGTTGTGGTTGGCTCCGGGGAGGATAGAGGGAGGATGGTCCCCAGAAGACACCAGAGCAATGAACGGACTAGGAGACGGGCACTGCTTCTCCAACACTTGGGAAGGTCTGGCCTGTGGTCTGTTCGGCTTATAAAGCCCAGGACGCCCAGGACCTCATCACTACATGTGTTGGGACAGAACTGGGACTAGAGTGCCTCTCTGCCCCCACGAAGTGACTTCTGGGAACCTGGAGTCCCCAGTCAATCCGAGACAACCCAGCGCAACCGAAATGCCCGGCACCGTGTCTCCAGCTATGCCTGAGCCGTTTTGGAGGCAGAAGCATTAAGACAATCTTGCAGAGTTGGCCACTGCTGGCCACAAGAAGGGACACGGCTGGGGTTCAACTTCCTCAACTCTCCCCGTCAAACAACAGAAGTTTTACAGTTTTCAAGGAGATAGATCTTAGCCTGCTTTTCCCTTTTCGTTTTAGCCAAACTTACCCTTGACAAAGTTCCATGTAAAACAACAAAGAGTCAAGAATTCTTTACTTTGAGAAAATCTTGTCAAAGTCATGCCCTAAAGGTGTTCCCCAAACTCACATTTCCGGGCACAGACAGCTTTGGGCCAGTGCATCCCAGCTTTGGAGTGTGGGCTCCCATTCCAGGAGCTGCCCTGTGCAAGGGTGATGCGTGGTGCAATGCATTAGGAACCGTTGCTCACTGTGTCCCCTTTGGAAGATTCACAAAGCAATCAACGTATCAGAGATTCCAAAGCCCAGGAAAGGGTGCTCCACGTCATTAGTTCACTAGGGAAATGCAATCAAAGCCCACTTCACACCCACTAGGATTGCTAGCATTAAAGAAGAGAGACAATAAAGGGCATTGGTAAAGACACGGGGAAATTAGAACTCTGGTGCACTGCTGATGGGAATGTAGCATGGTGTAGCTACTTTGGAAAACAGTTGGGTGGGCCCTCAAAATGAAATATAGAGTCACCGAGTTACCCAGTAATTCCGCTTCGAGGTATATACGCAAGAGAATTGAAAAACTTTTCACACAAAATGTGCCCGTGAAATGTCTACCAACTGAGGAAGGGATAAACAAAATGTGACATCTCGAGACAATAAAATATCAATCCTCAACAAAAAGGAATAAAGGGCTGATGAACTTAGATGAGGCTTGAAAACATTTATGTTATGGAAGCCAGTTACAAAAGGCCACATGTCGTATGATTCCGTCTATATGAAACGGCCAGGACAGGCAAATCTACAGAGACAGAAGGTAGATTAGTGGTTGCCTAGGTGGGAGGGTCATCTCAGATGGCCACAAGGTTTCATTCTGGGGTGATGAAAATGTTCTATAGTTACCATGGTGATGACTGCTCAGCTATAAATATACGAAAAGCTATTGCAGATGCAAACTATTATATATAGGATGGATAAACAACAAGGTCCTACCGTATAGCTCAGGGAACTATATTCAATATCCTCTGATAAACCATAACCAAAAAGAATATGAAAAAGAATGTATATAAATGTATAACGGGTCATTTTGCTGTACAGCAGAAATTAACAAAACATTGTAAATCAACTATACTTCAATAAAATAATTTTAAAATAAAACCTATTGGACACCTAAAATGGATAAATTTTGTTATGTATAAATTCTAGCTCAAGAACGCTTTTTTATTTTTTTTTTTATTTTATCTTATTTGGCCATGCCGTGCGGCTTACAGGATCTTATTTCCCTGACCAGGGGCTGAATCCGGGGCCTCAGCAGTGAAAGCACCAATTCCTAACCACTGGACCATCAGGGAACTTCCAATAAAGCTTTTTATTTATTTTTTTTCTAATAAAAAGGTTTTCAAGAAAGCCTATGCTAAAGAAATCTGCCTCAATTGGTCCTGAATTCATCGAACCATCACATTTTTTTTTTTCTCACATTAACACCCAAAGAAACTGATATCCTAAAAAACATGCTTTAGGAAAAACTGCTTTAGAAAACAGGAGTTTGGTGAAAGAATTTGTTTCTATGAACACATCTTTGGCGTGGTTGGGGTAAACCATTTTGTATTTTATTTACATTTTTGACGTGTCAATGTCTTGTCTTCTTGGTGGCTTTATATACATTTGGGGAAGGAAAGTGTGATGTTTGTCTCTTTGAATCCGTGTCCCCTACCAGCCATAGAGTAGTTTGTACAGTAGGCATGCCATAAATATCCAAGTGGGACTTTGTGTCTCTAATGAGTTAATTCAACCAGTCAAGCAAATCAGAAATTACTTATTAAGGGCCTGCAAATGCTAGGCACTGTCCTGGGTGCTGGGGATACAAGAGTGAGGAAGGCAGAGGTGGGGCTGCCCTCACTTAGGGTCCAGTGGCTGGGTCCCTGCCAGGGGACCCACACAGTGGAGGCACCTCTCCCTGGGGGCGAAGTTCTAAAGTCACCCCAAGGCACATTTTTCACGTACTCAAAACTTCTGAAAATCCTAACGGAGGCACTGCATTTGAGATCACCTCCTTTGCTGTTGAAAAGTCCACACAGCACATTTCTACATTTTTTTCTCCAACGCTGGAAAAGATGCTGTCTCTGGTTGAGTCCCAGTTTCAGACCTCTACTTAGAGGCCATACGGTAAAACAAGGGGCCTCCAGCCTCAGCAGCCAGCAGGAGGGACAGCACAGACAGACAGAGGGATGCACTAATATACCCTCCACTCCCTATCCACTTCCGGGGATAATGAGCATGACACACGAAGTACTGGCACTGTCCAAATAACTTTTATTTATTTAGAAAAATGTGTTGAATTTGCTTAAGTGAGCTTGTAATGTGACTCTCCTGCTTCTGGAAGTTCGGCCTGATCTACAAACACTGGGCTTTGAAGGAAGACAGAAGCCCCGGAGACCCAAAGGACAATTGGTCCACAGCTGGCCAAACCTGAGGACAGAACCCACTCACCTGGGGTCTCCTAAGACACCCAGTGAATTCCTTGGAAAGGTGCCCCCAGGAAACCACCTCAGGAAGGAATCTGAATGTGATATGAGGACCCCACTGAGGACACTCAGCACAGGCAGCCTCTCTTCCTGTTTTAGAAGCAGCAGGAAGTCTCTGGGGAGAGCTGACAGGCAAGGTTACCAGCTCCACTGAGAGTTCCTGGGAAACCGGTCTTGCCAGCTTCTGTGGGGTCAGAGGGCAGCCTTCCCAGCAGGCTGCCTGGCTCTCTAGAGGCTCCTGGGACCCAACCCACCCCTAGGAGACTGGGGCAGGAAGTTTCAGCAGATTGGGCTTCTGGGTCACTGCCCAACGATGTACCTTTTCATCCCCCCAAATGCATCTGAACACAGAAGAAATGCAAGCCTCAGCTGGGTGCTCACATGAAGCTTTGCAGCCGAACACGTGGGGGGCTGGATGAACACCTGGTCTCTCCCTGGTTCCGATGCTTGAAGCTACCCAATTTACATGTAATTAAAGACGCAAGTTTCAAAACGCAGAGTCTGGGTTGGGGATAGGAGGCCTCCCCCATCAGTTGGTTTTGTTTTGCTTTCCCTCTGCATATGGGCCTTAAAATTTGCCAAGAAAGGTTACAGGGGCTGAGATTGTTTAGTTTGGAGATGAGAAAGCTCAGGCATGACTTAACTACTGTCTTCAAACACGCAGAGGCATTTATTACAAGGAGGGATGAGCTGCCTGTTTTCTTCTTAAACTGCAAGAACAGAAAGCAGTTGCAATAAAGGGAGGCTGCACACTGGACCCTCCCTGAGGGCGCCCCCTCCTTGGCTGCTGCTGCCAACGTGGCCGTCTGTAGAGGGTTAACATCAGTGGAGTCACCCATGTGGCCGCTGTGCACCCACTAGGACGGCCCAGACATCTAAGTCTGGTCTCTAGCAGCCAAATGAAGTGCAAAGATTCTGTTGGTCCCAACTGGGGTTGGGAACTGCCCCTGCAACCAGCAGAATGCCTGACATACAGTTGGGTAACAGACCTATGAGGATGAAATGTGAGAACCAGACGTCTCTGATGGTGGGTGGGCTTGAGGGTGTGGGGAGGAAAGACTGGTGAAGGAGAAGGTGGGCTGCTTGGGAGGCCAAGGCAAGGGGCTGATCAGGCACAGCCCCAGCTGAGCTACAGCAGGAGGGTTCTGGATAGAGTGAACCTTTTATATTCTTTACCTGCTCTGGGACCAGGGCTGAGACCTCAGACACTGTGGTACTGTGATATGACAAGAAATATATATTTGATTTTCATCCTCTGTTCCAAGCACAAGAGCTCCAAAAACCCTTGGCATTTCCTGAGTGACAGGGGAGAGAAGAGCATCTTTTGTGATTCATAATGAGCCCTTTTAACCATACCTGAATTTATGCTAATGAGGTGATTCTTGGGGGGGCTTCGGGGCTGGTTGCCAGAGAAACTAACCATATGACTAGAGGGTTGGAGCTTTCAGCCCACCCCCAACCTCCATGGAGGGGAGAGATACTGGGGACTAAATTAATCACCAAGGGCCAAGGATTTAATCAACTCTGCCTATGTAATGGAACCCCCATAAAAACCTGAACAAAGAGGTTTGGAGAGCTTCCGGGTTGGGGAATGTATCCATGAGCCAGGAGGGTGGTGCACCCCAAACTCCATGGGAGCAGAAGCTCCTACATTTAGGACCCTTCCAGACCTCTCTCCAGCTGTTCGTTTGTATCCTTTACAATATCGTTTACCATAAACTGGAAATAGTAAGTAAAACTATTTCCCTGACTTCTATGAACTGTTAGAACAGATTATCAAGGCTGAGGAGGAGGTCATGGGAACCCCCAATTTGTAGCCAAACCAGACAGAAATGTGCGTAACCTGGGGATCCACTACTTGTGATTGGCGTCTGAAATGCAGGGAGTTTTATGGAACTGAGCCCTTGACCTGTAGGTTTTGTGTTAACTCCGGGTAGTTAGAAACAGAACTGAACTAAATTGTAGGACATCCAACTGGTATCTGCCGAGAATTCGAGAATTTCTTGGCTTGGAAAACCCACGTGTTTGCTATGAGAAGTATCGTGAGTAGAGGAACAACTCTCCTTTCAACATCCTTCTCATTTGTGGTTCAGTCCAAGGCCCCCTCTCCAACTCATCCTCTCTGTAAATTCCATCCACACTGAGATCTAGTCCTCCACCCTCACAACAGCTGATCAGTTCCACCGGTTTCTCTCTGTTCCTTAGGGCTTGGTTAGGTCTTTGGGGCCCTCCCCCAACTTATTCCACACCCCCTGTTCCTAAGCAGATTCTGTTCCTCCCTCAAGATCCAACTCAAGTGCCCTCTTCCTCCACCCTTGCCCAGGCTGCCCTTCTGCAGCTATGCACCTCCGTTCAGCTCCTCTGCAGGTGGGATCACACATCAGGGGCTGATGGCTCTATGCCTTGGTCTTGTCTTCCCAAATGGAAGTCCCTTAAGAGAACGGACTCCCTGGGACTCCTGCTGTGGCTGGGCTCCCAATCCATCATCACGGTTCTCACAGACAGTTCCAAAGGGTCATCCTAGCTCCAGAGTTCCCTGTAGGGTCAGCCCTATGTCACTGTCCTAGTCGCTCACTGCCTCTTCTTGCTCCTCCTCCTTTCACAGGTATTGATCCTGAGGACACCCCACAGTAAACATTCTACCTGCTAATCTCTGTTGTGGACTGAATTGTGTCCACCTCAACGTTCACGTGTTGAAGTTCTAACTCCTAGGACCTCAGAATGCGACCTCATTTGGAGACCAGGCCTTCAGTGAGGTAGTCAAGGGGCAATGAGGTCATCAGGGTGGGCAGTCCTTGGGGCCTCCAGATGAGTTGCTGGGGCCAACGCATCAGAGTGGCCAATGTGATGGGACAAGCCAGATCTGGTGGGGACCTCAACCTGCCTTTCTAGTGTACCTTTTTCTAATGCATAAAAATTTCTCACCGTCTTCCCCCATGACCTTGGTGATTTCTGGGGGGACTTTTCTTTGCCAGCCCTTCCAATTTTCAAGTGGATCTATTTGATCCTTTGGCATTTAGGTTTTTGTGGAAGGAACTCTGCTCATTCCTGCTTCCTAGCCTTTCCGTGAAGTCCAAAGGCAAATGCCCTGACCCATTTCCCACTCCTTCCATTTGACATTCCCTGGTTGGTGAGTCAGGGGCAGCCTCCCTTTCCACTCTTGTCTAGACACACATGCCAGCTTGTTCAGCTGTGCACAAGTGAGGATAACAAGCGACGTGTTCCAAACTGGCCTCGCCTCCGTTCTGGATCACCTCGTCCCTTTGTTCACCCTTCCTCTAATCCAGGGGCCCCCAGCCCCAGGGCTGCAGACCTGTGCTGGTCTGTGGCCTGTTAGGAACAGGGCTGCACAGCAGGAGGTGAGCGGCGGGCTCCAGCCAGCAAAGCTTCATCTGCACCTCCCCATCCCCCCCCCCCCCATGGCTCTCATCACCGCCTGAACCATCCCCCAACCCCCGCCCCAGCCATGGAAAAACTGTCTTCCACAAAACCTGTCCCTGGTGCCAAAAAGGCTGGGGACTGCTGCTCTAGCCCCTCTATTGCTGTGGTGCCAACACCTACACGGGCTCGCCTTCTGAATGGGTGAAAGCACGTCTTTGTTTTCCGAGGTGTAGAGGAAGCTGGTGAAGGCCAGACATTGAGTCAGGAGCACAGCCCAAGGCGGTAGGAGACCAGAGAGGTGGTTTCTTGCTAAAGGTTCATATCCTAGACCCATACTTCCTCAGCCTTTTCTGTCCTAAAGAGTTTCTGGAAAACTCTGAAGTGTGTGCTCTTTGAGGCTGTTTTAGAAGTGAGATTTTTTTCCATCCCAGGTCCTATAGCTCCTGACTTTTTTTTGTCTGTGATGTCTTCGGTGGTTTCTCCTCCTTGTCTTTGAGAATGGCCCTGCCCCTCCCTCCCACATGGCACCCGCGATGTCTTCCAGGGATCGTGGCTGAATTCCAGGGTCTCTGTGCTGAGCCCGTCTGAAACCTCAAACCATTGTAATGAGTCCCACGCAAGGGTATTCCTTTTTCGACATCATCATCCTTCCTTTGTCTGTCCTACAAGGTCACAAACTCAACATGTTTATGGTGGAGCCACTGTGTACAGGGTGTTATCAGTGGTAGCAGGGAAGTGAGGTCTCTGTTCTCAAGCTGTGTTCAGGTTAATGTCCTTTGGAGGGGTGCAGGGAGGAAGAGAGGGAGAGTAGAAACTGATTGATGGCCATCACGTGCCAGGTGCCCCCAATCACACCTCCCAGCCAAGGCGTGCACCCCATAACCAGGTTAACGGGCTGGACCTGGGTGTATTTCTAAACAGTGGAACGTCAACACTTGAATTAGGCTTTTCTTTTTTCCCAGTTTTTAAATATATAACAATTTAACTAGAATGCTTTTGTTTCCCCTCTGGATTTCTTGATTTGAAATGGGGTTCCTCCAGCAAGTCGATTTGCTCAGTCAAGTCCTGGGTGATGGTTTCTCTAGGACTTTCCACTCTATTGACCACGGTGAGCTCATCCACAAGACACCGTCCTCTCCTGCGGCCACCTTTCCCTCTCTGTCTGGTAGCCTTGTTCTACTGGACCACGTCCTGGTTGAAGGCCTGGGGGTCCTGACTCCTGGCTAGCGGACACAGCCTCATTCTACTCCTGTTCCCCAGTTTTTCTCCTGGTTGCTGGACACAGGCCATGGCATTGCTCTGTACACTGTTATCTGGAACTTTCCATTCCTTGGCTCACCCCATCTCCAGCCCTGTGGTACTCTATGTGGGCCCAGTCTCACCCCCCTCCACTGCCTGGGAAGCCGGCCTGAATGAAGGGGTTCAATACCCATAATACTGGTGGTTGAGGAATGGGGGCCCGAGAGTGTATGTTGGCAGTGACACAGACATTCAGAGGGAAGTTTTGCATATTCATAGTATATTTGTAAGTGGAAAAGGAAGCTCACAAACGAGTGTGCAATAGGATCATATATATATGTATATATGTCTATGTATGTGTCTGTATGTATATATGCATACATACAGATTATATATACATATATGTATGCATATACACCCATATACATTTAGACATACAGGATAAATGCATTACTCTGCAATTACACACCACTCAGATGCATAAGCAGAGAGAAAAATGCCTGGAAAGATACTAGAAAAATATTCAACAAAGTGTAAATGTAAATAGCAGTGGTTAGATTATAGGTGACTTTAAGTTTTTCTTTTTACTTAGTTGTATTTTCTAGTTTTTCTGAAAAGAATGTATTATATAACAAAAAAATAGTAAGAGAAGAAAAAACAAATTGTTTTCTATAGCTGCAGTCCAAGTACCGGGTTCGTGGAAGACAATTTTTCCACGGACAGCAGTGGCAGGGTGCGTGGGGAGGGGGGCGGATTGTTCAGGCAGTAATGAGAGCGATGGGGAGCTGCAGATGGAGCTTTGCTCGCTTGCCTGCTGCTCACCTCCTACTGTGCAGCCCAGTTCCTAACAGGTCGCGGATGGCCACCGGTCCACGGCCTGGGGGTTGAGGAACCATTTTCTATAGTAGTTCATAAAATCCAAGCACTGCTCTTGGGAATGTATTTTATCTGTGGATCCAAGGCCGGGGGCAGGGTGGGGACGAGGGGTGAAATAGAGACTGCCATGGGTGGTTTTTGACCACTTGGTGGGAGCGTCTCTGAGCTGCTCAGTCTCCCGTGTCAGCTGATCTGGGTTCTAGATCTCACCCTGCTTCTGAACTCTCTGTCCCTCACTTTCCTATGGAAAATGGGCAGATTCAGTTAGCATCCCAGGGATGGCAAATCAGAGAAGGTATATGAGCTTCTCAGCTAGGCTGACAAAGATGCTGAGCTTGATCCAGCTTCCTTGGGAGAGAATGCTGTGATTGATTAGTGATGTCTGCTCTGGGAAGCGCATGGCAAAGTTGCCACCAAACCCTCTCAGCTGAGCACACAGCTGCAGTCCTGCCCTCCTGGGCTCCCCTGACCTTCCTTCAATACCTTGATTAACACTGTTATTGTGTTTAGCAATTACACAGTGGGAGCTCTGTCTTTTTTATTTTTTAATTGCCAATACCAGAGTCTGACTCACATAGGCATTCAGGAATGAGTATGAATTGTAGATGGATTACTCTGAAAGGAATTAACAAATGTGAGTTCTATTGCTAAACATAGGTGTGCAGCTTTTCAAGGAACTCAGGCCGTTGTTTGGATGTGTAAGTTCTGCTTTATTAGTGTACTGTTTAAAGCACACCAGGTTTTAAAATTAATATCTATTAGAGACAAGAAGCTACCACATTCCATCATCCTATGTGGGTTTCAGTGTGTGTAGGAGGATGGTGTGGGCAGAGAGCTCTGACTACCAGCCCACCATCTATCTTTATCGTATATATTTTTATTGAGGTATAATTGATGTAAAACATGACATTAGTTTCAGGTATATTTGATATATCTTTATCATACTTTTGACCTGCCTTATTATAGTGTGGTAGTTTGGACTCAGGGTTTGAATTCAGGCTGGATTATTTGGGGCAAATCACTTTATTGTCACTTTACTGTCCCCAGGCCTCAGCTTTCTCATTCACGAGAGGTGCCTTCTGACTCTGAAAGCTCCATGACCCTGTGTTGGTTCTCAGTCTCCACGGAGACTTCTTCCCTCCTGAGACCTCCCCTGACCCATTCTCCAGATGGATAAGTTGGTGGCAGCTTCTCTCTTGTGACTATTTTAATGAGACATCATTTGCACCTGAAAATTTCAGCGAAACCTCGGAGATCTCACATCCTTCCCTTCCTCCCGGACCTGCACACTTTTCTTTCAAACAGACTGACAACTTGGACCTGGAGCTGTTCCTCATCCTGCTCTCCACGACCCCACACCGCTTCTTTCTCTCTCACTCTCCCCCAACATCTGTCCTGTTCTTCTTTTTTTAAATAATACTTTATTTTTTTGATGTGGACCATTTTTTTAAGTCTTTATTGAATCTGTTACACTATTGCTTCTGTTTTATGTTTTGGTTTTTTAGCTGCGAGGCATGTGGAGTCTTAGCTCCCCGACCAGGGATCGAACCTGCACCCCCTGCATTGGAAGGTGAAGTCTTAATCACTGGACCCCTGGGGAAGTCCTGTGTCCTGTTCTTTTTCCTTTTTTTTTACAGCCCCTTGCTGTCTTCCTATCTTCAGCTCCCAGGGAAGGGAATGTTACTGCCCTTCTACCCCCTACAACAGAACCTTCCAGAGCCTCTCCCATCCCTGGTCCAGGTCCTCAGTCTCCCTCCTCCCCCCCCCCCACCATCCAGTGCTCTAACCTGGCTCCTCACCATGGTATTTCCCCCTCTGCTAGGGGGGATGGGCACCTGGACACCGTCTGGTTAGGAAAAAACAGCCCACGCTGACAGTTCCAACTACTGTAATTGCTTTCAAGTGTTTGAATGCGTTATGGATGGGAGCTGGGCCACGGGCAGGGGCCAGAGAGCTTCGCATATTCACAGGATGTACTTGGACAAACAATCCAGGACTGCAAAGCCTTCTGGCTGCTGCTCCTCGGCTCCCACCCCAGCTCCATCTGACCTGATGCTATTCAGAGCTGCTTCAGCACAACAAACTGATGTTCTTTCTTTCTTCTCTCTCTCTCTTTTTTTTTGTTTAATTTTTATTGGAGTAGAGTTGATTTACAATGTTGTGAGACTTTCAGGTGTACAGCAAAGTGAATCAGTTATGCAAATATATATGTCCACTCTTTTCTAGATTCTTTTCCCACATAGGTCATTACAGACTCTCAAGAGAGTAGAGTTTCTCTTTTAAACAGGTTTTTAGTGTCTTCAAGGATGCTGCAGCAAGATTCAAAGGTCCCCTCTATGTGGGGCTCCCCGTGGGGGAGAGCTAAGCCCCCGAACCTGCAGGGCCTTGCATGTAAATGGCAGCTGAGAGGTGGGCACAGGGTTCCTCTTCTCCCCAAGTCCTGAGTAGGAGGATTTCTGTCATAAGCCCAGGGGCGACCCCAGGGACAGAGCGAAAATAACGGAGTGGCCACCTGACCTTGGACACAGAAGCTTCTGGAAAAGCAGAGTGGCTCAATGCCTGGCATTGTTAGGAGGCTAGGGGAAGCTGATTAAATGCTCCCTGCTGCCTGGGACCGTCCTGAGATGGTCTGGGGGTCTGGGGACCGAGTAGTCCAGGGCCAGGTGTCTAAGTGGCAGGGCTGGGTGGGAGGGTGTAGGTCTTGGGGCAGGTCTTTCGCCGTGCCCCTCTTCAGGAGGCGGCCGGGAGCTCTCTCCCCGCTCTGCTGGGGGGCGGGGGCATTGCATGTGATAAGATGAAGGGGCTGCCCCTCCATCCTGTCCCTGGGGCTGGATTGCGCTCCCAGGTCCATTGCCAGCCTTGCTCTGAAATGGCTCAAGACTCTCACGGGCCTTGCTGGTGGTTGGCCCTCCTCACTCTGCCTGGGATGAGAAACACAGCCCCTCTCCATCCCCATCCTCAGTGGCTCGCCAAGCACCAGATCTGAGCCCCATCCATATGTGACCTCACCAGACCCCACAGCCCAGGACGCAGGGGCCAAGGCCGTGCTCATGTCCCGGGAGAGGCAGGTGAGACCTTGAGAGGTAAGCGGCTGGCCACCTTCACACAGCTAGAGTCGCCGGGCTGGGCTGGAACCCAGCTGGCTGACTCGGCCTGAGCTTTATCCCTACAGCTGACCAGCGTCAGCCACAGGTGGTCTGTCTCGTAGGAAAGGCACAGATTCCCAGGTGTTAGAAACATTCTGGTTAATGCTCAGATTTTGGAGTTTCCTAACCATAGAACCTGAACAGATGGTCTCAGCTCAGGGTACCAGGAGGTTAACATGAAAAATGGAGTAGGAGTAATGGTGTAGTACAGATTCTACACTGAAGACCTAGGTTTTTGTTTCTTGTTTTTTAAACTGAAGTATAGTTGATTTACAATGTCGTGTTAATTTCTGCTGTACAGCAAGGTGACTCAATTTTCTATTCTTATCCACTGTGGCTTATCACAGGGTGTTGAATATAGTTCCCTGTGCTATCCAGTAGGACCTTGCTGTTTATCCATACTATATATACTAGTTTACATCCGCTAATCCCAAACTCCCAATCCTCCCCTTCCCCCATGCCCCTCCCCCTTGGCAACCACAAAACTGGTCTCTATTGAAGACCTAGGTTTTTTTGTTTGTTTGTTTTCGGAACGCGGGCCTCTCACTGTTGTGGCCTCTCCCGTCGCGGAGCACAGGCTCCGGACGCGCAGGCCCAGCGGCCATGGCTCACGGGCCCAGCCGGTCCGCGGCACGTGGGATCTTCCCGGACCGGGGCTCGAACCCGCGTCCCCTGCATCGGCAGGCGGACTCGCAACCACTGCGCCACCAGGGAAGCCCGAAGACCTAGGTTTTAATCCCATGTTTGTGCTTCCTAATTAGCCCTTAGGCGTGGGCCTTTGGTCTTATTAATGGAGGTGGCTTAGAACTCACACAGACCCTTACGAGCCTCAGTCTCCCCGTCTAGACGGGAAGAGTAGCACCAGCTCTCTCACGGGGTGAGGACTAAACGAGCCCAAGTGTGTGAAATGCTCAGCCCAGCCCCGGATGGGTAATGACTGTTAGTATTAGTATTAGCGTGAAGGGCAGTGGCCGGGGGCCAATCACTCAACCTCTGTGAGCTTCCATTTCCTCATCAGCAAAACACGGACATAAAAATAACCGTGACACAGGAGGCTGGGAGGGTCAGAAGGAAAATCCTTGTAGGCGGTCAATGATTTATACCCGCAGTAGCAACTTGTTCGAATCTCCTCTGAGCTTTGCATGGCTCGGTTAGACGCTTCCCGACCTTTTCCCAAAGCTGAGCGTTACTGAGCGTTTGGCATCCCGATCTCTCCACGTTTTTAAAGATGTCCAGACAGTTGTGTCCGAGAATGCAGTACCCTGTCAGCCGCGGCCCTCTCCCCCACCCCTTGTTCTTCTTCTTCTGGGCTACACGGTCCACCGAGGCCAATGGGAACTCGGAGGAACAATGAATGGCCGACTTTGGGGGCGGGGCCAGCTCTAATCTCTACATCTTTGTGTGAATATCTTCCCTGGGGTGGACATGCCGAGGACTGGGGACCCGGATGTGAGCTGGATCTCACCCCCAGCTTCTTGCTGTCAATAGCCACCCCTCGGGCCGTGACCTGCGTCCAGGCTGTGAACCTACGCGTCAGGGGCCAAGCAGGGCTGTAAAGGGACAAGAGAGAAGCCGGCTGAGCACGAGGCAGTCAGTAGAGTGGGGACGTGGGGGCTGAGGGCCCAGTCCCCGAGTCCTAGGTGCCACATGACCAGCTCTGGCCAGCACTCCAGGTGCAGGCCCACGAAGGCCAGGCCTTTGAACTCTTCAGGAGAAGCCAGAAATCGAGATATCTATATAAAGGTTTCCTAGCTTTTAATGATCACTGTGCAGGTCAGAAAAACACATCTGGGGCTTCCCTGGTGGTGCAGTGGTTGGGAATCCACCTGCCAATGCAGGGGACACGGGTTCGATCCCTGGTCCGGGAAGATCCCACATGCCGCGGAGCAACTAAGCCCGTGCGCCACAGCTACTGAGCCTGTGCTCTAGAGCCCGCGAGCCACAACTACTGAGCCCACATGCCACAACCTAGACCCCCTGCTCCGCAGCAAGAGAAGCCCACCCACAGCAGCAAAGAGCAGCCCCTGCTCGCCGCAACTACAGAAAGCCCACGTGCAGCAACGAAGACCCAGCACAGCCAAAAATAAATAAATAAAATAAATTTATTTTTAAAAAAATAAGAGAAAGAAAAACACACCTGCAGTGGAATCCTGGGTGGGGGCCACAGCCGGCCCCCCTGCTGCACTTGGCCTCAGTCATAACCATAACCCTGGCACCAGGGGGCAGGGATGTGCCCCTCCCTCCCCCACTTTTCCTGGGGCTTCTGGTCCAATCACCCCAGCCTGACACTTCACTGTTCCCCACTCTAGCTCTCCCAGCTCAGGGGCTCCCCTTCTACGACCACGCCTGTCCACTAAAAAAGACTGCCACACCAAACCCTTGGCCTGCGTCCATCTCCTCGCCCCAGAGGTCCTCAACCCCAAGGCAGCACTCAGTGGCTCCCCCAAGAGATATCTCTATGAACAAATCCACCAGGTGGGAGGTATCTGGGCCCCACCTCCCAGCTGGTGTCCCAGGACCCCGGGTACCAGCTCGTCACCGGAAGAGCAAATCCTGACCGTTCTGCTTTCCTGCCTTTGCTCTGGCTGTGCCCGCTGAATGTGACTCCCTCCTCCCCAGACCAACCCTCCAAAACTTAGCACAAGTCTCAATGCTTCCAGTGTGTCTTCTGGAAAGATCTACCTGCTCTTCCCGGATCCCTGCTGTCTCGAGGAGGGTTTGACACCAGCGATTTTATACTGGCTATTGCTGCCTCTCCAGGGCTGCATCCTTTTCCCCACTAGAGTTTGCTGGGCACCAGAGACCCACCTGCAGCCTAAAGTACTTTGGAGTTCTGTTTGTCCTGCACCCAGGAGGTGGTCACCAAGGGCTTAGGGAGAAACTAGGAAACTCGGGCCTTGCTTATCAACCAGTATTATCCACCATTTTTCCTTTCAGATCTCCAGAGAATGGCAAGCAGCATCTGTGTTTCCCTAATTCAGAGAGCAACAGTCCTTTTTGTCTGGCTCCATACCCCGTGCCCTGCAGTGCTTGTTTCTACAAGGTCTGTCCTGGGTTTGCAGGAGGAACCAGAGAACAACCTTTGTGGGTGAGCGCGGCCTTGTATTTTGCTGCTGTTTGTGTGTGTGTGAGTTCCTGTTCGAGAAAAGATCCTTCCAAAAGCAACTCAGCCCATGTGCCAAGACCATGCTCAGCACACCCACGTGGCTCGCATACCTGTCAGACCAGGGCTGGAAGTGCACTGCCCCGGGGACACCTGTGACAGCCAAAGCCAACTTCCCGGAGGAGGCCAGCGTGCAAGTGGGGCCATGCACTGGGATCCCAGAAAGGGTCTCTTCTGTGGTCTTGCCCTTCACTTCTCCACTCTGCTTTCTCCTTTCCACGATCAGCTGGAGAGTGACAAAAGTGGTTCTCAGCTCTCAGACTTTCCCCTCAGACAGGACTGTTGCCCAGTAATGGTTCTGCAGAAAATTCCTATCTTCAGATTTTATAAGATGCAACTTGAATCAAAGGGTTCTGTGATCAAAGATGTTTGGAGAACATTCGACAAACGTTCATCATGTTTCTGCAGGACTTCTCAGTGCCTTTATTGTGTATGGCTCTTCAAGAGCCTGACAGTTGCTGTAGCACTTCTAAGCTTTTTGAGACCATGGGGTGCGTTTGTTCAAGGAGGCTCTTGAGGGAGTGCATGGCGAGAAATGGGTTCCAGGAGGTGTGGTTCTGCAAGACCAGCCCCAGACCTGGGCCTGCTCACCATACGGGGCCCTCATGCAACAGGACCCTCTTCCCCACTCCAGCCACGCCGGCTTCACTGTAATTGTTTTCCCATATGTGTCCTGTCTGGTTCCGTACAACTCTGGCCACTGACTTCCGGAATTCTAAGGCCTGACACAGGCCTGTGTGTCCCGAGGTTACCTCTTGTCGCTGGCAGCCTTCTCTATGAATTCTGGAATGAAAAGTACAAAAGCCAGTGGCCAGACTGGCACGGCTGGCCACACGTGGGCAGGACCCATGCTACACTCTTCTTTGTCTGCCTCGTGATCCTGCCATGGCCAGGGAACCCCAGGGCTCTAAGAACCCGGTCGCCCTGCGCTCACACCAACAGACATTTACAACGGAACATGATTTTCACAGTGGCTCTTGGGAGTCTCACATGAGTTGGACCTTCAGCTGCCACCCCATGATTTTTAACTCCTATTTTCTTTGATTCTAAGATGCCATCAATTGTAAGACATGGCATTGTTTTCAGAACAGCTTTTTTTGTGGGAGGGAGAAAAAAAAAAAAAAAGAAACACCCATGTAATGTACCAACTGATTGTAAGACGTATCCTGAATCCAGAATAATTAAAATCTGAACAATTGTGTGCCTTGGAATTAAGGAAACAGACTATTTCTACAGGTCAGGGTTGGCTTCCTTTTTCATCACTCCTGAGGAAGCTGAGATGCCAGTTCCAAGGCAGAAGGCAGGAGGCTGGGTGCTGGGCAGGTGTTTGATCTCAATCATCACTGACCCTCCACACTGCCAGCCTCTGTGCTAAGTGAGAGGAGGGTGGGGTAAAACGTGCCCCACCTCTACCCTCCAGCAAACAACCATTGGATCCTGTCAGGAGGCAATGCATCCCCTGCAGCTTCCCAGAGGGAAAGGCAGTGGTGTGTAACTCCCAGAAACACAGCAGGACTGTCCAAGTGTGTATGGAGCCAGCTCTGCAGACTGTGCAACAGAGCATCACTCTCTTTTTTTTCTGCAATGACATCAAAATTACTACTAATAAAGATAAAACAGAAATTCACTATGAGTACTTTGGAGGAATTAGGAACTGACAATGACCCACCAGTGGTTCCACATCACGGGGGATGCACCTCTGCTCCATCACTAATGTGATCCCCTGCCTGCGTGCCTCAGTTCTCACTAACACTCTGTCACACTACTGATGGGGGCAGGTCCTCGGGTACCTCCCAGTGGCCCCGGGCAATAGGATCACATTGGAGGGATGTCCAAGTGCAAGAGAAGGCCTGGATGGGGACTTCCCCAGTGGCCCAGTGGTTAAGGCTTCGCCTTAAGATCCCATATGCCTCGTGGCCAAAAAACCAATATGCAAACAACAGAAGCAATATTGTAACAAATTCAATAAAGACTAAAAATGGTCCACATCAAAAAAAAAAAAAAAAAATCTTAAAAAAGAAGGAGAAGGCCTGGGAGGAATGACCAGGGAGGATGTGGGAGTCTTCAGGAAGTGATGATATTTAAGGTGGTTCCTAAAAGTCAGGCACGGTGTTGAGGCTGGAGATTTTAGCCAGAGAACCGAGGCCGGAGGCAAGTTGCGGACTAGTGAGAAGTTTGCTGCTGGGACGTGCGGGCTGCGTGGTGGGAGATCCGGGGGATTGGAGCTGGGCTGGGCTGTGAAGGGAGTTCGGACTTTGAATTTATCCTGTTGATGTGCATCATCTTTTTTTTTTTTTTTTTAATATTGGAGTATAGTTGATTAACAATGTTGTGCTAGTTTCAGGTGTGCAGCAAAGTGTCCAGTTATACATATACATGTATCTAGTCTTTTTCAAATTCTTTTCCCATTTAGGTTATTACAGAATACTGAGCAGATTTCCCCTACTGTATAGCCCAGGGAACTCTATCACCTTCTTGCTGACTGATTTCTAGACCTTATTTTCAACAAATCAGCCGAAGACACTTTACACGTTGCCATGGCTGCTGCAGGCATCCGCAGTGCCCCAGATACTCTGTTGTTTCATGGATCACGGTCCTGGGGGCAGAGCCCCCCTTGTAGACCGTAGTCACCGGCACACACACCTTCCATCTGGGGAACCTGGCTGTTCCTCCTTCTGGAATGTTCTTCGCATAGGAAAGTGCATGGCTCAGTGCTCATCTCATCCAGGTCTGAGCGGGCTTCCTTCCTGAACCTCTTACTGTGAACCCTGCCCCCCTCCTTCTGTCTCCTCCATCATGCCTTGTTATTCCGCGGGGCGCTCTGCATGCATGTTTGTTATTTCTCTGTCTCTCCACAGGACTGTGAGCTCTGTCTTGGCTTCATGCTCAGAACATGGTCTGACACTTAGCAGATGGGCAAGGTGAGGGCCCCTCAGATGAGACTGAGGTTGACACCCACTGTGGGATTCCATCACTTGGTAAACAAGACCCAAATGTGAAGTCTGAGGCGCAGGATGTGGGGATGGGGGTGGAGGGTGGAAAACCGAAGAGACTTCCCATGGCAGAGGCTAACTCTGGACCCACCTAGAATTCTCAACTTCTTAAAGATTTCTCTAGCCAGGAGGAAGTGGCCAGGTGACGTCCCCGAGAAGGGTTACAGGAGGCGAGAATCAAGCAAGAAAGCATAAGGCAATGACGAGGATTGAAAACCGGCCCCTCTCTCTGGACTACTCCATTTTCCTAGGTCTTGGGAGAACCGGCCAAGAGAGCCACCAGGCTCTGAACCCAGACATGTCTCACCCTGACCCAGCTCCCAGCCGCACCTGAACGTGGACCCAGGGCCGTCACTCCCTGAAGCGGCTCCTCTGAGAGCCTCCCGTGGCGTCGGGATACAGGTTTGCTCAAACCATCACCAAGATCCACTGAGCCCAGTCTCAGGCTGGCCCAGGTGAGACACGCTTCTGCAGGGTAATCTCTGCTGCCACGTCGTGCGTATCCACGCTTCACAGAGACCTAGTCGGAGCACCCCGACCCCGGTGTGGCTCTGAGGGCAGCACAGGCATCATATCTCAGTTAAGAAGCTTTGGAAATTGAGGCTCCTGAAGGCCGAGGAACTCCCCCCAAATCCCTCACCCCATAATGGCACTTCGGGGAGGGAGGTTCCGACCAGCTGACTTCTCTGCATCTCTCTCACCCATCACACTGGCTTCTCTATGGAGCCCAGCACTGCCAGCCCCAGACTCATGGAGCCTGGTATCCAGTAGGTGCTCAAATGATGTTTTTCATGAAGCCCTTCCATGTCCATTTTCAAGGCCACGGGTTCAGGCAGAAGTCCCTGGGAAAGAGTATTACCCCAGAACGGCTCTCTGGAGAGACCCAGCCAAAGGCGGTATCAACTGAAGGAGAGACTGAAGTTTCCTTGAAAGTAATCCCTCTCTTGACGTGACCATTTGAAAACCACCCAGTGAAATGGGAGTGGGCTTTAAAGCATGGAAATAGATACTGGGCCCCCCACCTGGACTCAGAAGGGAGAAGAAATGTGCAATATTGGGTCTTTCTCTTTCTTCCCCTTTTGTTTTCAGCGAAACAATGAGCAGTCCTGAAGTTGGCAGCCTCTAAGATGACCCTCGATGACCCAACCCACCTGTATCTACACCTTTGAGGGTGGGGTAGACTAAGTGACTTGCTTCTATATTTCTTTGTTGATTTATTTGGTTGTGCCAGGTCTTAGTTGCAGCTTGCCAGCTTCTTAGTTGTGGCATGTGGGCTCCTCAGTTGTGGCATGCGAACTCTTAGTTGCAGCATGCGTGTGGGATCTTAGTTCCCCGACCGGGAATCGGACCCAGGCCCCCTGCACTGGGAGCGTGGAGTCTTAACCACTGTGCCACCAGAGAAGTCCCCTAAGTGACTTGCTTCTAATGAGCAGAATAGGGCAGAAGTGATGGGCTATCACTTCTGATATCAGGTTATGAAAAGACTGTGGCTTCCATCTTGGGTGCTCTCTCACCCTCTCTGGGATCACACAGCCTAGAGGAAGCCAGTCACAGTGTCCTGAGGTTACCTATGGAGACACCCAGGTGGTGAGGGATGGAGGCACGGCAACAACCACATGAGTGAGCTTGGAAACACTCCCACGCCCCACATCAAGCTTTCGGATGAGACCCCAGCCAACAGCTTGACTGCAACGTCATGAGATATCTTGAGCTACGGGCACCCAGCTAAGCTGTGTCCATGTTCCTGACCCACAGATAGTGTGGGATGACAAATGTTTGTTGTTTTAAGTTGCCAAGTTTGGGGGTGATTTGTTACACAGTTAAAGACAACTAATAATAGGTCTTCAGCCTGGTGATGAACAAAAAGGGATGAGGAATTCAGAGAGGGTGACTCTGGTAAAAATGGGAAACTTGCAGATGTCATGGGTAAAGAGCTAACATCTGCAGAATTCAGAGAGGGATTTCCAGAGCAATTCAAGGTTAGAGTAGAGAAACAAAAGGCCAGTGGGGCCTCATGGTTGCACCAAGCACATGGCGTAATCCCAACACAGAGCCACTCTGCTTCCTCTTAGCCTTTCTAGTGAGGCTTCAGCGAGCAACATTTTCAACCCTGCAGCAGCAATGTAATAGCATCAGCGAGTAAACTTCTAAATCAGATTGCTGCCCATCTCAATTAGATCAGAACCTCAAGCAGTGGTGTTTGGGCAATCACATGTTTTTTTGTTTTGTTTTGTTTCTGTTCAAATGATGTGTTCATTTTCTTGTTGCTTTCTTTCACAAAATGTGTACCTTTCACTGAAAGATATGTGTGTGTGTGACTGTGTGTGTGTGTGTGTGTGTGTGTACATTTATAAATTCACCACTACCACGCCCTGCCCAGGTAATTGCTACTCTGATCTCTATCAGCATAGATTAGTTTTGCCTGTTCTTAAACTTCCTACAAATGGAATCTCACCGTGGGTCGATTTGCTCGCTAGTTGAGTGATTTGGGTGAGTTAGTGATTTTCAATGCCTCTGTTTCCTTGTCCATAAATAAGGGATAGTCAGAGCACCTATCTCATGGGGCCATTGGGAGGATTAAAGGAGGTAATACATGGAAAGCACTAAGAATCATGCCTGGCTCATAGTGAGCGCCCAATATATAGTAGCTGTTACTGTTAGCAAGCTTTAAAGTGTTCCTCATTTTATAGGACAAGAAATCTTGTCTTTGATGCTGATCTCTGTTTGCTCACAGCAGCCTCAAGGTGCTATAGTTTGGGTCAGATACCACCATCAGGACCCCAGCCATAGGCAGTCCACGGTCAGCTGCCTTGTATGGCATGTGTGGGTGCGCTCTATGTCTCGTCACAGGTCCCAGGAACCACATGACACAGGCATTACTTTTCCCATTAAACAACGAGGAAGGCTCCAAGAGGCTAAATAACAATCTCAGAGTTTCTCGGTACAAAGGGATAAAACCAGGATTCAAATTAGTTCTCTCCAGCTCTGAAATAAATAGGTTTTCTCATCATTATTATTTTAAAATAACCTTACAGTTGTAATCTTGTGCACTTCTTCCACGTCTTTCTGCTCTCTTTCAGTCCCATCGGCCAAAACCAGAGAAAGGGCAGGAGACAGGCAGCCTCTGTTAGCACCCTCATGAGTATCAGACCAGGGGTTCAGCTGTGTCCCTGCCTTCACAGCGACAGTCTAGTGACAGAGGAAGTAAGTACAGGAGGCTAGGGCTGGAGGTGAGCAGCTTTTCACATCTCAGAATGCGGAAGAACAATGAGTTGAATAACCCTCAGACAACGTGAGAACCAGCGTGCCTAGGTTTTGTGAAAATCCAGAGGTTTTGAAGAGCGCTATGAATGAATGAGTGAAATTTGAAAAGAAGTATGCATCTTAATGTTCACAGCAGCATTTTTTTACAATAGCCAAGCTATGGAAGCAACCTAAGTGTCCATTAGCAGATGAATGGCTAAAGATGTTATATATACATACATATATAGAGAGATAGATAGATAGGAATATTACTCAGCCATAAAAAAGGATGGAATAATGCCATTTGCAGCAACATGGATAGACATGGGGGATATTATACTGAGTGAAATAAGTCAGACAGAGAAAGACAAGTACTGTATGGTGTCACTTATATGTCAAATCTAAAAAGTACAACCAACTAGTGAATATTTCAATAACAAAAAAGAAACACGTTCACAGATATAGAGAACAAACTAGTGGTTACCAGTGATGGGGGAGGGGCAACATAGGGGTGGGGAATAGGAGGTACAAACTACTGGGTGTGAGATAGCCTCAAGGATATATTGTATGACATGGGGAATATAGCCAATATTTTGAAATAACTGTAAATGGAGTGTAACCTTTAAAATTGTATAAAAAATAAAAATAAGTAAAGGAATGAGTGAATGAATGAATGAATGTGTGTATGTACATCTTTAAAAATCAGAGAACACATGACCACGCTGGAATACAAAGAAAATCATAAATAAGTTTCCCAAATAGAAAGCAGATTGTGGATTCTCTGACCACAGTGCAAGAAACCTTGGGTCAACTACAGAAAAGAGGGCCAAATTAATAAGCAAAATCAAAATGTGAAATAGTTCCAGGCTACACGAGGGATACTTGCTGTCAGGTCTACCTATGATATTTCAGCTAAAAGTTACCCTAAGAGTCTAGGAATTGGTGAGCCTGGGGTGCTACGTCTTGGTGAACAGGAACTGGTTTTAGAGAGGGAGGGGTATAATAAAAATAAATACTTGGTCTCTGTCCCCAGTTCCTGGCATAGAGTGCCTAAAATGCTCAGAACTTACTGTCCTTTGTATGCTCATGAGATGACCCATGGGGAGGCCCTAGATAGCTTCAGGATGGGACTAGTCAGCCAGCAAAACCAACCACAGGATTAGAGGGTTAGAACTTTCAGTCCCACCCTTGACCTTCTGGGAGGGGAGAAGGGTGGAGATTGAGTTCAATCGCCAATTGGCCAATGGTTTAATCAACCATATCTATGTAGTGGAACCTCTATAAACATCCCTCAGCAATGGGATTTAGGAGCTTCTAGGTTGGTGAACACACGGGGGTGCTGGGAGGGTGGTACACCCAGAGAGGGCATCAAAGTGCTGCCCCTTCCTCCATGCCTTGCCCTACACATCTCTTCCCTTTAGCTCTTCCTGAGTTGTATCCTTTATAACAAATCGGTAATTGTTAGTAGAGGACTATCCTTAGTTCTTTGAGTCATTCTAGCAAATTATTGAAGTTGAGGAGGGGGTGTGGGGACGCCTGAGTTTGTAGTTGGCCAGGCAGAAGTGTGGATAGCCTGGGTTCCTCATTTGCAGCTGGCATCTGAAGTGGGGGCAATCCTGGGGGACTGAGCCCCTAACCTGTGGGCTCTGCTGTAACGCTGAATAGTTAGGGTCAGAATTGGATGGAATTGCAGGACATCCAGCTGGCTTTGGAGAGTTGGAGAACCGGTGTTGGAACAATGTACTTGGTGTCAGAAAAAAACCACACAGGGAGACTCAGGCTTCAGGGCTCAGCTTTACGCAAGCAGTGGGGGGGACAGCTGGAGACAGAGCATGGCTTGCTGGTCCCTGTTCCCTTAAAACTCACATCAGAGCCAAAATAGCACCCTCTCAGCTTCTCTGCTCACTTCTGTTTTTGCTTATTTTCCAACCAGTCACTTCCAAGACATATAAATGGGCATTTCTACAACAAAATTTCCATGTTTGTGCAAATGTATGATTCTATGAGAATATTTAATACTTAATTTTGGTATTCTCATCTTAAAGTGGGTATTCACTTGTACTGCTATGCAAAGACATGAAAAGAATGACTTGGGACTAAAATTTGGCTTTGTACTTGCTGTTTGCACTTACTTTGCTGTGTGACTTGAATTTTCAAGTTACCTCTCTGAACCTCAGTTTCCTTATCTGTAAAAATGGTGATTATAATACTCGGGCAAGAGGCCATTACATGAGATAACATATGCAGGAGCCCCAACCCAGTGCCTGGTTCAGGGAGGCATTAGATACAGACCGGGCGTGGTTGTTACCTTAGTCTTTTGATTACAATACGCTTGAAATCTTATCTGTAAAATAAATTTCAACCTACAGAGTGAACTGAATGACACACGAAGGTCATGATGTACTACTATGGAAAGTGCCAGCTTCCTAGGGGTTTGGCAGCCTCCGAGGCGAGGACCAAGAAGAAAGGGTCATGTCGGTGGGCAGAGAGACCCTGCCCCTCCATCCCCTCCACTCCCATTTTAGCTGGAGGCCCCAGAACTCTAGCCTCAGGGGAAGCTTCCGGAATTCCAATCTGGGTTTCAGGCCGGTGCATTCCCGAAGGCCATCGGGTGGTTTCTCCAAACTTTAGCTGGCTTTCTCTTCCTTCTCTGTATCTCCGCGTTTGCTGGGAAGGACCTAGAGAGGCTCCATTCTCCTTTATTTACCAGCCAGCTTCTTTGTTTCCAGACTCAAAGTAATTCATTAAGATCATCTACTTTACCCTCCAAATATTCCTGGGATTTCTGCTGAGTCATACCTCTGGGTTCACGGCGCTGGAGAAATGTCCCAGAACTGACACTGACGGTGGCACGGGCAGAACGCAGAGGGTGTGGGCGAGACACTGGCTGGGCTGTCCCTCTGGGGTTTATTTGATGTCCACCTTTTCATCGATAACGACGGGGCCATGATGGGGGATGACTAGGGCCAAGCGTCTGGGCTCAACGGAAGGTGCCCTTTCCCGGTCCATCCTTCCCTCCTTCCCAGGTCTGATCTGAATGTGGCGCCACCTTTATCCAAGAGACCCTCTGCTCCCCCAAACAGACAAAATTCACTGCCCTCGTGTGCCTTACAATGAAAAATGTTAACAAGTTGCTGCCTGAGACCCTTAAACTCACTTTGAGTCAACAGATGTTTTCCCAGCCCATCCCAGCCCCGATGGAGAAACAGCTGGCTCTGGATGGCTTCCTATCACCACTAAGAGAAAACAACATCCTTAAAGAAAACGCCTCTGAATACTCTAAAATATCTCCTCCTCCACACGCAGAGGTGGAGATGAGCATAGCACTGATTTTGTTCCTTCCCAGTGACTCACCTGCATGAAACCCCTGTGGTGCCAGCTGCCAGAGTCCTCAGGTCCTAAGAATTGTCCCAGGGACCTGTAGCCCAGTGGAAAAATCTTAGTCTTATTTCCTGCTACCCCCAGGGTCCTTTTCTCATTTCTCAGCCCCATTTTAAGAAACATGTTCAAAACCTAAGGGTTCAGTGCTGAGGTCATAAGGGTCAACCCACATGAGTGACTCAATTCTTTTCCTGTCAATAGGTCTCTTGGAGGGGAACTTGAACCCACTGGAACGGACATGGGCCAGCCCCTCTCTGGAGCAAAGCGCCACCACGCTGTATAGTAACTAATTTCTGCAGCCCCCCAAGGCCTTGTGCGTGGTCCTCTGCACTGGCTGTGTCGAGCTGGACAGACCCCCACCCCTTCCTTTGCACTCTTATCTTTGTAGGGTCACCAGCCTCTGGGTGTCCACCGTGCTTCGTGACCAGACTCAATGTACCACAGGGGGGTTATTGCACCTGGTCACCTCTGTGTTTTGCTCCTCCCTGGGCTCCTGCAACGCTGCTGGTCTGTAAGGTTTGCCACCAGCATGCAGGAACACCCCAGGGTCACAGCCTGGCATCTGGGGCACTTTTCCAATATCTTCTACTCCTGTACACTTATCTTTACTGGAACATCTCACCAGACACACAGAAACCCTCTGTACACTTCTCTTGGGGAAATATTTCAAATACATGAACAAGTGGAGAGAAGAATATAACAAATATCCATGCACTCCCCATGGCTTCATTAAGTCAATATTTTGCCACATTTGTGTCAAGCCTTAAAAAAAAATTAGTAGGTAAACATTATAGACACAGCTGGTGGCCTCCTTGATTCCATTGTCCATCCCTCTTTCTCAGAGACAGCACGACCGTGAATTTAGTGTATATTAATCTCAAGAATGGGTTTTAGATTTCCCTATGGTGTTTGTCCATAAATATTGCATACATATTTACATACATAAATATTACATACATATTTACATACATAAATATTACATATTGTTTTGCATGTTTTTAAATTTTGTGGAAATCTACCCTACGGTATATATCCTTGTGAACCTAGGTTTTGTCATTCACCATTGTCTTTAGGTTTACCCATGAAGGTATGAGTTGCTTTCACTTGTTTATTTTAACTGCTGTATAATATTCTATTGTATGAAAGTATCACTTTGAATTTATCTATTTCTTTTTTTTTTTTTTTTTTTTTTTTTGCGGTATGCGGGCCTCTCACTGTCTCCGGACGTGCAGGCTCAGCAGCCATGGCTCACGGGCCCAGCCGCTCCGCGGCATGTGGGATCTTCCCGGACCGGGGCACGAACCCGTGTCCCCTGCATCGGCAGGTGGATTCTCAACCACTGCGCCACCAGGGAAGCCCCTATCTATTTCTTATTGATGATTTTCCAGTTCCGTTTTAGCTTTTCACTGGAGCCACAGACAAGGCTGCTGTGAATATTTATGCATGTGTGTGAATTTCCCATTGTGGATCCCCACCCTCCAAAGAGATGGTCCCCACTCTACATCAATGGCACAGAATAAATTCCCAGTGCTCCCTGTTCATGCCAGTACTTGGTACTGGCACACAAACACTTTGGCCAGTCTGATGCGTAAGAGGTTGTGATGGTTCATGTTATGTGTCAGTTTGGTTGGGCCTATTCTGGATGTTTCTGGGTGGGTGTTTCTCAATGTTTATATGTTAAATGGTGGACTTTGAGTAAAGCAGATTGCCTTCCATAATGTGGATGAGTTTCATGCAATCAACTGAAGGCCTGAATAGACCAAAAGGCTGACTTCCCCAAGCAAGAAGGGATTCTCCAGCAATCTGCTCTTCAGACTTCACCTGCAACATCAGCTCTTCACACTTGAACTGCAGCATCAGCTTCTCCCTGGGTCTCCAGCCTTCTGGTCCACCCCACAGATTTTGGACTTGCCAGCCTCCATAATCATATGAGCCGACCCCTTAAAATAAACCTCTTTCCATACATATGCACATCCTATTGGCTCTGTTTCTGGAGAACCCGAACACAGAGATGGTATCTCTTTGAGTTTGCATTTGTCTGTTTACTAATGATGTTGACCATCTGATCAAAATTCGTTTGACATTTGGATTGCCTCATCCAGGACTTGTCCTCATCTTTGCCCATTATTTTTATTGAGCCATTTTTTTTCTCAGTGATTTGTAGGTGTTCTGGATTCTGACCCTTTGTCAGTTGCATGACTGCATTGCAAGAATCTGTATCTGACTTGACATTTAACCTTTTTTATAAACAACGTTTTTAAAAATTAATGTAGTTCTGCTTATTCTAAGTAGTCTATTACTTTTTGCATAAATGTTTGCCTTCTTGTAACTAGTTTGAAAAAATAATTTCTTACTCTGAGTTCCTAAAGATAGTCTTCTATATTTTCTTCTAAATTGTTTAAAGTAGTGGCTTTTTACACTTAGGTATTTAATAAACATAGGATTTATTTTTGCATGTGTTGTGATGTAAGTAACTAACTTATTCTTATAGGGATAACCTATTACTTCCAGGTTACTTATTGAATGAGCTCACCTGTCCCCTTTTTTTTTAACTAATCTGTAATGATCCTTCTGTCATAAATCAAATTTCCATATGCATAGGTCAGTTTCTGAGTGCTCTATTCTTCTATTCATCTATATGCTATCTCTGTACCAATATTTCACTATCTGCATTATCATAACTTTATAATTAGTCTTGATGGTTATCAGCCTTTTAATTTTATGAAAAATACCCTTTGTGATTTTGGACAAAATTGTATTGAATTTAGAGAATAACTAGGGGATGATTGACATCTTTGTTAAAGTCTAGTTTTCCATTCAAGAACATGATAAATCACTCCACTTTTAAAATATTTTTCCATTTTCTTTAGCAGTACTTCAAAGTTTTCTCCAAAAAAAAAAAGCCTCCCCAAACTGAATCAAAACCAAAACAACTTGCACATCTTTTGTTAAATGCATGCAGAGATATCGTATAGCTTTAGTTGCTAGTATAAATGAGATTTTCTTCCTGTTATATTTTCTAATTGGTTTAACTACTGCATAAAATAGTACTAATTGTTGTGTATAGATATTACATCTAGCATATTTGTGAATTCTCTTTCCATTTGACTAGCTTATTTGAAAATTCTCTTGAATTTTCTATGTAGATTATTATATTTTCTGCAAATAAGGACATTTTTGCTTCTTTTTTGGTCAATTCTTATTTTTCTTATTTCTTTTACTTGCTTTAGTGCCCTCAGTGAGACTTCTGGGATACTGATAATGGACATCCTTGTCTTTGCTCCTGATGTTTATGGGAAGATATCTTTGATCACATTAAGGAAGTCCCCTATCATTTCTATTTTGAACACTCACCACATTTACTTTAAATCTCTTACGTTTTAAAAATAAATTCATTCATTTATTTATTTGCTTCTGAGTATACTTTCAGTTGCCAAATTGTTGAATTTTGATACGCAATACTTTTCTTGTCAGTCTGTCCCAAAGAAATTTCATTTGTAATTTTCTCTTTAACCTATGAATAATTTGAGTTCCCACACATACGAGTTTGAGATTATGTTTTTAGTATTGATTTATAATTTAATTGGTTTGTGTTTAGAGAATATAATCTGTGTGATTTTGGTGAATTCTAGACATTTGTTCAGTCTTTCTTTGTGACCTAGCGTGTGGTCAAATTTTCAAATGATCTATGTATCTCCTAAGAAAATGATGACGATTTTTCTTTGGTTGCAGACTTTTATACACACTCACACACACACACACACATACACATATGAAATAATGCCCATTAATTTTACTTTCTAAATCCTTTATATCCTAATTTTTTTCAGCTGCTTGCTTTGTTAATTCCTGGTGAAGTTAGATGAGTCAAAATCTTTGACCTGTAATTCTGTAAATTTGCTTACTATATTTTGAGGTGTGTATACATTAGATGAGTATACATTTAGAACTAAGATGGCTTCTGATCTGATGTCTTGATTATTATGTGGTTTCTCTTCTTCTAATTTGTCTCTTATTGCTAGCAGTGACCTAGTATATATTTTTCTGTCCCTCTATTTTAAATAACCTTTCTGTGTGGTTTTGTCTTAGATTGTATCTTGGAAGCAGGATATAATGGGACTTTTTAGAGAAATCCAATCTGCTAATTGCTCTCTTGGAGTAGATGAGTTTAAGCCTATTTCTAGCTACTGTAATTATTATTTTGCTATTACACGTTTTGTGTGCTTTTTTAAAAAATTATTTTTTTCTTCTTTCCTGCCTTCCTCTTACTCTATTATATAATGAGTACTAGAGTGAAGCTCCATGAAGAAGAGTTTGTCAGGGTCCTGAAATCATGAGGGAAATATACCTGCAATACCAGTAAAACCTACTCTCTCTTGAAGCAGCCAGTGCTCCCTGGGCTGAGAGCAGCTGAGCTACTGACTCTTAATAATTATTCCTTGAATAAAGAATGATGCTAATTCAAGACTCACCTGGCTCCAAAATTCTATTTCTAAAGCCTACGTTGTCATTTGGCATCACTGAGCCCCTGCTCTGCGCCTGCAGACAGAAGTGGGACCACCGTGTTGCCTTTTGGCAACAACTACCTGAAGCTGATTATCAGCCATCCCTTTTCGTGGATCCACTTTCCATTTTACCACTATCCTCACCAGGGATGGCCTAAGGTGAGGCAAGTGAGGCCCAAGGAGCAAAATTTAAGGAGGCACTCACTTTCAGGTGCCAACCCTGTACTTGCAAGGCCCTGAGAGTGAGTGCCTCCTTAAGATTTGTTCACTGGGCAACTTGCTGGCCTTGTCCTAGTCTTAGCCCTAGTCCCCACCACTCTCTACTCTCTCCCCAGCGGTGAGGCTGTGTGCGAATGGTCACACCTTGCTTGCTGTGTTGTTTTACTACAGAGTGAAGAGGAAAGTAAACTATTTCTGGTATTCTGTCTCCATCAAAATTGAATAAACAAAATAGAGACCCAAAAAAGCCCTGGGTTTCATCTGCTTGATTCACCTATGACATTCCCCATGGTCTTGAGTTTGAGAACCCAAGGTTCTCAGTTGGACCATGAAGGGGCTTGAGTGCCAGGCTCCAGGGTCCCAACAGTAGGAACTTTAGACAGAGGAATGACAGGAACAAATATGTCTTTTAGAAAAACAACCCTGGCTTCTTTTTGTCTGAGACCTGATATGGTCTGAGAAATCAAAAGGCTCCTGCAAAGGTGAGGGCCTGGGGAGGAGAGGGCGGCCAATGGAAGGCCTTCCGACGTGTCCCTGTGAGACAGGACTCAAAAATTACTAAATAGTTCTATCAAGGCTTCCTGGTTAAACGAGGAGAGAGGACAGGAGAAAGTGGCCTGTCTGCTTTGGGTAAGCTGAGTTTGAAATCAGGTCAGGACAGCAGGGTGTAGTGGTATAACAAAGGCCAGGACTAGGAGGACTCCTGTCCCGTCCCGTCCCCCCCGTCCCCCCCCCCCCGTCCCCGCCCCTCACACCCAGCCCTCCCTCACTCCAGGCTCTCCCCAGGGGGGCCCCATCAGCCTTCTCAAGTCTGCCTCTGTTTAGAGCTGCCCCCGTGGTCTGAGCCTAGCAGGAAACAGACCCCTCCAGGCAGCCAGTTTTATTTATTGTTAGCAGGCTGAAAAGGAGGCTGTTATTTCACAGCAGAGATAAAAGTTAATCACAGATTAGAATTGCCCCCCAAATATCGATGACTTCATTCACCCGAGTCCTGGCTCCAGGGGGAAGTATTCACCTCTGCTGAGTGGCCAGACCAGTTCAGCCAGTTCTCTGCTCTTCAGAATGTAGCCCAGCCTTAAACAAAAGCCTGGACTCCTGAATAGAGGGCATTCATAGGCAGTCAGAGTCACTCTGCAGACCTACTGAGTGCCCTGCAGTCTAGACGTTGGATTGGAGAAGGTCTGTTTACTCTCTGCCCTGCCTTTTCCCCAGACCCCTCCGCCCCTCTCTCATTACAACTTTTATCTGCCAGCACCATCACCCCGGGAGACTCCCAAACAGAAAACCAGGCATTGAGGAGAAGAGACAGGAGTTACAAAAGAAAAGTTCCTGTGTTCCAAGGCAGGGTGATTTCTCCATTCTGACGATCAGGTGTAGGGCTAGGGGAATTTATCCCCTTGGGTCACCTGAAAACTGGATAAAATTCAAGCTGTGTTTGAAATAAAAAAAATTAAGTTATTATTGTTTGCAGAAAGCTCTCATGATCCTGGATCCCCCGACCTCCCAGGCTCTGGCACCAACCCTGGCCTCCTGAGCTAGAATATTCTGATCACGCAGGAAAGTCCTGAGCTCAGCTGGCTAAAGCGCACACAACAGAGACACCCCCCCGACCCCACAACAGCTTTGGCTGGGACAGGACTGGGTGGCCTGGATGCCAAGCTAGGCCGCCCTGATCACTGGCGGGGTTGAGAAACTAAGCTTTCACAGGAAGGCCAGAGGCTAATCAAGGCCAGGGAAAGGCAGGTGGCACAGATGCTTCAAGAATATGACAAAGCTTGTTGTAGGGGAGCAGTTGACTGGGCGATTTTTATTCCCAAAGTTGGAAGAAAAATGAGTCACCCATCAGAGTGAAAGGGATTCCAGCTGGAGGCCCTCCGAGGTACCCACCACCCACTAGAGAGGGTGCCAGGCCCCCCAGCCCAGCTTTCAAGGCCCCCCCCGTAGCCTGCAGCACCTCCTCCTGTTCTTCTCGAAGCTTTTTCTTGCTGCTGCCCTGCCCTGCACCTACCAACCACTCCAAGCATCTTGGCTCCATCCTCCAAGGGGCTGGCCCTCCATCCAGCTCAGAACACACCCCCTCAGCCTTTTTGCTTGTCTACATTTCTGCTTCTGTCAAACCCCAGTGTGACCCAGCTCCTCTGATAAGCCTTCCTTGGGCCCCTGGAAACCCCTCCCCTCAGCCCAGCCTCTGGACCCTCCCTCAGCACAGAAGAGTGACCCGCAGGGAATATGGGTTGGAAGGGACCAGGGGAGGGGTCCATCTGAATGTTTTCGGTGGATGATGAGGAGGATGGGTTTATAATGGCATCAGTGCTACCATCAGAGTGGAAAGTCCCGGATTACTGAGAACCAAAGAGATGGTGTTCTGAGGATCAAGGGGAGTGAGGGAAGCTCAGAGCCCGCAGGGCAAGGGCAGACTTGACTTCAGAGGCTAAAGTGACCTCAGGAGAAGGCAGGGAAACTAAAGCGACACCCTCTGTGGCAGGGTGTTGAGATCCAGGATGCAAACAAGAGAATCAATCAAAACTCTGCTCTGCGTCTGATGCAGCCCAGGTCCCCGGGCTCCCGAGAACAGGGGAGGCCATGGTGCACAGGCTTTAGTGACAAGACAGTGCCCAGGAGCCCAACCTCCTATACGTGAGAAAAGGAAGGAGAGGGTAAGATCCACACATTTCTACATTTTCAAAATATAGGGAGGGACTTCCCTGGCGGTCCTACCGTTAAGACTTCGCCTTCCACTGCAGGGGCTGCAGGTTCGATCCCTGGTCGGGGAACTGAGATCCCACATGCCTCAGGGTCAGAAAACCAAAACCATAAAACAGAAGCAATATTGTCACAAATTCAATAAAAACTTTAAAATGGTCCACATCAAAAAAAAAATCAAAAAAAAATATATGTATAGGGAAGTCGAAGTTGGATTTTGAATGTGATTCTCATTTTTATTTTTTGTTCAGGGTGGTCGATGAGCTTACTCCTAGTAATGGCTGAATCCCATCACAAAGGCGGCCTTACCACCAGGAGGAATCATTGCTGCCTCGTAGCACACCCTGTACATTGCTGGAGGCTTCTATCCGGCCCATTGCCGAGATTTGGGGGTTGGCAGGACTGTTGTCTCATGGCGCCCCCTTTATAAAAGATCTCCCAGTAGTAGGTACTGTATTATAAAATGTAAAGTGTGTCTCTCCAGTCGAGCCCTCGAGAGACAGGGAGACGGAGGGTGTCAAGGAGGGGAGTGGGTTGAGATGGGTGCCGGAGGGGATCACAGTCCTCCGTATTTCCGAAGCCTGCGGGTCCAACCTGATGGAGCCCATAATAGAAGCTGAAGGCTTAAGATGTTCTAAGGATTTTTCTCTTCTTTTTAAGGAATAATAACACTCACCACAAGTGTGGATGGAGGCACATGCTCTGCTGAGAAGCAGAGCAAATTCCATATCTGTTCATTTTAGAAGAAAAAAGAACCAAAATCCCTGCTCAGTCACTAAATCTGCTCCCGAATCCATTGCCATGATTAGCACGAAAGCAAGACCCCACGTGTCCACCAAGCACGTGAAATGGCTGTTTTGATACCGGAAGTGCCAACAGCACCCTGCTGTGAGGTGTACGTCCAATTGAAATGAACCATCTTTAGTGTGGCCCCAGCACAAACCACATGAGAATGTTCATTTCCTTCCACCCGAGACCTGCGCCTTTGAAGTTACCTGGGTTGGTTAGGGATCAGAGTTTGCTTTTGCTTGGATCCCCAGGCCTGCATGGTATGGACCCTGACAGCTGCTCTGGGGCCTCTAGGGCACCCAGCAGCCCCGTGGAAGACCCCTAAGTCCACCAGTGTCATTTTTCCAGCATCCCTCGCATCTCTGGCTGGGACCCTCCACTCTGCAGAGCCCTGAATTCAGGGACAGGGTGGCCATGGTCTCCTGGAAGCCAGCACAGCACTTGGTGCTTGGAAGGTCCACACGACTCTTTGCTAAAGAACAGAAGGAATGAGTGAATGCACAAAAAAAAAAAAAAAAAAAAAAAAAAAAAGCAAATCTAATAAAGAAAGAGGGCAAGACAAATATTACAGCTGATGCACTGTTTTCAGCCTGAAAACTGAGGTCACTTCGCTCATTCTAGCCTGTCTCTAAATGCAACTTCAACGTCTATAATTCAAATGTAGTTTTTAAATTGTGCATTGGAAGGGGGTGGAAATTCTTTTCAGTCCTTTTAAGACTTGCGTATCTGTAATGGAGCGTTAATGGTAGAATGGTGGTCAGAGGGTCTTAAATTTGGAGTCCATCCTTCCCAGCACCCAGGGCGCAGCCAGGGCCCGCACAGGCTACCAGGCACAGAGCTGCAAGGGGCTGGGCCTCCCTCTTGCAGCCCTGTTGCCTGCTGCCTCTCTGTCCTGTTTGGGTCCAGCTCTGGCCTTTGCTGCCCAGTTTCACACCAGAGGGCTCATATCTTATAGATTAAGTGCTCCCTTCCTACGTGTTGGCAAACTAATACATGACATTGCTTGGGTTCATGTTCAGGTAATTTTCTTCTTTATTTTCCTTTGTAAAATTTATATAAGAATAAGCTCTCACTGGAAATAATTTGCACCATAGAGATAAAGCAAGAGTCCCTCCGGACCCTCCCACTTTATGAACTGGGTGGTCACCTTTTTATCTATTTTTCCATTGGGTTGATGGTGTGGTCTTTTCTCTTACAGATTGATAGGAGGTCCTAATAGAGTCTGGATAATAATCTAGCCTTTATGTGTATGTGTATACATTTCTGCATATATGTAGATATATTTGTATATGTATACACACATATGCATAAATACACATACATACACACATCTGTATATAATATATTACAAATATCTTCTCCCACTCTGTGGCTTTTCTTGTATCTCAGCTTCTAGTGATTTCTGATTTTGAATCAGAAGTTTCACATTTTGATAAAGGCTGACATCACTCTTTCTCTGTTTGCCTTTGTGATTTGTGTTTGCTTGAGGCCGTGCCCTCTCTAACTCCAAGGTCATAAACATGTTGTCCTATCTTTTCTTTTACTACTTGAGTCTTTCTTCCATGGGTAGCCAATTGCCCCAGCACATTTGTAAGTGAGGAGAATTGTAATTGGCCCCAGATCCCACGGGTCTCTATTCAGGGAAATTTTGAGGTTGTTTTTGCTGTCTGCTGCTTGCTTTGGGGTCTGCCCCTCTTTGCTAAAGTGGAGAGTGGAATGTAACCTGAGTTGGTGCAAAGGTTGACCTTTGAACCAAGTTTTACTTTATCTCCAGTCACTATTTGCTAACTCATCTGAGAGTTTTGCCAAAGATAACATAAGAAGTACCCTCTTCTGGTTTACACAGTCTGCTCCTCGGAAAACGAGGGCATTTGCCTGCCCTGCTTTTCTGGCATTTCTGGGAGTGACTGTTTTCTGCATGACTTTTCATTGGCCAGGCTCCCCAAAGGGAAACACTGACCAGCAGAAAATGTGACAGATCACAGAAAACAAACTCAGTCTCAATGGAGACTTGAAAACATGGCCCCTGGACTGTGAGTTCATCGTTCCTCTTTGCCGCTGGTTACTCTTCGAGATTATAATTTCACAAGCCCTGTTATTCCTGTGCAACGACTTGTAAATTTCATACATGTGGAACACATGCTTATTTTGGAGCGGGGCCTGGATTCTGCATCCAACTCTCTTGGTTGGGGGTGAAACCAAGCAGGAGCCTGTGGGGCTCCTGGGCACGGAATCCTTTCTGTGTCCCGTGTTTCTTGTTTGTAGGGAATAAACTCCAGCCTCCACGACCTTCCCTGGGTTCCAAAGGGCAGATTCGAACCGTTGCTAGTCAGGGAAGGGAGGGGATGCAGAGACAAGGGAGGAGCAATGAAGAAACAATAGTGCAGCCTTGGGGTAGGGTCCTGGCTCCACCTCAAGCGATACACATAACAGTATCTTTGAACTCTTCTACAGAACTAAAATCCCCAACAAATGGAAGATATTAAGTACTTGATGAAGCATTATTCATTCCTTGAGAATCAGAGAAGCTCATCAGGAGACCACCTGAGCCCAGATTAAAGGAATGCAGGCCCTGCACACATCCCTATCCTGATCAGCAACCCACCCTTGAACCATTGCTATAAAACTCCTCACCAAATCCCTCCCGGGTTGGAACACACAGTTTTTCAGGGCACGAGCCCCCTGTGACCCCCTTTGCCTGGCAAAGAAATAAAGCTATACTTTTCTACTTCACCCAAAACTCTGTCTCCGAGATTCAATTCAGCACCAGTGCACAGAGGCTGAATTTTTGGCATCAGGGGTACCCATGCCATGCTTAGATGAGCCAATGATGAACCCTTCTCCCACTTTTGATACCTTTTATGGCCAACTGTCCTTCTCCTCCTGAGGATTTTAAAAACCTGTCGTGCCACAAAAAGCAAAGAGCCTCAGGTCCTTCAGAAAAATACACAAAATGGGAAACCCACTCACAGATCACGAAGAGTTAACGACAGGTCTTGGAACATGAAGTGGAAATGTTAAGATGTGACATAGATATTTCCATGGGAGAGTAAGAAAAACTGCCTCTTCATTTAGGGTTCATGTCACCCTTGAATGTGAAGACCAGCCCCCTCTGAAATGACGTGGCATTACAGCTTTTCCTCATGTAAACATTCCAGGAGGAGGACTCCAGTTCCCGCAAAGGAGCAAGGTGGGATCAGAGGCCAAGGGTGAGAACCCCTGCTCGGCCCCTCACTCTTGGGGCCCCTTGAGTGAGTGAGTCCCTTGCCTCTTTGGGCTGCAATTTTCTCATCGACATAATGGAGAGGATCTCATCTAGAAAATTCCACAAGGTCATGTGAAAAACAACTCTGTCAACAAAAGATACGGAATTGTTGGGGTGCTTCCTTGTTTGACACCTCAGGGCCTTTGCTGCTCCCTTGTCCACACAGCCTCACTTCTGGCTCCCTCGCAATGTTCCGGTTGTGAAGATCTTCCCCATATGCTGTGATATTGACCAAGTCTACCAAATTTTGCTTTTTTTTAAAAAAATAAAAGTTTAGGGCTTTAAAATTAGAAAACATGGGACTCCCCGGGTGGTGCAGTGGTTAAGAATCAGCCTGCCAATGCAGGGGACATGAATTTGAGCCCTGGTCCAGGAAGATCTCATATGCCGCTGAGCAACTAATCCCGTGAGCCACAACTACTGAGCCCACGTGCCACAACTGCTGAAGCCCATGCCTCTAGAGCCCGTGCTCCGCAACAAGAGAAGCCACCGCAATGAGAAGCCCGTGCACCGCAACGAAGAGTAGTTCCCGCTCGCCGCAACTAGAGAAAGCCTGGGCGCAGCACCCAGTGCAGCCATAAAATAATAATAAATAAATAAAATTGTAAGATTTTATAAGCTGGATGAAGATGATCAAAAGGTACAAACTTTCAGTTTGAAGAAAAATAAGTACTGGGGTGTCATGTACAATAGGGTTAATATAATGACCACTGTTGCATGTTTCCTAAGAAAGTCGTTAAGGGAGTGAATCCTGAGTTCTTCACACGGGAAAATAAGATTTTTATTGGGCTTCCCTGGTGGCGCAGTGGTTGGGAGTCTGCCTGCCGATGCAGGGGACACGGGCTCATGCCCCGGTCCGGGAAGATCCCACATGCCGCAGAGCGGCTGGGCCCGTGAGTCATGGCCGCTGAGCCTGCGTGTCTGGAGCCTGTGCTCCACAACGGGAAAAAAGATTTTTCTTTTTCTTTCATTTTGTAGTATGAGATGATGTATGTTCACTATGTGTATGGTGGTCACCATTTCCTGATATATGTTAAATTAAATCATGATGCTGGACGCCGGAAACGTACGCAATGCTGTATGTCAGTTATGCCTCGGTAAAATTGGAAGAAAAAAAGGAGAAAAAAGAAGTCTTATAAATTTTATACGGTTGAACCCAACTTTCAGATAGAAATGTGTCTTGAGGTTTACAGTTTTCTAAAACGGAGTCTGGGAACGTTTGACCTCAGAGTTAGCACGTGGGCCCAGAGGTGCCACAGGCAGGGCTGGGGGAAGAACAGAGTTAGAAGCCACGTGTGTTCGCTGCCCTGACACACGTCCACGCGGGGAAGGCCTGTCCTGTGAGATCCCCTGCCCGCGGCGTGGACTCTCTATCTTCAGACAGGTCTAGTTACCTCAGAAAACCTAACCTGATGTGCAGTCTAACAAAATTGTCAAAACCTGCCAATACGGCTCCTACCATTTGTCGTGGAGCTTGTGGGGAGCAGAACTCCTCTTTTTTTTCTTTAAATTTTTTATTCTTATGCAATTTTTAAAGGTGACTTTCCATTTACAGTTATTACAAAATATTGGCTATATTCTCCATGTCGTACAATATATCCCTGAGCCTATCTTACACCCTACGGTTTGTACCTCCCGCTCTCCCACCCCTACCTGCCCCCCCTCCCCCACCCCACTGGTAACCACTAGTTTGTTCTCTATATCTGTGAGTCTGCTTCTTTTTTGTCATATTCACTAGTTTGTTGTATTTTTTAGTGTCCATATATAAGTGATAACATACAGTATTTATCTTTCTCTGACTTACTTCACTTAGCATGATACCCTCCAAGTCCAGAGCCTCATATTTAAAGGCACTTCCGAGGTGATTTGGAAAACCAGTGCAGGAAACTGGAAAGAATGCATTCCTAGAACGCTCTGTGACTGCTGGGTTCACTTACAGGTTCTAGAGCCAAGAGGGATACCAGATACAGAGGAGCTGATGACAGAAGAATCTTGCCAAGTGGAGAGTTGGGGGGGCCAGTAGAAGCGGGGTAGGGCTCTGCACCTAGCTCTCGGAGAGGAAGCTTCTGGAAGTCCACTGGGACTCTGCAGGTTTCTCTTGCTGAGCCAGTGTTAACGAGGATTTCAGTCCTGACAGAGCCCCCCACCAGGTTTCCCCTCTCCTCTATGGCCCCAGGTCCTCCCCGACCTCAGTGCCTTGGCAGGAGCTTCCTTCATTTTCCATCCCGACTTTCTCTCACTCAGTTTCCCCTCTTGCATTTCCATTTCCCCTTTTCAGTGTAATGTGTCCTTTCCCTCCCTCCCCGCTCCCCGACTCCAGCGATGCTAATCCAAGAAATGCATCCAGAATGGGGGTCAACGCACAGTGGCAGCTGCCGACGGCCTGAGAGACCCAGGCCCTGGTGGAGAATTCCACTACACTGGGCCACACCAGGAAGTTCATCTCTCTTAGTCTCCTCACCTGCAAAGGGTTAATAATGCCACCTCGCAGGCTATGTTGGTCACACCAAGAAAGAAGACTCAGGGTTCTTTTGTTTTTTGTTTTTTAAAATTAATTAATTAATTAAATTTTGGCTGCGTTGGGTCTTCATTGTTGTGCATGGGCTTTCCCTAGTTGCGGTGAGCAGGGGCTACTCTTCGTTGCGGTGCCTGGGCTTCTCACTTCGGTGGCTTCTCTTGCTGTGGAGCAGAGGCTCTAGGTGCACACGGGCTTCAGTAGTTGCAGCACACAGGCTCAGTAGTCGTGGCGCATGGGCTTAGTTGCTCTGTGGCATGTGGGATCTTCCTAGACTAGGGCTCGAACCCGTGTCCCCTGCATTGGCAGGCGGATTCTTAACCACTGCGCCACCAGGGAAGCCCTCAGGTTTAAAATAATCCCTAAAGTGCTCTCCACATGAATCTGAGGGATTGTGACTAAAATGTTAAAATAACCTTTCCCCCTTCCCTGTCCCGCCTGTGATGGTGCATTTACCCTTGAGAATAAGCCAAGGTGCTTCCGGGTAAGTCAAGCATCAAGGAGTACCTTGAAGTACTTAAATAATGCATGTTATTCTTCTAGCATTTTTTGTGACTGTATTTCTAAAACTACATATTTCTGTTCTTTAGAAACAGCCCCCAAGGATCAGAGGTAAGTGTTTTTCTCAGGACCCAGGTCCAATTAAGAGGCTAGCCAGGGTTTCCCTGGTGGCGCAGTGGTTGAGAGTCCGCCTGCCGATGCAGGGGACACGGGTTCGTGCCCCGGTCTGGGAAGATCCCACATGCCGCGTAGCGGCTGGGCCCGTGAGCCATGGCCGCTGAGCCTGCGCGTCTGGAGCCTGTGCTCCGCAACGGGAGAGACCACAACAGTGAGAGGCCCATGTAACACACAACAAAACAAAACAAAAACAAAAAAAAGAGGCTGGCCAATGATGCATCTCTACCTGATGTTACATGTTATGCAAATTAGCCCCGCCCACCCAGTGTGGCCCCTCCCAAGCTCCGCCCACCAGCCCTGGACCTTTCACAAGGGCATTCAGAGCTGTCAGAATTCCATCTGCCTTTTAAATCCTTTTCTTTCTTTACCCTGTTTGCCTCTTGCTGCCAGCTGGCATCTCCTGTTTCTCTCCCAGCCTCAAACCGCCCTCCCACCCCCGGGGGGGGGGGGTCAGTCCTAGATTCTTAGCCCTGAGCACAGACTGGCTGGAGAGAAAGACCCCGGTTGTGTTGGTATAAAACGCCTCCCACTTTGTGGCTGGGTGTGTCCTCCAGATTTATTTTAGAACAGTCATTTTCGATTTCTTTAGGGAATGGTGCTTTACCAGCATGACCAGTTTATTGGAAGGATCCAATAATGAAAGCAGTGGGTGGTCTTTCAGATTTGGGTTATACTATAATCATATTATAATAGGAGGCAGCACAGTTTAGCGGCTCAAAGTTTGGTCTGCGTGGTTTGAATCTCAGTTTTGCCATGATGAGCTCAGTGTGGTTTTGACCTTTTTAAATGACTTTATGTAAGGAAGGGGGAGGAGCAGAGGCATGTGTCTCTGCTGAACCCTGTCCAGCCCTCACGCCAGGGCCTGCCACAGATTAGGGGGACCTTGAGGACACCAGCTCCTCCCAGGGGAAAGTGGGAGTGGGGGAGGTGATGCTCTGCTCTCTGGAAAGCAGGGGGGCTTGGGGAGAGATGGCGCCTCTGTCCCACCACATATACAGTACAAAGTGGGGCTATTTTGGAGGCGATGCAGTGCTTGAGGGTGTTTTGTAACATTCAGACCACTCTGAGTTAAGAGTAATTCTTATCTGTAAAACAGAAATCACGATAGTAGCTCCTGGATAGGTTACTGCGGTGACTAAAAGAAGCAAAGCCCAGAAAGTGCTTCAAAGAAGGCCCAGGACAGGATGAGTACTCAGCCTCACCACGGGGGCTCTTGCCATCTGGGAGAGCATTTCCAAAACGATTTTCCCATTTCTTTTTTATCAAAGGATGTCCCAATAGCCACCAGGCACAGTGCCATAGGGTTAGGGTCTCTAGGTTCTGTGTTTACAGTACAGTCTTCTTAGTTGGCTCTTCCTGGCCTTCTTTAGAGAGGCCTCAGAATGGTGCTGAAGGATGGATATCAGAGAGGCCTTTCATACCCATGGACACCCATGGGTCTCGGGAGAGTGAGGAGACAGCACTTTCTGCTGCCTGTTGGGGAGTGGACCAAGGTTACACTTTCCCAGAGTTCATGGTCACACCGTAAGAACCTATATACCATCCCCCAAAGAGGTCTTTTTTTTTTTTTTGGTGGTACGCGGGCCTCTCACTGTTGTGGCCTCTCCCGTTGCAGAGCGTAGGCTCCGGACGCACAGGCTCAGTGGCCATGGCTCACGGGCCCAGCCGCTCCGCGGCATGTGGGATCTTCCCGGACCGGGGCACGAACCCATATCCCCTGCATCGGCAGGCGGATTCTCAACCACTGCGCCACCAGGGAAGCCCCCAAAGAGGTCTTTACACCACAACAAAAAGAGGCAAACTCTTGTCAGACCTTGGAGGCTACCTGCAGTAACATTCCCTGAACATTTAACAGTCTCCAGTCAGCGTGAGAATTATCTTTAATTTACGAGGAACCTTGAGTTGAATAGGGTTCTCCCTCCTCCACTGGATAGGACGCTGCTGTGAGGGTCAGCATCAAGCTGTCACATGTGGGCGTGGCACCAGCACACAGAATAGGCCACATGCTCGTCCCACCAAAAACCTAAGAGAAGCCTTGGTTGGGTATAAAAGACCATGGTCTTATACACTGGAGCACAAGAGGCATCTTGTCTTTGGGGTCTTTTCACTGAGATGTGTCATTATTGCTTCACTGAGAGGCCAAGTCTTTGAGGAGGAAAACATTCTTCTATCCCTCAGGGCAAACCTGTTCAAGAAGATCTCCTTGGAAGTGAGTGGAGGAGCAGGGTGTCCTCTCTGGGGAGCCAGCTGTGCTGTGGGGGGAGAGTGCAGCACTTGGAATCATGGCGTTTGGGGCATTCTTTGAAGTTAGTTGTGACTTGTGACTTACTGGGGCCAATGAAATGGGAGTTGAGGTAACAAGTGCCTCTTCTCTGAAGAGGCCCGTAAGCCCAGGGCTTGATATACCACGTCCCCTTCTCCCTGTCACAGGGACCGATGGCAAACCTAGAAGGGAGTTTTCATCACCCTGCACCCCTGAGTGAGGGTGACACCCAGCAGAGCCTTGCTGATCCAAGACAGGCATGCAGTATGTGCAACATATACACCTGCGCTGGTGCAGACACTGAGTTTGGGGTTTATTTATCACCACAGCATGACCAGCCTATCCAGATGGATACCGTTGACATCCAACCATATTCCCTACTGGCCACATCGGACGCATGTCCAGGGAAGCCTCATGAACTTGGGAGCCAGGGGACCTATCCCATTTGACAGATAAGGAAACTGAGGCTCTGAGAGGTAAAGTCACATAGCTGACTCGGAAACGGGCACCTTAACCACCCACTACCCCATAGACTGGGTGCCTGGTAAACAACAGACATTTATTTCTCACAGTTCTGGAGGCTGGAAGGCCAAGGTCAGGGTGCCAGCATGGTCAGATTCCAGTGAGGCCCCTCTTCTGGGTTGCAGACTGCTGTATTTTTTTCTTTTTAAAAAAATTTTATTGGAGTATAGTTGATTTGCAATGTTGTGTTAATTTCAGGTGTACAGTATAGCGATTCAGTTATCCATATACATATATTGATATTTTTTCAGATCCTTTTCCCATATAGCTTATTACAGAATATTGAGTAGAGTTCCTGCTATGCAGTAGGTCCTTGTTGATTATCTATTTTATATATAGTAGTGTATGTATGTTAATCCCAAGCTCTTACTTTATCCCTCCCAACTGTGTTTCCCTTTTGGTAACCATACGTTTGTTTTCGAAAGCTGTGAGTCTGTTTCTGTTTTGTAAATAAGTTCATTTACATCATTTTAAAAAAATTAGATTCCACATATGAGTGATTACCATATGATATTTCTCTTCTGCTGACTTACTTCACGTAGTGTGATAATCTCTAGGTCCATCCGTATTGCTGTAAATGCCGTGATTTTGTTCTTTTTTATGGGTGAGTAATATTCCATTATATATATATGTACCACATCTTCTTTATCCATTCCTCTGCTGATGAACATTTAGATTGCTTCTATGCCTTGGCTATTGTAAATAGTGCTGCAATCAACATTGGGGTGCATGTATCTTTTCGACTTAGGGTTTTCTCCAGATATATGCCCAGGAGAGGGATCAGACTGCTTATTATATTCTCACATGGCAGAAAGAGGGCAAGAGGACCCTCTGGGGTCTCTCTTATAAGGGCACTAATCCTATTCATAAGGGTTCTGCCCTTAAGACAAAGTTACTCTCCAGAAGCCCCATCTCCTTACACCATCACATTGGGAGTTCAGATTTCAACATGAATTTGGCTGGGATGGGGGAGAAAGGACACACACACACACACACACACACACACACACACACACACACACACACATATGCACATCTAGTCCAGAAACAGGGAAAAACTGTAGGCCAAACGGGGACCATGGTGGAGAAGAAAATAGGGCAGCTGCTCTTCTGCTGAGCGATCCTTGGGTGGGAAGGTGACCCAGATCATCCCATTTGCTAAAAGAAGTTTAAAAATACAGATTTTTTTTTAATGTGCAAGGCAAGCTCCTGATTTGTAAATCTTGACAAGTAATTATAAAACACACGTGTGCCAAGCAAAACACATCTTCAGACTGAACGTGGCCCCCAAGCCTCCAGTCTGTGACCTCTAGAAAGGTCTGGAATCATTTTGCTGCTCGAAGGCATGTTATTGGGGGCAGAAACTCCTTGTCTAAACAAGGAGTACGTCTGGAATCACTGTCGCCTGCCTGACATGTGGGTGGAGTTGGCTGCCATCTGGACCACGGCATTTCAGAACCCACCACCTGCTGCAAGGGATGTGACAGTCCATAACTGGGGACAGAGTTCTTGTCTTTGGGTTTTGTCTCCTGGTTAAAGAGGGAAGAGATATGGGAACACATGTGTATGTATAACTGATTCACTTTGTTGTAGGGGAGAAACTAACACACTATTGTAAAACAGTTATACTCAAATAAAGATGTTAAAAAAAAAATAGATCAGCCTTGACTGCCTTCTCAATAACTCTTCCCTTGGTAAAAAGCGGTAAGTCTGAAGATAAGGCACTGAAGTTGGGCCCGTGGTGGGTTTGGTGGTGAGTTGGCTTCCTGGGGTGGGACACAGTGGGGAGGAAAGAGAAGGCAGGGGGTGGGCATATCTGGAGGCTACCTTGATCTATTTCATTGTTTCCATTCTGGCCCACGTGGGACCCAAATTTGGCCTCCAATGTACGATCTTCAATTCCCAACAGCGCCTGAGAAAGCTCACCGATCACAAGGTGACTTTCAGCTGGGCCAAAGTAACAGTTGCTATAGAACCCCTCATACTCAGTTCTCTCAAAAGCACCCTGAATTTCCACCTGTGGCTATTTGTAAAAAAGATGAGTTTCCTTCACCTACCCCGACCTGTTCAACTTCTTACTAATATCAAGCAAGTTCTGGGAGAAGACAGTCTTATACACACTCTGAGACTGAACGTACATAAGGATAATGGCCAGTGCATGGATAAGATAGAACTCAGACCCACCATTTGCAGCACCCAGCCCAGGAAGTCAAACAACTCCATAGCAATTGGCCTCAAACTGCCAGGACTTGGTTAATAACTGAGAGTTTCCCTAGCTGTTGTCCCCACTTCCAACTAGGGAGCAACAAGAGAAAGACAGATGTGCATCCCAAACCCATGCCATAAGGATGACCTACCTACAGCTAGTTGCCGCCTGCAGCTTCCCCTACTGACAGCCTCCAAGCAGGGCACACCTGGAACCCTCCCTCTTTTCCGCCATGAATCTTCCCCTCCCCTGCCCCCAGCCCAAGCCCTGCCTGCCTCAGTGACGCCAAACGCAAGTGATGGTGTCTTATGCCCTGGCTAGGACAAGCCCCCACTAAACAGCCTTTGCTTGTTCTCACTTAGGCGGTTTTTGTTCATTTCCACAGCTCACGCACACTCACACGCAGTTTGGTTGGCAGTCGGGGTCACCCCCAGGCTCAGGCTAACGCCACAGACCTGACTCGGAGGGGACAGTTCCGACAGAATCGATGCACCAGCCTGTCCCAGATGAAGGGAAGGGGGCCCAAGAGATGTCCGAAATCATCGTGTGGTGACCAAAGCTTTATTAACCTGGAGACAATGGAGCAACTGTCCAGGGGCAGACAAAGCAAAATGCTGGAGTCTGGGACAAGCAGAGCTTCCTGAGTGGCCTGGGCACAGATTTCTGCAGGTCGAAGCTGGCAGTGGAAAGGCCAGCCACTGACCATGAACGGGCTGGGCCACGAGGGCCGGCAGCCCTGTCACCTCCTCGCCGGAGAAAGTCACAAAGATTCTTAGCAGCCCAGAGGCAACTCATTCTTTGAGCCTCTGAAAATGAACCAACTTTCCACCTTTATCAAGTCACCAGACCTACATTAAACTCGACTAAAAGAGTAGGTCTTGGGAAGGAGACAGCATTTTGTCATAGAAGAACAGAATGACATCAGGGACGGAGAGCTTTAAATATATCAGACCTGTATTTTGCTGGGAGAAGCAGTGGGAAATTATCTGCAATGGAAGCACGGAATCTTAACCACTTGACCAGGGAAGTTCCTAGAAATTTATAATCTTAAATAAAAAGAAGAATTGGGATCATTTGGAGGTGTATTCCTGGCTCTCTCTCTCTCTCACCAGTTTCTGATATTTTAAAGCCTCAAGAGAAGAATTAAGAGTTTTTCTCCAGACACGATGCTACAAAGAGCCGCATTTAGAAGTGCTGCCCGGAGCTTGGGAGATCAGGAGGGAGGGTGAGGAGGTAGTAGGTTGCAGCCTCCCTGGTCCCAGCACAGGGCCCCAGTGAATGGGAAAAGAAGGTGCTAAAACATCTTCATGCTTCTTTAAGAACGTCTGCCAATGACCTAAACCGAGGTCTCCATTCCACGCCTGTTAATTAGGCTGACTTTGTGGAATCTGCCAGAAGTCTGGAGAGCAGCTCTCCTGGCTCCACTGCCTCTGTGCTGTCACGTGACACAGCAGTTACTGTGGAGATTATCAGTTGTGAGTGCGTTGTCCATAAGTTGAACTTGCATCTGACAAGTCAAATTTGTCAGTTTGGGAAAGAGTAAAGATGGTTCCTTTTTTTTTCTCTTGAAGAGATTTCCTTGGCTCCTCCCCCTTCCCCTTTCCCCTTTCCAGCCGGGGTAGGCTTTTCCCACTTTGTGGTCCAGAGCTGAAGAAAGGTTGTTTTATTCTCTCCTGTGATCTGTAGAGTCTGCAAAAAAAGCTCAGAAGCTGGCACCGGTGGCCCTCCGTGATGATTTAGGGATAAAGTCAAAAGAGTCCTGTGATTCAACTGCAGACCACAGGGCACCAACCATGTTTCATCTCTACTATGATGGGAACGGTACGCCGGTGGCTGGGCTTTCTCTCCAACGAGTATATTTAATTTCCTTCATTGGCATGAACTTCCCCCAACATACTACTGATAATGCGTGTGCACATGTGTACGTGCATGAGCGCATGTGTATTTGCATTGCTGCTCTCTGTCCCTCTGCAGGTAACGACTTTCATGGACTGGCTTTAACAGATTAAAGGTGAAACAGCCATTTAATAAAAGCCACCCCACCAAGTCAACTGACTGGGAGAGGCTGGGATGCAGCCAGGCCAAGAAGGGACAGACAGGCAGCAAGTCCGCTGAGGCCATCACACGACTTTGACAGGGGGTTGGGAAAGAGGCTCCCCACATCCAATGAACCTGCCTCTCCTGGTCCCAAACACCTTTGTTTTACCTTGCTCCTCCTTTGGTTCATTCAGCTCCTAACCAGCACCTAAGGTTATTGGAGCCCTGAGCCAGTCTCTCATCTATCACGTATACGACCTTACATTCAAAGGGCCCCCAAGTTTGAGCGCCATAACTTGGAGTATTGGTGCCGCTGGCCTTGATCAGATAGATGCCCCCTCCTCTTGGAAGCCTTCCTAACCTCTCAGATGAGCCCAGGCCTGAACCGGGAAGGTGGGTTCCAGAGTCTCATCCAGCCGGGGGTGGGTCTGACTCCAACAGTGTTCCCCCTCCCCTATTAATTGTAGTGCCGATAGGTCCCCCCTTCATCAGTAACATAAAAGTTTCCAACAGATATAGACATTTTCCCCCAGACAATTCAGCTGCAAGATCCTCAAAGACCAAACCAAAAGCAATTCCTCAAGAAACAGCAGCAGGGCAACCAAGAATCACAATTTGATTCTGTAATTCTTGAGATAGACCCACTTCGTTTGAGCTCAGCCAACCACTTATCTGTGCCTGAGGCTTTCATTCTGTTACCTGTGTGAGTTACCCTTTTATTCTGACATTAACACCAGTAACCTTCTCTCTTCCCCTCACTTAAATGAAAAATCACCCTTGGGATTTTTATCTGGTTGAGGACAGGAGTCTTGCCTCAGACTTTGATCTGGGAAATGTTAAGGAAACAAAAACAAAGCAAAACAATAAGAAAAGCCATTCAATTATAAGCATCTGTCTTTTTTTTTTTTTTTTTTTTTTTCCTTTTTAACAGCTAAGGTGGGAGACTAGGGTCCTTTTGTTCAGCAAAGAATCTTAGTGCCTTTGGGAATAGGAACAGCAAGGTCTGGAGCCCAGAGGGACCTGGGAATAAAGATCATCTGCTCCGTGTGGGAAAGGATCAGTACTGAGCACTGGGGGTGGGAGTGGAGGGGAGAGAAGGAGGGGCGGCAGCGCCGAGGGGCGGAGGGGCGGAGGGGTGGAGGCATGGAGGGGTGGGGGCGTGGAGGGGCGGAGGCGTGGCGGGGTGGAGGGGCGAAGGGGTGGAGGGGCGGAGGCGTGGAGGCGTGGAGGGTGGAGGGGGGGCGGGGGCGGGGGCGGGGGGGCGGAGGCCAGTGGTCCGCAGCACAACTGGAGGCTGATGCCTGAGGGAGGACGACCAGGGATGGAGTGGAAGTTACCGCTTTTTCTTGTTCCTCTTCCTGTAACTCACCCAACACCTCTGGCCACAAGGGAGGACCCCAACTGAGGATACCGTTGCCTCATTCTCCTGGCTACAGGACCTGGCATGAGAAGGGAGCACAGAACACCTGCGCCCGCCAGGTTTAGCGGGAACCTGCCTTGTGCAGCCACCTGCGGAGCCAGGGGTGGGCCCTGGTCACCCCGTCTGCCTCAGACTCTGGAGTGGTGGCCCACGGAGCCCACTGGCTCCCACGTTGGGCCCTGAGGATGGTGGCTCAGGAGGTGACACTGACAAGTTCCATGCTAGGACTGGCCAGTGGGTAACCCAGATCCAACATTTCATGGTTTTTCGTGTGGGCTACATGGCCCAGCTCACACAGAGGCACACGTGTGGCCAGAGGACAGCAAGGAGCCTGATGCCACCACGTCCAACTCGGTAGTGCCCCACTGCTGAGCCCTACCCGGAGACCCCCTGCCTGGGGTCTCTGAGGCTGCCCTGGGTCAGACCCCTTGGTGCCTGAGGGGAACAGGAGAGAATGATGGACAAAGGTCAGTAATTTTTTTTACTAAGGCCAACCCTGTGTTATCAGCCAGGCCCTGTTGATGGTGTGAGTGTGAGTGTGTGTGTGTGTGTGTGTGCATGAGTGAGTGTGAATGTGTGTGCCTGTACACGTGTGTTTATGTCTGAGTGTCTGTGTGTGTATATAGATATATGTGTGAGTAGGTATGTCTCTGTGTACAAGCGTGTACATGAGTGAGTTTGAGTTTCTATGTGTGTGTGTGTGTGAATTTGCATGTCTGTGTATGTGCATCTGTGTGTGAGTTTGTGAATGTCTATGTGAATGAGTATGTGTATGTGTGTGTCAAGGTGTGTCTGTGTTACACATACGTGAATATGTGTGTGAATGAGTGTGTCTGTGTATGTGTGTGAATTCGCATGTCTGTGTATGTGTATCTGTGTGTGAACACGTGTATGGATGTGTGAAGGTCTATGTGAAGGGGTGTATCTGTGCGTGTGAAGGTGTGTCTGTGTTACACATGTGTGAATATGTGTTTGAATGAGTGTGTCTGTGTGTGAATGTGCATGTCTGTGTGTGAATGTGCGTCTGTGTGCCTGCCTGTGTATAGATGGATGTGTCTCTATGTGTGTGTGCACGTGTGTGAACGTGTGTGTGAATGCACACGTCTGTGTCTGTGCACAGGTACGCGTGTGGCAGTGGTGAGAGGCGGGTGGCACCGAGTCCCTCTCCTGGGGGCAGTTCTGGAAGCCTCGGGCTGCTGCCGGCCCGGCCGGGGCCTGTACACGCCCGCGTCTTGGTTGGAGCCCAGCCTGCTTCTCCACTGACCTCACAGGAGGCTGGGCTACTCTAGGCTGTAGGGGGGGCTATTGAGTTGGGAGGATAAGGACCATGTTTCAGACATGAAGTTCAGGTCCAGCCCAGGGGAGCTGACGTTATGAGCGCGGCAGCGCCCGCAGTGGACGCTTTGCTGAGAAAACGGTGCCTTTACGCAGCGCCCCAGTCTGGGCGAAGCCCCATCATACACACCTCATCGCTTCATCTCCCAACCGTCCTGCCAGGATCGGCACGATTAGCCCGTTCTTTAGGTCTGGACGCGGGGACCCAGAGGCACGAAGCAAGGTTCCCCACGGCGGGCAGCCCTGTCAGGGTCTGAGTTGGGCTTGGGCAGAGCAGGACCTGCGCTCGCCCCACGCCTGCCTGTACAAGCACCCAATGGGCACACGGCGCTTCCGGAAAGGTGGCCAGCGTCAGGGCAGGGGTCTCTCACCCCTGGGGGCATCGAGCCCCCTCTGCCTCCTTATGGCCGTGCAGAACTGCCAGCCCCCGCATGGTTGACAAGGTTAGGGTCTCCAGGCCCCTCTCCTCTCTCTGCTCTGCGAGTGGGACCTGGTGCTGGGGAGAGCAGAGGAGGGCCTCTCCCAGCTCCACCTTCACGCCCATCTCCTTCCTCTCAGCTGCATATCAGTGAGGATCCAAGGGCTCTGCTGGGTATGAACCGGGGGTGGCTTGAGCACCAGAGAAGAAGAGGCAGAGTCTGTGCCCCTCCTGTATCTCGCTCCGAAGTACAGGACTCTTAGAAGGTCTAATTAAAATATAGTCAGTCCCCTACAGGTGAACGAGTTCTGTTCCGAGAACGCGCTCGTAAGTCCAATTTGTTAGTCAGTCCAACAAAGTTAGCCTAGGTACCCAGCTAACACAATCAGCCCTATACCGCTGCTTTTATGCTCGCTTCCGGCCATCCTGGGCTTGAAATAAAGATACTGTACTCCTGTACTCTCTACAGTAGTGTGCAGTAAAGTACACAAAAGCACAACCACCTGTAGAGGATGCACACACGTGACAACGTGCCAGCCGTGTGAACTAACTTATGTGACTAGACATGCGAACGCACGTTCATATCTTTGAAAGTTCGCAACTTGGAGGTTCGTAAGTAGGGGACTTACTGTAGGTTTTGTAAAAGCACCATAAAACCCCCTAAATGACTGCAGTATTGTATTCAGCGGGGAAAGGCAGGCAATACACAGGACTGTCCCCCAGTGTCACCTCTTTGTGCCACAGCAGCCAGCTGTGAGCTCAAGTGCCCATCTCCTGGGCTATCATTTTATTTTCCTGAGTGCTGCCAGGTACACGTTTCTAGAAGCCCAGCACTCCAGCTCGTCTGGTGAACAGAGATACAGGCCAGGAGCCAGAACCGGAACATAAATACACAAAGCCAGAAACCTCATGTGCTGATGCAGCTGAAAGGTAACAGATATGCGCCTTATGGAGAAGCAGGCTCTCCAGAAACCAGCCAGAAAACTCTTCCCACATCCACCCCCAGATGCACAGCTCACGAGCTGCCACCAGCTCGCAGAGACGGCAGCAGCAGTGCTCCTACAGTGGCAGCCACAGGAGGGCCAAGCTGGCGCTGCTGGGAGAACGGGCCCACACCCAGCCAGGCCCTGCTCACCGCTGCCTTCCTCACTCCAGGGGCTGGGGGAGGATGCAGAATCATCTCAAAGTACCTGGGGCCTGTTGACGGTCCCCCAGCCCCTCTCAGGCTACCCACAGATCCACTCTCTCCAAGGGTTTAGCTGGTAGGGGCCACCCATTGATTTACGTAGGGGCCCATGCACCTCTGGGGAGGCACCAAGATGCTGAGCTGAGGGTCACGGGGTCAGCCCTCAAGGGCTGTTCCCTCTGCAAGCCTCATGGCCATGGGCTGCCCTTCCAGAGCCCCTGAGTGCACAGATGCACGGCGAGGTGAGAGCGACCGGGTCACATACACGGCCCAGTGAGGGCAGTCTCTCCGCCTCCCCGTTTGGAGAGGGTGCCATGGCAGGGTCTCAGGAGAGACCATCAATCCACCCGCCTCGGCCCACAACAGGAGAGGCCTAGGCGGGGCTACACCAGCAGCCCTGAGCCAGTCTGAGCTAGATTCCCAGTTCCTCTAACCCGCCGCGTGACCTTGGGTAGCTCAACGCACTGGGCCTGTTTCCTTATCTGTACAATAGGCTGAAAATAGGACCCACCTCACTGAGTTGACCTAAGGATTAAACGAGGTTTTATGTATATACACAGACATAGCTATACACACACTCGTGTGTATATATGCAATTATATATATAAATATGAAGGAACTATATATGAGTGTTTAGGTACATAAATATACATGAGATTTTATATATAAATATCTATGAGATTATAACTACATATTTAAAGTACTTAGAACAATGCCTGACACATAGTGAAGGCTCCATAAATATTAATTGTGCTGCTTTCTCTTCTTCCTCTGGTTCTCATTATGATAAGCACAGTTTTGGAATCAGGCAGCCTGGGTTCAAGTCTCCATCTAGCCCCTTAATAGTCCTGTGAGCAGAGGTGAACTTCCCCAGCCTACCCAATATCCGTAGATTAAGGTCCGTTAGAAATCATAGGCCTTAAACTGTACACTTAAAACTGGCTAAAATAGTAAATTGTATGTTATGCATATTTCACCACAATAAGAAAAACTATCATCAATTAATACCAGGTATTTGTCACACAGGTATCAGGAATGCATTAAATGAAGTCCATACTTTAATGATCGTATTACCTGAATGAGTGATGTGATGAGCCGTGTGTCTGGGGCATGGCATTGACATTTGGAAGAGACCTTGAAAGTGGGATCACGGTGGACCTGGGGATCTGGGAAGCGTCCAGGCGAGATGCCAGGGAGGCTGGGCCCCCTGTGGCTCTGGGATGGAGAGTCTGTGCTGCTGCACCAGGGACAAGCTGGTGGCCCTGGGGACAATGCACTCGGGCCTCTGGACAAGCCCTGCCTCCCGGGCAGATGTCTGGAGGAGGATATTTCCAGGGTTGTCTAGGCAAGAGGCCTACCTGCCTTCTTTCCAGAACTTTCCAGGAAGCACGCTCCAGCGCAATCTCACAGTGCAACAGGCATCTCTCTGCCCTGCTCACCCCCAGGTGACCCACGATGCCTTTATTGCAAAGCTCCAACAGTGAGTGGAAGGAGGGTTTCAGTGTGACGGCTCCAGGTCTGAAGGTGACCCAGGAGTTAGGGGCCGGGAGAGCTATCATTCATCACCAGGTGCCCACATGCCTTCCTCTGGTTGTCTAGGCAACCTGGCAGGCCCTCTGCCTTCCCACCAGGACAAGCCTGCTGCTTCCCATCATGCAGACAGGGTTCTGGCGGGGAAGGATGGAAGCGGTACGGACCGTAGGTAGGAGCCTGGGGGACCCTGCAGGAGGCCACCTCACTTGCTGAGCATCCCACGTGCCAGGCATTGCGCCAGGCACATCCTCAGGCACCCTCTGTCTTAATCCTTCAGAGAAAGCCTCTGATTTAGGCCTCGTGATCCCATTCTGCAGAAGAGAAATCTGAGGTTCAGAGATTCAACAGTCGCCACCGGGTCCCAGCACCAGTAAGAAAAATGGAATTTGAACTCAGAATTGTCAGATGCCAAAACCACATGGTTTCTCCCACTCCAGAGCTGCCCACATTTCAGCAATTCATGCTCCACCATGTGCCAACTTTACTTAATAGATAGTCCTTACGATCAACTTTAAATTAAGTCATGTTTTACTTAGCTTTGTCCTAAACAACAATATCCCTGAAATGATGGATTTGATGTGCACGTTATACTTTTTCCAAATCTCATTAAAATTTCTCTATGACTTTCTTTTTTAAAACATTCATTCATTCATTTTTATTGAAGTAGAGTTGATTTACAATTTTCAGGTGTACAGCAAAGTCATTCAGTTATACCTTATATGTATATACATAAATATGTATATATATATTCTTTTTCAGATTCTTTTCCATTATAGGTTATTACAAGATACTGAATATAGTTCCCTGTGCTATACAGTAGGTCTTATTGCGTATCTATTTTATATATAGTAGTGTGTATCTGTTCATCCCAAATTCCCAATTTATCTCACCCCTACTTTCCTGCTTTGGTAACCATAAGTTTGTTTTCTATGTCTGTGAGTCTATTTCTGTTTTATAAATAAGTTCATTTGTATCATTTTTTTTAGATTCCACCTATAAGTGGTATCATATGATATTTGTCTTTGTCTGGCTTACTCCATTTAGTATGATCATCTCTAGATCCATCCATGTTGCTGAAAATGGCATTATGTCATTCTTTTTCATGGCTGAGTAATATTCCATTGTGTGTGTGTATGTATATATATATATATACACACCACATCTTCTTTATCCGTTCGTCTGTCGGTGGGCACTTAGGTTGCTTCCATGTCCTGGCTATTGTAAATAGTCCTGCAATGAACACTGGGCTGCATGTATCTTTTCGAATTAGAGTTTTTGTCTTCTCCAGATATATGCCCAGGAGTGGGATTGCTGGATCATATGGTAGCTCTATTTTTAATTTTTTAAGGAACCTTCATACTGTTTTCCATAGTGGCTTCACCAATTTACATTCCCAGTGTAGGAGGGTTCCCTTTTCTCCACACTCTGTCCAGCATTTATTATTTGTAGACTTTTTAATGATGACCATTCTGACCAGTCAGAGGCGATACCTCATGGTGGTTTTGATTTGCATTTCTCTGATAATTAGCGATGTTGAGCATCTTTTCACGTGCCTGTTGGCCATCTGCATGTCTTCTTTGGAGAAATGTCTATTTAGTTCTTCTGCCCATTTTTTTGTTTGGGTTGTTTCATTCTTCGATATTGAGCTGTATAAGCTGTTTGTATACTTTGGATATATATGACTTTCAAAATAAAATAACACACACGCCCCCTGCCTCCATCTTGCCAATCACCACACCCACCATGCTCTGGGAAACACCCCGCTGGGATGTGAATAAGAGAAGAATTACATATGCGAAAACGGAAACGCATCTGACACTAGTCTTAAGGGCGATCAATAAACGGGTTTTAGGCCGGTGACCAGAGGTGATTCTGAGAGTCTCCTGGCCAGCGATGTCCTCTCAGGGCAGGAGGAGGTTTGTAGGGAGGAAAGATGCAGATTGAAAGGAGAAAAGTAAGGAGGAAGCACCAATAAAATGTAAGCTGGCTGCAGGCGAGTGCATGAATTGTTTCCTAGGACTGCCATACAAATAATCATAAACAGTGACTGATAACAACAGAAAGTTATTCTCTCACAGTTCTGGGGGCCAGACGTCTGAAACAAGGTGTCAACAAGGCTGTGCTCTCTCTCTCTGAACGTCCTAAGGTAGGACCCTGCTTTGCCTCTTCTAGCTTCTGGTGGTTGCCAGCAGTCCTTGGCTTGTGGCTGCATCACTCCAATCTCTGTTTCTGTCTCCATGTGACCTTCTGTGTGTGTCCCTGGGTCTCTGTTTTCTCTTTCCATAAGGACACTAATCATTGAATCAGTGCCCATCCTACTTTAGTATGGCCTTGTCTCAACTAATTATATCTGTAGAGACCCTATTACTAAATAAGATTGCATTCTGAGGTTCTGGGTGGACACGGATTTAGGAGGACACTGTTCATCTATGGACGGTGTGAGCACGTGCGTGAACACGTGACTCAATGGTGGTGCGGGGAGGGGAGGATGAGAGGCGCCTGTTGGTGAGAAGCAGCTCCGTGGGGGAGAGGTGCCCTGGAGAGGATGTATGGGGACACTCCGAGTGTCTCTGGTCCCCTCACTGCTGGGTTCTTCTAGAACTTTCCACCTTTGTCAAGAGAGGCGATCAGAGATCACCGGATGGTCTTCAGGCTTTAAAGTTCTATGTCTACGCAAGTCTGATGTCCAAGGACATCCAGAACTGTCAGATCAGAGACAGAAACGCATGACCCAGAGCCGCTGGGTTCCACACCACAGCTGATGTCCTTAAGCAGTTCACCGAGGGTGGACGCCCACGGATGGGATAAAGAGGGAACAGGGTGAGGGAAGGGGCCAAGGTGGACAGGCTCCAGGCCAAGGGGGCTCACTGTGGCCTGGGGCAGCGCCCACTGTGGCTGCCTTTAGAGGGACAGGCAGGGCAAGGGGTGAGCGTCCTCTTGTTTCCTGCTGACCCCTCCCACTGTGGTTCCAATGATGCTGGACTCTGCATAAGGAGCTCCGGAAACAAGGGCCCAGAGGGAACGCTGCCATCGTGGGGCTGTGCAAGGAGAGTGGCAGCCCGCCGGGGCACACCCACGGTTGGCAGAGGCTGCCCTGGGGTTTGGTGTCACTCATCCTGCAGGTCAGCCTTGTGTGAAAGAGAACATCACAGCCCCGGCGAGGCCCCTTTGGTTTCTACCAGACTTAAGAACGTTTGAAAATAGCAACAGTAAGCCCCCATGCTGGGCTTAGAGGAAGGCTGTCCTGGAGTCTTGCACTGTCCCATCGGGCAGCTCCTCCCTGACCCCGCTGAACCTGCCTGGAGGCTCTGGGGACACCTCGATGCTTTAACGTCAAGCAAGGACAGATGGTGTGGCCTCCGTGCCTGGGGTGGGAAGTATCTGGAGCACAGGCTCTTTCTGTCCCCACTTCTCAGGGTGGCTTGTGATCCTCTGGCTCTGTGTGCTGACGGCCACCTCAGTCCTCAGTAATTCAAAAGCCACACTCGAGCGTCGTCCAGCCTTGGACTAGGCCTTGACATACAAAGGCTTAAAGACTGTCCCAAAGTGAACCACTGGCCTTGTGGAGTGCAGAGGCGGGATACACGCACACATATGGTTACACGGATGTAAGGGCGACATGCTCCCGAAACACAGAGGAGGGGTCTCCCGCTGCTCCTGGTGTGAAATGGCCACCCTTTGGGTGTCTGTTCAGCTCACGATGTCCTCCTATCTGGAAACCGCCTCCCCCCTTACAGAGATGGGCCTTAGGTAGCACTTGTGCTCCACAAGACCTTGGCTTTGTCAGGTGCTCCAGAAAAACAGAACCAATAGGACACACACACACACACACACACACACACACACACTGATTCGTCGTAAGGAATCAGCTCACATGATTATGGAAGCTGAGAAGTCTCAAGAACTGCAGTCAGTAAACTGGAGACCCAGGGGAACACAAATGTAGTTCTGGTCCAAGCCCAGAAGCCTGAGAACCAGGGCTTTGATGGTGTGAGTTCCAGTGTGAAAGCCAGCAGGCGCAAGACCCAGGAAAACCTGTGCTTCAGCTTGAGTCTGAAGGCAGGAAAAGATCAAAATCCCAGCTCAGAGGCAGTCAAGCAGGAGGAGTTCCCTGTGACTCGTGGAAGGGTCAGCCTTTGTGTTCTAGCCAGGCCTTCAACTGATTGGATGAGGCCCACCCACACTAGAGAGCAATCTGCTTTACTCAGTCTATTGATCTAAGCATGGAACTCAGGCAAAAAAAGCCCTCTCAAAAACACCTGATTTAGGGCTTCCCTGGTGGCGCAGTGGTTGAGAGTCCGCCTGCCGATGCAGGGGACGCGGGTTCGTGCCCCGGTCCGGGAAGATCCCACATGCCGCAGAGCGGCTGGGCCCGTGAGCCGTGGCCGCTAAGCCTGCGCGTCCGGAGCCTGTGCTCCGCAACGGGAGAGGCCACAATAGTGAGAGGCCCGCGTACCACAAAAAAAAAAAAAAAAACAAAAAAAAAACACCTGATTTAGAATAACGTTTGACCGAACATCTGGGCACCTGATGGCCCAGTCCAATTGTCAATCAGATTCCCTCCCCAAAGGAATTTCCCACTAGGAGGGGGAGACCAGCTGGTCTCTGCCTGGGCAGACCTGGGTCCCAGTGGATTGGAGGTTTTCTTTCCAGACTCCCTCCAAGTCTCCTTCTCAACCCTTGAGTCCCATAAGTCACCACCCCTCCCCGCCCCTGTATCTGGATCACGTGCCCACCTTTTTCCTTAAACAAACTTGGGCTGAGTTTCCTTACCTGCAGCACTCCTGGGGCCCCTGTGAACACTGGCTTCTTTTCATCAGGCCCTCCTTCCGCTGTGGGGTCTTTGGGGACCCCTCCCTTACCCCAAGCTGTTACCACTGGGCTGGGTCACCCCCAGCAAACTGGCCTGACATAGAGTCTTCCACCCTCCGTTTTGTGACAGCATTCAGGGTGAAAACTGGAAACTGCGTTTTTATTTGTGTGTATGTTTGTTTGTTTGTTTTTTATCACCAGCCACTCACTTCTAGAGACGTGTTTCCACCCATGTGGTCACTAACCTGTGGTCACTAACTAGCCCTGGCGCCTCTCAGAGCCTCCTTCAGTGCAAGTTTGAAAGATTTTAGTGGATAAACTTACAAGTCCTGCAAATTGGTGTGTCCAGAAATGCCAGTAGAGTCGGATATCTGGTTTTCATAACAATTCTAGTTACAGAGGCTTCTCCTCCATCCTTGGCCTGGTACGTGCAGGATAGTTAAAACTAAAATGTCAAAGAGGAATGATTTAAAGCCAAGTTCTGGCTAGGAAGTGGGCCTTGGGAAACCTGCCTTGAAGTGCTTTGTTTTATATGTGGAGGAGAAAAAAGCAGAGAGATGGGAGGACAGCCAACCCCGTGTGAACACGGCTGCGTCTTTGCAGGGCACGTGGAAATCTGTGGAATGATTTTATCCTCACGCTAGCTGGAGCGTCACTCAGGTCTCAGGTCGAATCGAGGAGGACTGAGTTCTCACAACTACAGGTTAGGAAGAAGCCTCAGAGATGACATAACCTAACCTCTCACCTGTCAGGTTGGGAACACGGAGGTCCTGAGATGCTCCAAGTCACACAGCCAAGCAGTTGGGGGCTGGGCTTCACACAGTCAGACCCCAATTCCAGATGGATTAAAGTCTGAATGTAGAAATGAAACCTTCCAACCATAAGATAAGTATCTTTGTGATCTCGTGATGGGGAAGAAAGGACTCATAAGCCAGACACAAAAAGCACAAACCACGTTAAAATTAAGAACGTCACTCCATCTTAAAACGAAAAGGAAAACCGGCATCTTACATGTGAGTTTCCTGGGTTCTGAATAATTCCTATTAAAAGCGAGAGGGAGGGTCTCGTGGGAAAGAACGGCGGTGTCCCTGTGCCAGGAAGGCCACTAGGTCCCTTGCAAGCATCCAACCCCTAAGGCAGTCCTGGGAGCCGGGACTGTCACTGTCACACGGGCGAAACTGAGGCTGGAGAAGCCTGTTGCTAATCACAGTCACATATCTGGTGAGTGACAGGGACCCCCTGTCACCAGCCTCCGCCAGCATCGCCTGTGGATCCATCAACTCCCCTCTCTCCCTCTGATCAGCGCGGTAGCTGAGGTGCCCTTTACAAAACGCAGGTCAGATCATGTTACCCCATCATGAGGCTCTTCACACATGTCATGGTAAACCCAAACTCCTACCTGTCCTGGCGCCCTTGGTGATGTGGCCCCTAATTTCCCTGCCTCGCCTCTTCCCACTCTTCCTTTCTCCCTGGCTCCCACCATGCAGGCTTCCTCAGGGCCTTTGCACAAGCTATTCCCTCACCAGAGACCCTCCTCCCACTTCCCCACGTGACCAACACTACTCAGTCTTAAACCCCACCACCTGGGAGAACCCTCCCCTGACCTGGGCACCCACTCTGTTAGGACTCACTGTACACAATTTGTTTCTATTTGTTTGTTTAACCTTTGTTGCCGTAATAGACTCTGTGCCCTAGAACGGCAAAAATAGGCGATTTTATTCTTGACCGGACCTTTAGCTCCAACACAGTGCCTGGCACATAGTAAGTACACACTTGATAAAAATGTGTTGGCTGGATGCTGGATCCATCCTGAAATGCTTGGAGCATGGTCCCTAGCCAGCTGTGTGACCTCAGTGACTCACCATTACTTTCTTAGCTTTATGAAACCCAAGCAAGTCTACCACACCTTCCAGCTCTGACACACCCACCCACCTTCTCAAAGAGAAACAGCCCTACTGTGCGCCAGACACCGTGCCAGGTGCCGGGGAGGCTGCACTGTGTAGTGTCAGGCAGCCTCCGTGACAAGTCTAAGCTCACATAGCCTCCAGCTTCCCTGGAGGTGGCTGCCTCCCCAGCTGATGGTCTGCCTGGCCAGTGGGGCACTCTCTGGCTGGGGAGGTCATTGTGGGGTCGAGTTCCAGAGTCAAGGAAGGATGTGTAAGATCCCAAAAGCCGAGGTAGCGAAGGAGCGACAGCTGGTGGCCAGTCCGAGGATGGAACCTTCAGGACAGCCACTGTCCCTACTGAGGATAGACAGGTCGGCTGCAGCCCTGCCCGCCCTGCCCCGAGCACCCTCCCTTCGGGGTGTTATTCCCATATCAGTCCTGTCTGTTGACTTGAAAACTATTCGAGGAAAGTGAATCTTTCCTCCCCTCCAAGCTTTGTACAAAACCGTGACCAAATAATGGAATCTGTGAGTCTTTCTTGGTGGGAAGGAAACCTGGGTGCACATTTCATCTGTGCACAGCCGGGGTGGTCAGCAAACCTGGCGGCCGACAGGACAGGCCCCTGCCAGCATTTTGACAGCATCTTCCGTCACCAGCAGGCCCCCTCCACCGTCTTTTCTTCACAGTGTGCCATTTTACTTTTTAACTACGGTTCTAAAATTTACCTGGCTTGTCTTAGGAAATTCCCATGAAGACATTCATGGCTTCCAAAGGGAAATAACTTCCCAAGGGAAATAAGCAAAATCCAACTGCAAGGATATTTGGAAGGAAAGCACAGGGCGGTGTGGCCAAAAGGTCAAGCTATGTGAATTCCACCCTGGGTTGTGATACTGACAAGCTGGGCAGCCCTGGGTGGATTTGCTGCCCTCTCTGGTCTGTTTCTGCCTCTGCAAACGGAAGGTTCAAGCTCGGTGGCCTCTGGCTCTCAGCTGCTGTGGTTTCAGACCTCAGTCAGGGCTCTTTGCATGAGGCCAGGATGCTGGGTAGAGAGCTTCCTTAGGGTCGGGCTTCTGAGGACGGGGGAGTCCCCTGACCGGGGCCACAGAGCGAGGGGCTAGAATGGGCTCTGGGCCAGAGACTACCTGGCTCCTGGGAAATGGCAGAGACACTGGCCAATCCTGGCTGTCCTTTGAGGTACAGCCTCCTGTTCCTTTGCACAGGTAAGCGCCCAGCCTGAGGACCAAGAAGTGCCACGTCCTGGGCTTGTGGGTGACCTCGACGATCTCGTTTAAGCCCCATCAACCCTGTGTGGCGGAGATTGTCACCCCCATCTGACACTTGAGGAAATGAAGCCTCAGACAGGCTAATCAACTTGCCCCAGAGCACACGGAGGTAGTGGCAGGGGTAGGGTGTGCACACAGGCCCATCTGAGGTGTCCGTACCGGGCTGCACGCCACGGACGGCAGAGGACAGTCCGGGGAGCAAGTCTGAGCTGATGGCCCCTGCCCTGTCCCAGCTGGGCTGGGATCCTCACTAAGGATTTGCAGACACATAGGAGAGCTATTCCGGTTAGAAGGTCCTCACGTGTTTGCCAAACTAAGCCCTGGCTGCAACCAACAGATATTCACATTCTCCCTTCCACTTGTCCACATGTTAGCTTTGGTTCGATACATCCACCCTGTAGACATGCATGTCAAAGGCAAAGCGTGTGTCTGGTCAGTGAGATCAACAGCCCAGCTTCAGGGTCCAAAGGGCTCTTGGCGCCAGGCCGGTGGCCAGCTGTGTGAACTCGGAGGTGGCAGTTCGGACGTTCATTCACCAAGACTGACTTCGGCATTGATCGGTTTGCAGAAAGACTCCACAACTGTCAAGGGATGTTCACCAAGTTTGCAGGCGAGGCAAAGGAGAGGCCAGGGGGCCCCTGAACAAGGAGCACGGTGGGGTGGGTGATCCAGAGAAGGCGCACTGAACGGAGGTGGAGGATGACCTGGAAGGTGGGGTTCAAGAGCAGCAAAGGTCGAGGTCCTGGAGGAGAGTTAAGACTCACAGACTTGGAGAACGAACTTACGGTTACCAGGGGAGAAGGGTGGGGGAAGGGATAGTTAGGGAGTTTGGGACGGACATGGACACACGGCTATATTTAAAACGGATAACCAACAAGGACCTGCTGTATCGCACAGGGAAGTCTGCTCAGTGTCATGTGGCAGCCTGGATGGGAGGGGAATTTGGGGGAGAACGGATACATGTATATGCAGAGCTGAGTCGCTTTGCTGTGCACCTGAAACGATCACAACATTGTTAATCAGCTATATGCCAATATAAAATAAAATGTTAGGGCTTCCCTGGTGGCGCAGTGGTTGAGAGTCCGCCTGCCGATGCAGGGGACGCGGGTTCGTGCCCGGTCCGGGAGGACCCCACATGCCGCAGAGCGGCTGGGCCCGTGAGCCGTGGCCGCTGCGCCTGCGCGTCCAGAGCCTGGGTTCCGCAACGGGAGAGGCCACATCAGTGAGAGGCTCGCGTACCACAAAAAAATTTAAAAAAAGTTTAAAAAAAAATAGATGACCAGGGAAAAAGCGCAGAGTAAGAATCACATGTGCCCCTTACAGGCGGAGCTAAGGGGCCAGCTCAGGCCTCCTGACTCCAAACCTCGGGCTCTTCCTGGGTGGTCACTCAGCCCCCTGCGTGTTCTAGAAAGTTTCCGTGCCTTCCTAAACAGACTTACCAGCCTGGGAGGGAACTCGGATGGAAGTGGCTTCCAATCAGAAGCAGAGTTCTCTGCAGCACATTCTTTTTCATAGTTTCCATATTGTGTTGAACTGGTGGGGAGGGGAGAAGACAGTGGGCTGTCCAGAAAGTTGCCATGTGACCGTGGCCAGGACAGGGTGCAGCTCGGGTCAGTGCGGAAGGCAGGGAAGGCGGCAGCAGTGGCAGAAGTAGATCCTCCCCAGACCTACCGGACCTAATGGCCTTGGAGAAATGGCAGGGGAGGTAGTCATGGCAGAGGTGCTCCTTATAAATGGTTTTTACTGTGAAATATATCACACAGGCACATTTTGAAATGTATCTCACGTACAGCAGAGCACGTACATTGGATCCGAGCTGTTTAAAGAATTATCATAAAATGAACACTTGAGGATCCACACCCAAGTTTAAAAAAGATAACAGCCTCTTCACCCCAATGTGCATAGCAGCACGATTTCCAACAGCCAAGACACAGAAGCAACCTAAGTGTCCATCAACAGATGAATGAATGAAGAAGATGTACTACATGTACACAATGGAATACTACTCAGCCATGAAAAAGAGTGAAATCATGCCATTTGCAGCAACATAGATTGACCTAGAGACGATCGTACTCAGCGAAGTAAGTCAGAAGGAGAAAGACAAATAGCATATGATACCACTTATATGTGGAATCTAAAAAAATGATACAAATGAACTTATTTACAAAACAGAAACAGACTCACAGACATAGAAAACAAATGTATGGTTACCAAAGGGGAAAAGGGGGGGGGAGGGATAAATTGGGAGTTTGGGATTAATAGATATATACTACTATTTATAAAATAGATAAACAACGAGGACCTCCCGTACAGCACAGGGATCTGTATTTAATATCTCGTAATAAACTATAATGGAAAAGAATCTGTAAAAGAATATGTATAGGACCGAATCACTTTGCTGTACACCTGAAACTAACACAACATTGTAGATCAACTATACTTCCATTTTTTTTAACAGTTAAAAAAAAGAAAAACATACCAGCATCTTACAGAAGAGTCCATTCTCCTTCCCTCCAACAGAGGTAATGACCCCCCCTGACTTCCATGTCAGCCGTTCTCTTGCTTTTCTTTATAAGTTGTACCACATACGTATGGTCCCTAAACAACACATTGTTCAGTTTTGAGAAAGTTTTGGGAAAGTGATGAGCAAACACAAGCCCAGCCATGTGAAGAAAGGGCCCCAGGGCCCCAGTAGGCAGAAGGCCCAGGAGAAGGTCAGACGAGGCAGAGCGTCTGCATCAGAGGCTGGCCTCAGCTTCCCCGATAACAACACGATTACCTGGTGTCCTGGGAACCGGGCCAGGAGGCAGGCCGTTCTGCCAACACATCAACCGCAGCAGAGAAACCCGGGCTAAGAGGCCCAAAGGGACAGAGTAAGGCAGCTGGTGTCCTGAGGAAACCCCACTGCCTTCCCATCCTGCCTCTTTACCCATCGGTGATGGGGGGATCGGGCAGAGGTGATCCCACACACACACATACCCCCAGAGCATTTGGGGTGGAGAAAGGGGATGATTGAGCACATCAGTCCCAGCAGGCAGGACTAGGAGAGTGGAGGGGTTAATTGAGACCCTGAGCAGTAAAGCCAGGTCAGCCTGCATTCTTGGCAGGAGTGGGGGGGTGTGATGCAGGAGGAAGCACCCAGAGTAAGATCCTCAAGGGTGGGGGACTGAAAACTTCTAAGAACAAAGGTGTCTAATGTTTAACTGAGAGTCTTTGGATTAATTCTGCCCATAAATATTTACTGAATACCTTCTATGAGCCAGGTACCCTCTCCACCCACCACTCAGTAAATTCTATTATGTACACAAATGTCTTTTGAGACTGAGATTTTGTGTGATGTCACGGAGGGGCTGGGGCTCGTCTCTGGGTTTGAGGACCTGGGCGATCTGGGGGACCATCACACATGGGACTAAGCCAGCAGAGGGTTGGAACTGGGTTGTGGAAAGCTACAAGAGCCCACAGCAACTTGGGGTGATCTTACCTAACCCACACCCTAACATCTCATCTCTCACTCTCCCACCGCCATCCATCGGTTCTCGTCACGCGTGTCTCTGGACTAGTTATCTTTCTGCGTGATCAACACCAGCTCGAGGGCAGGGACCCAGCTCTTGCTTCTCTGTCCCCACCGCGTGCTTAGGACAAGTTTTCATCACAGTCAGTAGGTTAGAAAGAAGGTTTGGAAGCAACAGCCGTGATCTGTTTCATCGTGATGCGGCTTTGCTTCAAATGGGACATCAGTCAAGGACTAATCTCATCTGAAGAGCAAGGAAGTCAACAGCAGACAGTTAACATTTTTCTCAGGGGGAAAAGAAACATTAGAGTGTGTATTTTTCCAGTCGTGCGGCCAATTAATTTCCCCAAATGGTCATTATGCAAATATTTTAAAAAGTAGAAAACTCATATTTAATGAGTGCCTATCGCATGCATTATATCTTTGATTCCTCCTGGATTAAACAACAAAAAAAGTATCACTCAAATCCTGCAGGGTGCTCAGCTCTGGGACGTTCTCTAGTTGTGACTGAGACTCGGGGAAGAAGAGCCCTGTGCAGCACAAAACGCACCTTTTGCTCATGTCCAGGCCTCCTCCTGTTAGAAGGCAAGGCTGGGGCCACCGTGGGCCACACTGTTAGCCGGTCTGTGCCACGGTCCCCTGTGCTACCATTGATGAATGAGCAGGGCCAGGCGCAGAACCAGGGCCCTCCCTGCCCTCACCAGGGATGGTTCCTTTTGGGTAACTGAAGCAGGGCATGAAGAGTCAATGGAGGAAAAGCCCTCAGGGCGGGCAGAAAATGAAATCTCCCAGCTCACCCAAGCATCAAACAAACAAAACCCCAATCAGAAGGTAAACAAACAAGAAATGTCAAGCGCCATGTGAAATGTCTGCTTTTTCAGAAAGCCCCGAGTCCAAACTGTGCTATATGGTAAGATGATTAATTCTCACGTCTCCCTCAAACTACAGAATTTACCCAACAGCCATGACAATTCACATCCAGATTAATAAATGTCACACGGCTGCCTGATACATATTAAGGAAGCTGGAAACAAACTGATGAGATTGGAATCATCTTCCTCGAATGAATAGGGGCAAGTGACGAGAGGGGAGAGGGTCCTGTGGACAGGAAGGGCTCTCAGAGCAGATGTGGCTTCTTGCAGGGACCCAGATGCCACCCCCAGGACTCAGGGACCCCTGTCAGGAATAGTATCAGATAGTTAATTATATTAACTCCAACACTTTGTGAAATTATGTGTTCAGTAGGTAATTAGCAAACAAGAATTACACCTCTCATTCCTTCTTCAAATTACACCTCTAATTCCTTCTTCAAATTCTGATTTTGGACCCTGGACTCAAAAAAGACCGAGGTACTCGTAACAGTTGGAGTTTAGCCACTGAGGGAGTTAGCATTTCCTGGGGTGGAGGGAAAAAAAGAAACAGATAAAAAATTGCACTAGAAAGTGAAATTGGATTTTTTTAAAAAATCAATGAAGTAACCAGGCTATTAAAATGGAAAATAAGTCTGATGTCATTCTGCAAAATAAAAGGGTTGAGTCACATGCAGAGCCACTTAATTAAGCACAGGAAGTAACAAGAGAGCTTGAGTGATTTTGCCCGAGAATGTCAGGATTTCAAAATGAGTGAGGCTTAGGCCAACAGCGTTCCTTCTAATCAGAGAGTTAAATCCGTTCTTTTGCCCTCAGGACATCTTGATACATTTGAAGTTGAGGAAGAGCAAAAGGGAAGGTATTAAAAATGATCCAAAAGGCGCCCAAACAGGGAAAAGAGTGAGCTTTCTATTGTACTTCAGTTCCCCGAGATAGTGTGAGAGGAAGACCCCAGAGTAGGCACTGGGGCTCTTTGGGACAGGAAGGCACTCCGGGCAGGGATGGAGGAGGCTGCGCCCACCTTCACAAGGTCAGAGGAAGGTGCCTGAAGGTCTTTCCAGGGTCCCTCGGATTGCAGGCTTTCCGTTGCGCCTGTAGCATTTGAGAGGGGTGGAGGCCAGGTTGTGGGGTTTAACAGGAGTGATGTGGGACTCGCAGGGAACTCTGAGGCCGTCTTCCATGGTCCACCTGAGCCAGTGTGGAAGTGGTGCATGAAGGGCCTGGCGCCTCCCCTGCTTCCACCTGGCCGCTGTCAGCCCAGCCAGCGGGCAGGGCTGCAGGCGCCCCCAGCACAGCAGCAGCGTTGGAATGAACGCCCAGTCCCAACCCAGAGAAGCCCAAAGTGCCCGTGGAGCCCTGAGCCCCACGGGGAGGAGCTCCTGGGATCCCGGATCCCAAACTACAATAGACTAGACTAGAACCAGGGTCCATCTCTGAGACCTGAAGCTCACTGCGTTACCCACACCCTCTCCTTCCCCGGTTATAAAGGCCGTTTCCTTCTGGCTGCCAGGATGAGCACAGTTCACACCTAGAACTTTGGATGCCGGCTGCCTGCTGTGCCTTCATTATTATCATGATTTTTTAACTTTGCTGGTAGTGCGAGAATGTGGAAACTCTAACCCCTAACTCTGACCTGGTTTGGGTCTGGGCTTGTTTGGAAGATCTCAGCACCCAAGCGGAGTGTGGCTGCCCGCTGAGAGCTAAGCTGAGGGGTCCTGGAGACACGAGGAATGGCCTCTTTTACCAGAAGTGTGTGGAGTCCTCTTCCCTTGGTCAGTAAGGCAGTCCGTTCTGAACAAGCTGGAGCTGAATTAGTAGTTAAAACCCCCAAACTGGCCACAGCCAGGTAATGCCCTAAACCCTGAGGACAGGCCGACGCTTTCCCGATGTTAACCAGAGAGTTAAAAGGGGGCAATGCTCCATTTGTAACCTCAGCCGACATCAGAAGTGATTTTCCCCCGTGTGATATTTCTTTATTGCTTCATCCTGAAATTGACAATGCAGCCCTGCATTTCCCCCTTATCTTTCTAAATGTTTCTTCTCCCCATTCCACTCTGAATAGGACTGCTCAACAAAAACACAGCAAAGAAATATTTGGTGTTCCCACTTCTTAACGGATTAGCCAGTTCAGAACCAGGTAAACGAATTGTATTCCTCTTTTGAGGGCTATCCGGAAGGCAATGCACTTATCTGATGCCAGCAGAGCATCGGGTTGTCATGCTGGGAGCTTTGGGAATAATAGGATATAATTATTACGGGCAGCAGTGGAGTGTGACAGTTAAGTGTATCCCCAGTAATATTGATAATTCTCACGTGAAGAATCTTTTCTAATGAGAGAGACCACGAGGGTCAGGGGTGTGGGTGGAGGGAGGTGGTAGCTCTGCATCCAAGGGAAATAGAGCACGGCCTGGGGTGGGGGTGTCCAACATGGCGGATTCATTTCCGTGTTGCTGTTTTCAGCCGTGTGACCCTGGCCTGCCCACTTCCCCTTTCCGAGCCTCAGTGTCCTCATCTGTTAATGGGACCAGTCACGGAACCTACTTTGTGGGTTGTGGTGAGATTCCTGGGACAGTCCTGGGAAGAGTTAGGCATGGTCTCTAGGACAGAATATGTGCAGAACTCTTCTTAGGAGCTGCCATATCAATATTTTGTTCTAGTGCAGCTCTTGCTTTACATAGTGGGTTGAGAAGGCCAGAGAGAAAATATGAATCACACTTTAATAGTCACTGGTGTAATCTGACCTGGCTTCATCTTTGCATGAGTTCAAACATCAGAGAGAAAAGGGAGTATCAGTGCAAGAGAGAAAACATGAATTTAGGGCAGCCTAGAAACCATAGTAAAATGTTCCTGCAAATTGCAGCAAATGCCTCTCTAGGGGACAAGCCCGGGAAGGAGTGACCCTGACTCAGGCGATGGCAGGGGGGCAGCAGGACATCACAGGGTACCTTCCTTAGGCCCTCTGCCTGGCACTCCCTGCCAGCCTCCACAGACCCGATGGCCAGAGCTGGGGGACCGGGGAATGTGCTTGGGGAGGCCTGCAGAGAGAGGGGTGGCATCCTGTGTCAGGCACTCAGGGCCTCTTAAGAAACCCATCCCCGAGGCCCACACCTCCCCACGTGCACAAAATCTCCTTCCCAAGTGCTAACACTGAGAACCACCCTTCTGCTTGAAGTATGCACACCAAGCTTTGAACCAGCCTTGAATTCCAGTTACCTTTGCAAAGTTCATCGAGGGGAAACCTGGCTGTGCCCTGGGGTCAAAGTTCAAATGTCATTTGAAGCTATGACGGTCAGTCACTGCGGGAAGGGACAGGAAAGGGAGAGACAACGTCTCAGGCCTCTGAGGCCATCCTCCACTGGGGTAACAGGTTCATTTCCCCGTTACCCACCCTCCATTCCCAATTCCCAGGAAGGCCTCTCCCCCGTCTAAGCAAATCCATCCTCCCCTCAGGTCACAACACTGTCCCTACATCTTCACCCATCCCTGTTCGTATCCTGCTTGCTGTTCTGTCTGACCAAGAGGGACTGGGGTTGGAACCCCGGCTCTGCTGCTCACTGGCCCAGTGCCCTGCCCTGGGGAAGGGAGGTGATTTGCCCATTTTTTCATCTGTCCATCGGGGACTATCTGAGGGTTGGCACGTCTCCTCAGATAACAGGCCTGGCACGGCCTCCTGATCTACGACCTGGCCTGACCCCTCCTCTGGAAGTCCTCCCCTTGTGATCTCAGCCCCTGGCTGCTGCTGTAGCCCTACTGTGGGCAAACAAGCTCCCACACCACACCCACCACCCCCGGGCGCTGACTGCCCTTCTCTGCCAGCTGGGCCCTAACCCCTCTCCTGGCTCCCTGCCCAGCCTCTCACCTGGCACCAGCGCAGAAGTGCAACTTGCTGAGACCAGGAACAAGTTGCACTTGTCACTCATTCCAGTTGAGTCATTTTCTATGTCTCAGTGGTCAGCTGCACAAGGAGAAGGGGGTGACATCCCCAGACTTCCACAGTCTCTGCCCAAGGGGTCCCTCCGTGCCCCTGCCCTGGGGAAGCATCACCCTGCCACTGACGTGCCCGGAGCGGTCTCCTCGGCCTTGGCCTTGCGGGGGGCGGACTTGGGGCCACTGCCGCCAAGACTTTGAGAGTAAGGCAGCTGGGGCGTCACCTCTCTGTGGGAGAGTAGAGGGGGCTTAGGGTGTTCTGCCGAAGTAAAACCCCATGAATTCTCCATCAGGCACCAGCTACTCCAGATGCACAAACATACCCTGAGGTTCCTAGAGAGGAAATACTTATAAAGCCTTGTATGGGTCTTGACCCTTGATTCTCAGTCCAGTGGGAATTGGATATTTATCTGGGAGGGCTATGATTTACTGTATGTACTGGGGTTCTGGCTCTTCCGGTCCAGTCCTACTTCCGGTTGGCCCCCCAGTCTCCTTTTGGGGATGCCTCCTCCCCCATCGTGTTTGGGGCCCGTGGGAGAATATTGTAGGTGTCGCCCTCCACCATGGAAGTCTAGGAAGCAAAATCCTTTCTCTCCCTGCCCTTGGCCCCTCCCAGAGGGGTGTGTGACCCAACCAGGTCCTCATCCAGGGTGTGGCATCTGCAGTAGTGAAGCAGGGACAGAGGGGCAGTGGGTCCAGCTGGGACCTGGGACAGACAGCCTCTTCTACAAGGCAAGGGCTGTGCTTGCTGCTTTCCCAGCCCTCTTGAAGCAGCCTGGGTTCCCCCGCTCCCAAATTCCCTGAGCTTCCTTGTCAGCTTCCCTTGCGTTCTTTTGTCTGAGCTGGCTGGACTCTATCTCTAGCGGTGATGGAATCTTAACTAATACTGCCGGGGACACTGCCGAGCCTGCAGTGAACTACCCTAAAACACGAGGGGGGTCCATGACGGTAGCCTGGGTGGGCATGTCATCAGGGAACAAGATAAGAAGTTCTGGACTGCAAGCATGCCAAATGCGTGTAGTCATTGCTAATAGAGGGTAGTCATTGCAAATAGCTGTGATTGATGTCTCTGTCTTTTGGGAGACCTTGTGTGTGTGTGTGTCAGTGTGTGTGTTTCTTTCTTACCAGTAAATTAATAAAATGTAGCTTCTTGTGTTGTCCTTCCTCCTCTAAAGAAGTGAACATTTTATGCCAGGAGGACTTTCCCGACCTGGGAAACATCTGATGCTCCAAAACACTCTAGTGGCACCTCTGGATTTTCCAGAAATGCACAAGGCCATTCCATTTTGCCTGAGGGATGTCTGCAATCACTACATCTGTTGGCGTCCCAGGACAGGTCTCTGCAGAGCTGAAAGCTCACCCTCAACCTAGTCCTGTGGACCCCAGGGGTGCCTTCGTAGCTGAGACAAGAGCCTGTCGATGGTGAGGAATGAAGCTCTGGGACAAAGGTCAATGGCCCATCCCTCCATGTTCTTGATAACCTATGATGTGACACATTTCTCTCAACATTTCTTTTTTAAAAAGTGTACAATTCCGTGGCATTAAGTACATTCACAGTGTTATGGAACCGTCACCACTATCTATTTCCAAAACTTTTTCATCAACTTAAACAGAAACTCTGTGCCCTTAAACTGTAACCCACCCCCTGACACAGTCCTTCTTTCCCCAGCCGCTGGTAACCACCATTCTACTTTCTCTCTCTGTGAACTTTCCTATTCTAGGTACCCCTTCTGAGTGGAATCACATAATATGTGTCCTTTTGTGTCTGGTTCACTTTAATTAGCACAATGTTTTTAAGGTTCATTCATGGTGCCGTATGGATCAGCACTGCATTCTTTTTTAAGGCTGAATGATATTCCACTGTAAGTATACACCACATATTATTTAGCTAGTCATTTGTAAGTATACACCACATATTATTTAGCTAGTCATTTGTTGATGGACTTTTGTATTGTTTCCACCTTTTAGCTATTGTGAACAATGCTGCAATGAAGTATCTGTGTAAGCCCCTGTTTTCAATTCTTTGGGTTGTGTACCTAGCAATGAAATTGCTGAGTCATGTGGTAATTCTATCTTTAGATTTTTGAGGAACCACCAAACTCTTTTCTGGAGCAGCTGCACCATTTTACATTCTCATCAGCAATGCACAAGAGTTTTAATTTCACCACATCGTCTCTGTTTTTATTATTATTTTTTATTGTTCTTGCCATCCAAGTGGGTATATAGTATGTCCCTGTGGTTTTGATTTACCTAATAATTCATTATTTGCCTAATAATAAATGATGTTGAGCATCTCTTCATATGCTTATTATCCAGTTGTATGTCTTCTTTGGAGAAATGTCTATTTAAGTCTTTTGCACATTTTTTAAATTAAGCTATTTGCCTTTTTTGTTGTTGAGCTGTAAGAGTAATTTATATATTCTGGATATCAAGTCCTTATCAGATATATGATTTTCAAATATTTTCTCCCATTCTATAGATTGTCTTTTTACTTTCTTGATAATGCACAAAAGTTTTGAATTTTAATGAAGTCCAACTGAACTATTTTGTTCTTTTGTTGCTTATGGCTTTGGTGTTAAATCTAAGAATCCACTGCCAAATATGACACAATGAAGATTTACTCCTATTTTTCTTCTGAGAGTTTTATGGTTTTAGCTTTTATATTAAGGTCATTGATCTATTTTGAGTTACTTTTTGTATGTGGTATGAGGTAAAAGTTCAACTTCATTCTTTTGCATGTGGAAATCCAGTTGTCCCAGCACCATCTGTCGAAGTGACTCTTCTTCCCCGCAGGATGGACTTGGCACTTGTCAAAAATTCAACTGGCCGAAGATGTATGGGTATATTTCTGGACTCTCGATTCTATTGCATTGATCTCTATGCCTATTCATACGCCAGTACCACATTGTTTGGATTACTATAGCTTTGTCGTAAGTTTTGAAATCAGGAAGTGTAAATTCTCTGACTTGGTTTTTCTTTTTCAAGATTGTTTTGGATATTTGGGGGCCCTTGAGATTCCATGTGAATTTGAGAATAGGCTTCTTCATGTCTGAAAAAGGCTGCTGAAACTTTATAAGGATTGCATTGAATCTGTACATTGCTTTGGGTAGTATTGACATCTTGACCGTATTAAGTCTTCCTACTCATGAACGCAGGGTAGCTCTCTCCACTTATTTAGGTCTTCTTTAATTTCTTTTGGCAACCTCTAAACCTTTCCTGAGCCTGTTTGTGGCTATGACTTACATAACCTCTCAGGATAATGATAGCCATATGTTTCCCTTCCTCACTACACAAATTAGTGTTAAAGCCAATAGAAGATGCTGTCTCTTTCCATTTTTGCAGGTCCCCTTAATTTCAGTATTTTCAATTTTGGTAAGCAAATCCCAGTATGGGCTATTGATTGCTTTCACGATTTCCTTGATATTATCAATACATACATGCCCTCGGAGTCACCATCTCCATAGATTAAAAATTCTCACACTTTTTGGTGTCTCCTTACACCAAGTTTTATCAGTTGCCCTTCTCCTAGTTTCTGTTATATTTCTGACCCAATAAGCAAACTTAAATCCAACCCAGTTGTGTTCTGCTCAACCTGTGTTAACATTTGGTTGGGAAAGAACAAAATGTCCAGTGTATTGAAGAAGAAAACCATAATCCCTCATTCCCTGAGACCCATTCAAAAATTGAATGAATTCAAAAATGAGGTGTTGACCATATATCCAGGTGCCATGGCAAGAGGTACTGGGAACACATAGCCTTGACCCCTGGGGTGTCACAGGGTGAAGAGCCACAGAACAAGTGGGGAAGCCCAAGGAAGCAGAGAGGCTTTCCAGCTGGGGGTTTAGGGGAGACCCCATGGTGGAGGAGCCATCCTAATTGGGGCATCAGGGGAGGGGGGTGCTTCGACTCAGAATTAACAGAATGCCATCAGAAAGCAGAGCTGAATTTTCATGAACAGCAGGAGGAGTGTGAAACTTCTGAAAATGAATGCTAAATTTTATTTTATTTTATTTATTTATTTATTTTTTTTGTGGTATGCGGGCCTCTCACTGTTGTGGCCTCTCCCGTTGCGGGGCACAGGCTCCGGATGCGCAGGCTCAGCGGCCATGGCTCACGGGCCCAGCCGCTCCGCGGCATGTGGGATCTTCCCGGACCGGGGCACGAACCCGTATCCCCTGCATCGTCAGGCGGATTCTCAACCACTGCGCCACCAGGGAAGCCGTGAATGCTAAATTTTAGATGTATTAGGATATGTGCATTTTTATGGGGGAAAAAAATCCATGGTTTCCATTCGATTCTCAAAAACGTAGGTCAGGCTCAAGAAAGATCCTTCCTAATGAGGGCTCATTTCACACTTGCTACTAGAAAGCTCGGCGTGGGTGTGGGGAGTTATGTATATGGGTCAGAGGTTAATGCATCCACTGGCACCTAACCTAGATTCAGGGTGCCTTCAATGTCCTAAAATTGTGTCTTTGTTTTATGTTTTTATTTGTGTGCATTTTCAGGAAATGGTCAGAAGTCACAACCGTAATAACTAAGCACTGGGGGCTCTTGGAAGGCAGATTCTCCCAGCGAGGAGACATGACAGATGCAACCCCAGAGTGAGAAGTAGACGAGCAGGCAGGCCCGGGCAGGACAGGGAGGCTTTAGGTATCAGGAAGCTGGACTAAGGCCCTGGGCTGCAGAGGGACCAGGTGGAGAAACCCAGAATTTGAGAGACAGACAAAAGAAAAAGAATTCAAATCAGGGAGCTCTGGATTCAACTTCCAAAGCTCAGGGCCAAAGCTTCCTTCTGATGGGCCTTGTCTGAAGCCCAGCCTTGATGACGATCGCCTGACCCTCAGCCCCAGAGCCTCTTCCAGGGCCTCCTGAGAGCACCAGCCCCCCACTTCCTGGGCTCTCCCTGCAGAACAGCGACCCCCCCCCCCGGCAGGAGCAGCTTTGGGCCCAGAGAGGGTCTGACACGTGACAGATACTATGAGTGGCTGCACCTGGCCCCCCAGCTCTCCCAAATGCCGAGGGCCCTCTCATTCTCAGAAGGGGACCCTCTGGAGGACTGGGGAGTCACACGGATCACATGAACTATGGCGCTCCTCTGTGTGTGTATTCGAGAGCTAAGCTGTGCCAAACGTTCCCCCGCCCCCAACCCCGCTTAACTTTGACCATTATGACACCCGGTCAGAGCTCTCCGGAGCTGGGATCTCCCTGACCTTGCAAATGCAGAGGCTCAAACTCTTGCGGCTCTCAGCTCTGCATTGTGATGGGCCTGGGAGGGCGGGCAGCCTGCTACTTGACCCTGTGTCCTATTTCCAAAGCAGGTGGCGGGACTGTCGCAGGGCATGGTCAGAGGAAGCCCTGACAGTGAGTTCAAAACACTCGCTTCGTTTCCTGGCTGAGAGTTCCTTTTTTTTTTGCAGTCACAAGGGGCCCTGTGAATGTGGCAGGAGGAACTGCAGGGGTGGGAGCTGACCCGAGCCCGTGGAGGGAAGGAGAGCCCCCGCCCCCCCGCCCCCTGATGGCACACGGGCTCGTCCGGGGCTCAAGGGCACACAGCCTTGACCTCTGCCTGCCCAAAGAACCAGCTGTTTCTATTTCGACCAACTTGGTTGAAGAATATGAGAATTGACTCCTGACCAGCAGCATTCCACCAAAATCATAAAACAAACATGCCATCGTGTTTTACCAGGGAGAGCCACTCTCTTGTTTTTTCTGTTCCTCCTCCTTGGACGCCTCTGTTGGCTGCTGACTCACCCTGCAGGTGACCTGCTGCCCCCCCACCCCAACGTGTGTGAGCTCTTCGGCCATTTGCAGCCTGTGCTTCCCCCATGAGTCAGGGAGAATTGCGACATTCCTGAGCAGATGTTACGGAGGTGACACGGTGGCCACAGGGTGGGTACCGAGGATGAGATCCGAATCTTGGGAGAGGAGAATTCACACTCAGGTTTATTTTGAATCAGCTGAGTCATGGCTGCTTCGAGGACACTGCTCAGCTGTTGACACCAACAGCAAACCTCGAACCTGGGGGCATTTGTCTGGGGAAAATTCAAAAGTTTCTAGAAAATGTGATTTCTAGTAGAACTAGATCAGTTTATTTTTCTGATGAAAACGTAATTTTCTATAATAATTTCAAGAGGTTTAAATGTAGAAAAATTAAATTTTCGCTCCTGCTAAACAAACCGTGGTTCATATATTTAAACATTTAAAATCTACTTGCAAATTACAGTTTGCTCTAAATTCGGTACAGAAGGGAGGGGTGGGTACAGGAGAACAGGGAAGACCCTGTGGTGAGAGAGTTCACAGCTCGCGCAAAACGTGATCAAGGTATCTTTTCTTTTCCTGTCTGCAATGACGTTGACATTTGCAGTTTGGTGAGTGAGTTGTTTGGTTTGGGGATAGAACCTCTTCCCGAAATCTCAAAGGAGTCAAATTGAGCATCTCTCTCTCTGTCTCTCTTTTTTTTAAAGATTTATTTTATTATTAATTAATTAATTTAATTTATTTTTGGCTGCATCGGGTCTTAGTTGTCGTGCGAGAGATCTTCCGTTGCAGCGCACGGGCTCTTCGTTGTGGCACACGGGCTTCTCTCTAGTTGTGGCGGTGGGTTTTCTCTCTCTAGTTGAGGCGCGCGAGCTCAGTAGTTGTGGCACGTGGGCTCAGCTGCCCCGCAGCATGTGGCATCTTAGCTCCCTGACCAGGGATCGAACCCGAGCCCCCTGCATTAGAAGGCGGATTCTTTACCCCTGGACCACCAGGGAAGTCCTCCCTGAGCATCTCTTGGGATGCTTTTCTGTTCCCTGAAGCATCTTTGCTTCTTCTGGCTTGAGGGGAAGCGGGCCGGGGGGAGGTCCTCAGCCATGCTGAGTCCTCTCGAGTCCTGGGTGGCCAGGTTGCACTGTCCGGGAGGCGTGAAGCTTAGGAAGTCCGCTCCAGCCGTCCCCACAGACGGGGATGGCTGGAGCGGACTTCCTAAGCTCTGCCTGGTGGGCAGAGGGGGCTCCGCAGATGTGAGCTGAGGTGAAAGGTGGGCTCACTTTGGGCTGTGCACCCTTCCAGTGCCCAGGCAGGAGGGCCCCACTGGGGACCAAGACCCCCAGAGCCCGCCCCTCCTGCAGGTGCCCTGGGGTAGCTTGAGCCGCACCAGCGGGTGGAGAAGTCGGGCGGCAGAGAAGCAGGTGGACTGCCTCCTGTCTCCACCTGTCCTTAGTGGAGGTGGAGGCCTCACCGCAGCCTTCGGACGAGGCCCGAGTCTGACTCCTCACACCCTCTGTCTCCCACTCGCTTATTTAACCCTTTGGTCTGACGATATGTCTTTTCCCTCCTTCCCCCAAACAGATGGGACTTTGACACATGTTGCAGCGGGCAGTGGGGGGCTGTTTAGGGCACGAGGGGCACATGAGCCAGAATCACCCACGGCTTCTACAAGAACCACCCCCAAACCCAGGTCTACGTCCCCAGCAAAACCCTTCCCAGACCCCTTTAGGCAGTACTTCCCCTGCAGGCCCTGACCTCCCCTCTTAGCCCGAACCCTCCCTAGAAGACAGCTTCTGAAGCCTCCCCACTGGACAGCATTCCACACCCCCCGGCCTGCCCTTGCTGCTAAGTTTTTATTCCGTGATGCCCCTAGATGGTCCCCGGAAGCCAGACGGCAGAAGCAGCTGAATGGATCATCACAGCCTCGGCCTTGTCTCCTGCCCGGACCCATGTCCCCTGTGCCCTCTGTCCTGCTCTCCCTCCTCCCAGCTTCCCATTACTCTCTGCCTCTCCCTCCCCTCCTCCCTTCCCTCCCCTCCCTCTTTCTTCTTTCCTTCAAGCATCACTTTCTCAGCCTTGACCCACCCTAGGACCCAGAGCCTGAAGAGTCCCGAGGGCTGCAGCCCTGATACCTCAGGAGCTCCCGGGGCTCCTTTCTTTCTCCCAGATGCCCAGCGCTGCTTCTCTGGCTTTGGTGAATCGATGACCACTTATGCTGAGCTTTGTGATTTGCCCGCTCCAGCCCGCCCAGGGCCAGGGAGCAAGCTTCCGCCTTCCTGGCTCCCTCTTCAATGCTGTCCCTTGGGTAGTCACAGGCCCGCTCCCTCGGGGAGGGTACTTGGTCTTTGTCACAGCCCCGGCCTCCGCCTCTAGTCCCTGGGGACATCACCCCAGCTCCTTCCCCCATCCCGGGGGAACATCCTCTGATCACGCCCCCAGCACCTCCCTCCCTGGAGCCCGCTGGACCATCATGGCGGCCTGGCCTGCCCCCCCACCTCCCACGTACACGCCTGGAATTTCCAAAGCCCCTCAGACTAGGTGGCCTCCTTCCCAACACAAAGATGCTTCCCTGGAGCGTTCTGTCACATAAATTCTTCCAAGAATTCGTTGCCAGGGAAAAAAAAAAGTTCCCTGAAGAACTGGTGTGTTTTCTTTTATTAGACAATAAGGGCTGCATACCATTCTGTTTTCCTTTCTTTTTCCCTTTCCTTACCAGGAAGTTCAGAGCTGCACTCGTGCTGATTACTGATGCAATCATCAACCCCTTTGCAGTGCTCTTCCTGCTGCCGTTTGTCTAGTCTATTCTTGGACCTGTGTCCCCCGTGTGCTCGCCGTGAGTCAAGGGCAAGCCGGGCACTGCAGGTCGGCTGTCCAGGCCGCCCTGTGGTCTTGACACCTGCCCTGCCTTTGTCCCTCACCCGGTCCTGGAGGTTCTCCAGGCATTCCTACCCACTTCAGAGTCCCCTCCTTGTATTGGATTTGGGGTCCTGCCCTCCCCAGCCTCTGGCCTTGGGGTCATGGCGCCATCCAGAGCCATCCTTGACCCTCCATGCCCACGAAGTGGGAGCTTTCCAAAGAAACAGAAGGCGTGGCGCCTGGACGCTGATGCCTCGAAGCCTGCAGAGGCTTCTGGCCAGTGGACTTAGCTGCTCTTCTCTTTCTCGGTCAGTTCCCACTTTGCCCCCCATTCTGGGGCAACAAGAAGGAGAAGGTGGGAAAGGGGGAATTTTGGTCTCATAAGTGGGCGGAGGGGATCTTGGCAAAGAGGGAGGTCGGTGACTCTTAGATCAACGCCAGCGAGTACAGCCACCCCTGGCGGTGGCTCTTAACCCATCCCTGGGAAAATCCTCATCCCGGCGGGTCCAGGTGGAGCCTGCAGTGAATGCTGACAGATTCCCCTCCCCAGGCCCCAGAATCAACGGTTTGGAGGTACTTCTGCAACTTCCTCCTGTCTTCCCAGACTTCTAAACAGAACAATAAACAGGACAGAAACTTGCAGTCAGCAGGGAACGATTTCTTTTGGGGGAGGAAGCTCAGCCTTGCCCCAAGCCCCAAGGCAGACCAAAGGCTCTTTCTCCCCTTGGGGAGAAAGGCTGCTTCCGGTCAGCTTTGAGTATTTTCTTCAGCACGACTGTGTGCGGTTACAGTGGAAGCTTCACCCCAAGTGATAACTGGACATGAAAACCACTCTCTCTGGGCTTATTCATCTGCACAGCCCAAGGAAACTGGAGATGTAAAACCCTTTTAAAGTTCAGTGTAAGTATGGCGTTAGAGCCACTAACAGAACCAGAAAAGGGCTTCAAGTAAAGTGCAAAGTTTACGACCTGAGCCTGTGGCCTCCACCAGCTCTATCAAATCTGAGACGGACAGACACGCTTCAGGTCTCCAGACATCACGCCATCTCACTGATTTGTTGGGTAAGAGTGTGAGCTGGGTAAAGAGCCATCCTTAATTCCAGACTTGGCTTCGAACTGCTCATAGGATTAAAGCCTCCATTGTCTGCAGCCCTGAGCCTCAACCGCAGCATCTGCCAATCGGCCCACTGTCAGCTCCACGGAAGGACAGGCCCAGTGTCTGGTCACCAAATGGACCAGCATCTGAAACAATCTTATAAATAAACACGGGGGATAAGGCTCGTGTGCACACGTTTGCTGAGCACGGGATCTCCCCGCCGGGCGGTGATTGCACATCCCCGCCCTCCCCAGCTCCTCCATCTCCATCAGTGGCTGGAAAGCTTTGAAAGGTGCAAGAGGCGACCCATCAGGAGTGCCCTGTATGCCATCGCCCCACCCAAGAGAGAGCTCCAGGCCCAGGGGATAGGCTGAGAATTGACTCGTGCTCTGCTTTTGCCTGTCTGCCTTTCCAGGGATACTTCTGGCGCAAATCAGGAACAGAATTTGAGAGGAGGCCTGCCTCTTCCCAGACTGCCCTGCCACCCTTAGTCCTTTGGCGCCTGCCCTGAATTCTTTCCAGATCCTTGCAGAGGCCGGGCTCTGGCCCGTGCTCCAGATGGGCCGCATTTCCTCCACCTTGGTCTGTGGCTCAGTCAGGGGTCAGCAGAGGAAAGAGCCAACAGGACACACAGAGACACACACAAGAGGAGATTTACTCTACGGATTGGCTCACATGTTACACAGGTTGAAAAGTCCCGTGACCAGTTGTCCGCCAGCTGAAGGACCAAGAGAGCTGGCGGTGTGTTTCAGCCCGAGTCCAAAGGCCTGAGAACCGGGGGGCGGGCTTGATGGTTAAGTCCTGATCTGAGTTTGAAAGGCCGAGAACCAGGAGTGATGTCTGCGGGCAGCGGAAGACGCATGTCTCAGCTCAAGCAGAGAGAGAATGAGTTCACCCTCCCTCTGCCTTTTTGTTCTCTTCGGGGGCCTTGGGGTTGGGGGCTGATGGCCACCCATGCTGGAGAGGACCTCTGCTTTACTCAGTCTACTGGTTCAAACGCTAGTCTCCTCCGGAAACACCCTAACACACATCCCCAGAGATGTTTCGCCCGCTATCTGGGCATCTGCTAGCCCAATCGCACTGCTGCATCACATTAACACCACAGCCTATCTCCTCCTTCCTTCCTCCCGTCCCAGGCTGCAGGCCTTCTCCTGTCCCCCCAGGACTATGTCAGGGTCCCCTCGGTGCTTCCGGGGTCACTGTGGGGTGGTTCTCCCCTTGTGGGTCTTCCCCGGGCAGGACCAAGTCAGTCTGAGTCACTGATACATCCCTGGTGCCCCTTAGAGGCTCTGGCAACAGTGGACTCTCAAAAGTAATGCATGAAAGCAGCTTTGTTTACTGAATACGGGCCTCCGACTGGACAGAGTCAATAGTTCACTTTGGAGCCGCTGGCAGGCAGAGTCCAGCGCCCTGGGGAGGGTGGGTCCTCCACATCCAGGGAGCTGCCATCAGTTCTAACACTTGGGACTCTTGGGGCGGGGGGGTAGGGGTCTGTTTCCGTGAAGCAGCTTGGGTTCTAGGAAAACCAGAAACACGTGGATGGAATGGGATGGGCTCACTCATTTTCCAGGTTGGAGTTGCCTAGGCAACTGGACGGATATTCTGCCACCTACACAAAGGCAGAAGCTCCAGGCATCCTGACTCTGCAGTCACTATGGACCTCTAGGATTTGGCCCAGTTCCCCAGCACCCAGCACAGTGCCTGACCCAGGGCAGCTGCTCAACAACGGTTGTCTGAATGAGTGTAGGAAGAAAAGAATGGATTTACGGACAAAGACATTTTTTCTTGGAAAACTGATAACGTAGGCCCAGCTGTGTACCTGGAGACCTTTCTACTTAAACTGGAAGGAAAAAAAACCCCCAAAAACCTCTTTTAAAATATATTCAAAGATAATTTCCCAGGTCCAGTCCAGTGTTTACTATCCCACATGAATACGTGGAAACACCGAACAGCATCTTCACTTAAATGCCTATCAGGATGAGAAGGGTCCATATGACGAAATACCTACCACCTGGCAATGAAAATGACCTGCTGAAGAGGACGGGTAGCAACAAAGACAGAATCAACAAGATGGAGAGCGGAAAGAGGACTGCAGAATCCCTCCATCTGTGTTAATGTGTAAAACCTAGTAAACAATGGGGGTGTATGGTGGGGCATCTAACTGCATCTTCTTTAAAAAGATCTGAAGCCAATATAATAAAATGCTCTCATCTACTGTGTGTTAAATGTTGTCACTATTAAATCACTATTCATGTATTTTTATTTATTTTATTTTTTTATTCATGTATTTTTATATTGCTCTCTGACGTTTTTTGTATATTTGAAAGGTCCATAATTTTTGGAAGCAATACTCTTCTCGATTTATCAGAAATAATTTAAGAACCAAGTGGTTTCTTCGCTTAGCCTTTGCTGTGGAACCGAGCAGAGTTATTTAGAGTTATTTTATTTGGATAGTGCAAAAATCACCCTCGGGAACAAGGATTTTTTTCTTTGAATTAAATTCTCCCAGTTTCCTGACTCCCCAAATCAGCCTCCCCCTAACCAATCAGGCTGCGCCTTAACCAATGCAAGTCCTTAATGGAACACAACAGTGTCCCCTGCTATGAACACCCCACCTCTCACTCCTCCTTGATCCTCCCCCTTGCCTCCTACTCAGCCTTCCTCAGACATCTGGGGTCCCCCATGGCCATCACCAAATCATCAGACAATCGTTCACTTAATGATAATAATCGAGATATCTACGCACTAGAAGCAATGGTTTTTAAATTTCAAGATGCATCAGAATCACCTAGAGCTTGTTAAAACAGATTCCCAGGCTCTACCCCCAGAACTTCTGATTCAGCAGGTCTGGGATAGAACCTGAGAATGTACGTTTCTAACAAGTTCTCAGGTGATGCTGACACTGCTAATCCAGGTACCACACTCTGAGAAGCGCTGTACTGGAGGCTGTTGGAATCACATCTCTGCCTCAGTCTGTGCTGCGCGTGCTAATGAGAGTGAGTGACACGTCTCCTGTGAACCGGTCTGTCCCTTCCTGGTGCCCTCTGCCCCCCAAATTTCATCATTACCACAATATCTGGCGTCGATCTTTATCTTCATCTTTCTCAGCACAGAACAGATCTAATCCTGTTTAGTCTGGACCAAGCCAACTCTCGACCAGAAGAGACCATTCAAAACTAAGTAAACGGGCTTCCTGGTGGCGCAGTGGTTGAGAGTCCGCCTGCCCATGCAGGCGACACGGGTTCGTGCCCCGGTCCAGGAGGATCCCACATGCCGCGGAGCGGCTGGGCCCGTGAGCCATGGCCGCTGAGCCTGCGCGTCCGGAGCCTGTGCTCCGCAAAGGGAGACGCCACAGCAGTGAGAGGCCCGCATACCGAAAAAAAAAAAAAAAAAAAACTAAGTAAACATTACGGTGTGAAGAATGAAGAGAATAATGGGAAAGGAGATGAAAAGCCAAAGAAATGATAGAAAGGAAAGAAGGAGAAAAACAAGGCCAGAGATTGGGAAAGAGAAGAAAGTTGATGCTTTCCATTTTCACCAATAGTGACCCTGGAGCTAGCCGATGTCCTCCTGCTTCTCAGCCAGCAGAGAAAGAGAAGAGAGGCCATTTTTCATTCCTGTGGGCAAAGAATCACCTCAAACAACAATAAGAAATCGTCAGCATCAGAGAAGGATAGTTTATGACAGGCAGGAATTCCCCCTTTTGAAAACGCACAAATACAGAGGTCTGTTGTCACCGTCTTTTGTGAAGCCTTCAGATGTCCTCAGGACCTGCCCACATTCTCCTGGAGGCCCACAGCCCCTGAGTCAGCCCCACAGCAACGTGGGCCCACAGGGCCTGTCCCCGCGAGAGCCCACATCCAGACACCCACGTTAGCAGGATGAGAAAGTGAGGTGACATTTTCCACTCTCAGGGGCTCTGGGCTTAAACATGCATCCTTGAGTCAGGAAACGTATCCCTGGCAAACTGCACAAGGTGGGCGGGGAGGAGCTGGGCGGGACAGGGGGCGGGGCTTGGGCCTTTACCAAGGTCAATGCTGGGAGAGGGGGAGGGAGGAGCCATCCATTCCAGAATTCCCCTCCCTCCCAAGTGCATGGGAACCCCTGGGCCCGCTCCCCCAGATTCTCCAGTGCAGTAGGCCAACCCTGCGTATTCGCAAATACGGAACTTGTGGCTACGGAGGGAGGGCCGAGTGTGCTACGCCATTTAGCATAAGGGATTTGAGCATCCCCATATTTTTGTATCCACAGGGGGAGGGGGGGCGGTCCTGGGAATAATGCCCTGCGGATACCGAGGGAACCACTCTGACTGGCCTCGAGTGGAGTCTGGCTGCCAAAAATGTCCACAGGTGACCCTAAAAGACAGACTGGAGTCTCACGGTTCTAGAGTTGAGTGCAACCCAACACCCTCCCCCTGCAGGAGAGGAAACTGAGTCTCAGAGAGGCCAAGTGACCTACGTCAGGTCACATAACAAGTTAGGGGCAGAAGAAGGGTGAAAACTCCGATGTCCTGACGAATGTCCTCAAGTCGGGAGAAAATAAGTTTTCTACGAGCTGGAGGTTAGAGCTAGTCGGCTGTCTCCTCCCATGTCAGCTTCCACCGGGAGGACGGCCTCCGACAGTCACTTAGGGACACCTAGGAATAAAGCTCAGAGCCTGACAGGAACAGAATCCAGGTCTCCTGTGTACATTTCCCTGTGGGGCTCTGTCCACATGCTGCTGAAAGGAGGCCGGAATGTTCCTATCCTGTCAACTGGGCTCCTCGGAGGCCTGATGCCTTCAGGCTGCTGGCTGTTGAGTCCTCTGCAGGAAGTTACACTGGGTCTGGCCAGTGCCTGGGACACGGAATTCCTCCCTCTTGTATCTTTTTTTCTTTTTATTTTTTTTGGCCGCCCCATGCGGCTTGCGGGATCTTAGTTCCCCGACCAGGGATTGAACCCGTGCCCCTGGCAATGAAAGCACAGAGTCCTAACCACTGGACCCCCAGGGAATTCCCACCTCATGGTATCTTGACCCCTCAGAGGGAGCGTGTGTGTCACTTTAGATGGTGGCATGGAAAAGTGACACAGAGGGGCATAAGCAAGAGTAGGAAATGAATCAGAAACAGAAAAATAGTGCAGGGCAGCGGTGGTTTACTGAGTGTCCTCTCTGTCAGGCACTGAGCTTTCAGCATATGATCGCGGACAGTTCGTGAAAACCCTCTGGCAGGCAGCCCACTAGACAGACGTGGCCAGGAGCCGGTGCAGGCACTGCTGGGGAGGGACTGTGACAGGGTTGGGGAGATGGGAGCTAGAAGGCCAGGCCTTACTTGCATTTGATTTGCTGAGCACACCAAGCCAGACCTGGACCAAAGCAGGCTGGGAAACTCCCAAGATACTGGAGAACAAGGCAGGTTTTCCAAAAGTAGGAGGTGCCATAGCCCCCATTTTGCAGGATGACCCTCATAGCTTAGAAAAGAGTAGGGCTTCCCTGGTGGCGCAGTGGTTGAGAGTCCACCTGCCGATGCAGGGGACGTGGGTTCGTGCCCCGGTCCGGGAAGATCCCACATGCCGCGGAGCGGCTGGGCCCGTGAGCCATGGCTGCTGAGCCTGCGCGTCCGGAGCCTGTGCTCCGCAGCGGGAGAGGCCACAACAGTGAGAGGCCCGCGTACCGCTAAAAAAAAAAAAAAAAAAAAAAGAGCAAACTGAGGTGACTGGGCACAGTGTCCTGGGTGAGTCTGACCGCCCACCCTGAGCAACCCCAGTAACTGGAAAGAAAAGGAAACTGTGAGGGCAGAACGCCAGCTGGTTGAAGCCCTACTTTTCTCACCTGTACACGGGTTGATGTAGGATTAGGTGAGAGTAACACAACCCAGCCCCCTGGGCTGTTGCTCAGCACGCAGCGAGCGGTCCACACACAGTAGCTATTGCCATGGGTCCTGGCTTTATTATGAGCATCTAGAGACTGCTTTTCCTTCCTTTAGTCTCTTAAACAGTCTCACTAAACCCTAGAAACAGAAGCAGCAATGGAGTGGATGAGAGCTGGTCAGAATCCTGCAATGTCATTTTCATGAGAATGCAGCCGAATGTCATCCCCAGAACAGCTTCTCATCCACGTAAATGAGTTGTTTGCTGCATCTTTGTCTTTTAAACGCTCCACGGGTTCCACTGGAGCCTTTCTAGGAGGGCCTACGTGGCCTGTTACTAAACACCACCTACTCTGTTTTACTGAACCTCAGGATTAAGCGGCTGGAATCGGCGTGTGCGCCTCGGACGCCTCCCACAGGGTCAGTGTGGGGTGGCTGGAGAAACCGCCCAGTTCATCCATCGCCTACTCGTTCATTCATCCATTCATTTACTGAACACCACCTCCGTACCAGGCACTGATTGAGGTGCTAGGAAGAATAACATGCTAGTGAAGGGAACAGAGTACAGACAAGAGACCGTCAGGGGCGCTGATGAAGGTTAGGCAGGGCACAAGGCGGAGAGCGATGGTGTGGAATGGGAAGCCTGTCTGGAGAGCGACCGCTGAGAGCTGCGGGATCAGAGGGCCAGGGATGTACTCCAGGCAGAGAGAGAGGCAAAGACGAGGATCCCAGGCAGGGGCCCCCTCGTTAGCCAGCGTGGGTCTCAGCAATTAACTAACCAGATTTCACGTTGCCAGCCTGAATGCAGTGTGCTAGCCCAGCCCTCTAGGGTGGGCAGACCCTAGTCACATTTATGGGGCCTTCGTCTTCTGTACCTCTTCCCCTTCCCTCCAGCCCTGCCCCGTCCCCCATGACACAAAGCAGAGGTGAGATAGGAAGCACTTGGGCCCAGGAGCCCCCCATCTCCCAACGTTGGCTGCTCTGCTTGGAAACCATTAGAGAATGGGGAGTAGCCTTCTCCTTCCTCATCTGTAAAATGGGGATGATCCCTGCTTCACAGGGTTGTTCAGAGATTCACAGGAGACACAGCAGAGAAGACCCTGTGTAAGATGTGAGGAGCCACCCAAGCCCAGCACAGCTGGAATTGGGGCAGCGCGGAAAACTGGCTGGTCTCTGTAACCTTTGCCGTCATGTCCCTTTCCTTTCAGACAGGAGGCATCCCTAAAGCTTTCTCCCCTACTTGCCTTAAAACCTGTTGCACGCAACTCACAGAATTTGGAATCAAGGCTAATTCGTCATCTCCTCTGCCAGTGGGGGCTCTGCTTTTATGAGAAAATCAAACATTAAGCCAAAGAAATGGCTCTCTAACAGGGGACATTGCAGCCATCACCTGACAGATTCCCCGAGGGAATGTATTCCAGGGGAAAGACTTCTCTGACTTTTACTTACTTATTTATTTATTTTAAATAATTTTTGTTTTAATTTATTTTTGGCTGCGTTGGGTCTTCGTTGCTGCACGCAGGCTTTCTCTAGTTGCAGTGAGCAGGGGCTACTCTCCGTTGCGGTGCGTGGGCTTCTCTTGTTGCGGAGCACGGGCTCTAGGCACATGGGCTTCAGTAGTTGTGGCACGTGGGCTCAGTAGTTGTGGCTCATGGGCTTAGTTGCTCCGCGGCCTGTGGGATCTTCCCGGACCAGGGCTCGAACCCGTGTCCCCTGCATTGGCAGGTGGATTCCTAACCACTGCGCCACCAGGGAAGTCCTTCCCTGGCTTTTAGAGCATCTCAGGCTGTTTCTGCCCATTCTACAGAGAGGCTCTCCATCCTCCCCTCCCTGACCCCAGTGGCAGCCACCTGGTTGGGTGTTGGTTAAAAGCATCCCTTAGAGGCTGACGAGTCAAGGAGGTGACATTGGTTTGCCTTTGGCACCCTTCCCAGCCCCAGCCAGGGCTCCACCCATCAGACTCTCCCTTTTCTGTCTCTACATCACGTGGTCACTGGATACCTAGCTGTTCCAACCGAGAGGCCAGGGTTTCCCAGAGGTTTCCTATCTATTGCCCAAGTGTTAGCTTGGGCAATAGATAGGCTCTACCTCCCTGAGCAAATGCTGTGTCTGCCTCTTTTTCTCACCTAAGAAATTGGAAGAACGTCCCCTGGCCTTTCTGGGTGGTCATCTACCCTCATCTCAGCATCACAGATGCTGTTCTAAGTGCTTCACACGCTAGTCATTGCTCCCAGCAAGCCGACAAAGTGGATTCCACCACTATCCCTGCCTCACAGGTAGGGAGATGGGGCCCAGGGAGGATAAGAGGTGAGGGTGGGATTTGAACCCATGAGGTACACTTGCAGAAGCCAAGATGCTCACACAGCCCTCACACAGCCCTCTGCAAGGCCGCTCAGGGACACGCGTTTCTGGCTGTCCGTCCACACAGCTGCCTCTCTCCTCCAGCGCATCCAGATGAGGCCGCCTGCGCCCATTCGCTCCTAGCAGGAGGCATAGCCAGCTCCCTCCCTGGGCCCTCCTAAGGAGGCTTTTGGAACCTGACTTTGATGGTAGGAAGACAAGAAAAGGAACCAAGTGGGAGGAGGTGACAGCTAATGTTGGAGCAACGAGACTCCCTGATGTGGGGTGGCTGCTAGGTGTCCTCGGAGACCTGTGTCCTTACTGCTCAGCTGACAAGCCCCTTTCCCTCCTCGGCCTCGGCGCCCTCCTCTGCAAACCGGGGGGCTATGCTGGGTGTCCTCAAAGGCCCATCCACTCTAAAATAACTTCAGCATCCTACTGGGCAGGGGAGATGATGGACCTCACAAAGGTGGTCTGTAAAAAATGTCCAGCTGGTTATACCAACACCTCTCACCCTGTGGGTTGATGGGAGTGAGGGATTGGAAGGTCCTAAGATCTCATGGTGAAACAAAGCAGCCTTTCTGTGTAGGGCCCTTTCTTTCACCAGATATACTTTCCAAATTAGAGCCTCTTTTCTCATTTAAATAAGTGCCTGGATGATTTTAGCCACCTATCTTAGCAAAGACGCCTTAGTATCTTCAGGATCTCAGCAAAAGCTCTCTAGATGTTTCCAGAGAGAGGAAATTCCCAAAGAATTCTGTCCCCAATTCTGTATGTCAGGGGGCATCAGCATGGGATGAAAAAAATGGGTCCCTAGCGAGCTGTGTGTACAGTGACAAGGGAGGGCTGACTGTGGCGCAGACTCCCTTGTCCCAGGGGGTCATGGTGTCTGGTGAGCAGATGGGCGGGGTAGCACGAGGCCTGAGAGTCTGGAGGTGGGGGAACCAAATTCCACACACTCAGTGAAGCAGATGGGCTGAGAGGGGGGCAGGCTGCTCTGTCAAAAGGGGCCTGTCCTGCCTGTGGTTGGAAGATATCAGGACACTTGGCGTAGACTGTCTATAAGTAAGTCATTTGTGAACCCACTAACTTTTCTATTAATTTCTTTGCTTATTGGCTCAGAGGGAGAGACCAGCATCTTGGTTTCTCACATTTTTGACCAGCACATAAAACACTCTTTGTGAGGCAATGAGGATTTTGTGCCTCTTTTCAACTTTGCAAACCCAAGTACATTCTTTTTGTTTTGTTTTGTTTTTATTTTTGTTTTCTTGCGGTACGCGGGCCTCTCACTGTCGTGGCCTCTCCCGTTGCGGAGCGCAGGCTCCAGACGCGCAGGCTCAGCCGCCATGGCTCAAGGGCCCAGCCGCTCCGCGGCATGTGGGATCCTCCCGGACCGGGGCACGAACTTGTGTCCCCTGCGTTGGCAGGCGGACTCTCAACCACTGCGCCACCAGGGAAGCCCCCAAGTACGTTCTTTTAAGGAAACTCTTTATCGAAGCGAAACACGCAGAGAGAAAAGTGCACGAATGATAAGCATAAGAGCTTGACAGATGTTCAGTGTCCAAAACTATGAAATCACTGCCTAGGTCAAGAAACAGGACATTAGCTGCACCTCAGAACCCCTTATGCCTCTTTCCAGTTACATCCCCAAATAACTACCGTCTGGACTTCGATCTTCATTAGCTTTGTCTGTTCTTGAACTTGGTGTATGTCGAACCATTCATGGTACCCTCTTGGTTGTCTGGCTTCTTTCCCTGAGCATGAAGATTTCAGTTCTGTGTCACCGTGTGCTGCATTCGAATGCTCAGTTTCACTGTTAAGGACTCCACAATATATTAATCCATTCCACTGTTGTTTCCAGTCTTTGGCTATTATAACTGGATGGTTATGAGCAGCTCTGTACCTGCCTTCAGTGTTCAGAAGTATGTGTCTCAGTTGGGTGTATACAGAGGGGTAGAAATGCTGAGTCATGGGGGTATTACAACACTCTGCACTCAATACTGCCAAACAATTTTCCAAAGTGATGGTACCACTTTACGCCCCCACTGGCCAGTGGATGGCAGGTGTATTTGCCCCATATCCTCGCCAGCACTTAGGTTATTCGTCTGTTCATTTTCAGCCACTCTGGCAGGCGTGTAGATGTGTCTCCTTGGGATGTCACTGTGCACTCTGCATCTCATATTTACTGGTAAACTATATAACTTCTTTGTGAAGTGCCTATCCAAGTCTTTGGCTCATTTTTTTCTATTGGGGTATGAATGATTTATGGAAATTTTTAATGTATTCTGGATACAAGTCTCTTATCCGTTTTATGATCTGCAAACATCTTCTCCCACTCTGTGGCTTGCCTTTTCACTCTCTTAATGGTTGCTTCTTGCAGTATTTCCAGAGTTTATCATTGTCCCTAGCTGAGAGGAGAGAAGAGAGGAATGACTTTATGCTACCCTGTCTGGAGTAGAAGTCCTTTCAATAACTTTTCAATGAAAGAATTCATTGAATGAGTCACTGGTAAGTCCATCTTGAATACAATTCATTGACTTAAATATAGCCAGGCTATAAAAAGGAAACAAACCACAGACTCTTAGAATTGGTAGGCTCTTAGGCTCTAGCCCACCTTCCTTCACAAAGGAGACCTTTCCATAGAGCACCCACCCCTCACATATGGACCTCCACCATATCATGGGATTGTGGGAATTATTCAACTAGGGGCCTCTTTGTTGCACTCTGGGCAGAGATAGTCAAGGAAAACTTCATGGATCCATCATACAGAGCTAGGGAGAAAGAAGCAGAGTAGCCAACTTTAATTTCTGTAACTAGTATATTTCAGGACAATGCATGAACACCCAGTAAAGATGAACGTGGATTATGGATGAAAAGGGCACACGTGGAGAAGAGAGAAAGCAAAACAAGTGAGCTTTTCAAACATACAATTTCACTCCTTCTCAACTCAAAAAAGGAGGCAGAAACCTGCTGTCCAAAGCAGGAAACACCAGCTGACAAACTGCCCACTTGGCACCCGTGAGCCCCAGCTGGCCCTCTGACCCCACTCCTATTTTAAGTCCATGACGTACAGTCAAGCTTTCCTTTTCTGCACCTGAAAGAATGACTTCAGTCCAGACTGAGTCCTTGTTAGAAGGGATGGAGTTATTTTTAGACCTGGGCCCGTAGTTGGCCTCAGTCTAATCACTGAATCTTTCAAGGGAATGGAAAGCTGACTTTCTGAGTAACATCCTACCTGGTGTCCTACTAGAGGGAACCTTATTTCTCAGACAGTTTGTCAGCTTGGAGCCAGTTGCTGCTGCCAAGGATGACTCTTGGCTCTCCCATTGCATGTCACAGACCGCACTCTGAGCCTCCCACGCCAGAATATACCCACCTTTCCAGTGGAAGTGAGCCCCAGGCCAAGATGTTCTTTCCCTCACTGGCTTACTTTCTCTGGGAAGCATGAGAACACAGCCAGATCTTGGGGGGTCCAAATCTGGATTCTGTGGCTCACAAGCTGTGGCTTTGGGCAGATTACTTCTTGGGGACTAGTTTCCCAATCTACATAAATCAGACTAATAACTCATGGTTATAAGGATTAAGTAAAATGTAAGTAAAAAGCAATCCATGGTGCTGGTGGTAGGGAGTGCTCAAAAAATTTTAGCTGCTGTTATTATTATTATCATTATCATTATTATTATTAAAGTGCTCAAAGCACTTTTATGTGTTGTTTCATCCTGTCTTAACAAGAATCTTATGAGAGAGGGGTTATTGTCCCCGTGTTATAAATAAACCATTTATAACCATTCTGCAGTGAAGCTTAGAATGGATGTGTGAGTTGACAAGTCACAGGACCACTGAGCAGGAGAACTGAGTTTTCTTGGCTCCAGTGACAGTCCTGGGGGCAGCACAGCAGACAGTGCAGGATCACATACAACAGCAGCAAGTAGTAGTAATACCTGCAGCAAGTACACTGCTCAGTTGTCTTTACATTGCTCTCACTTAATACTCACAACCACTATAGGCTCTTGTTTCTGTCATAACCTCCATTCAGATGAGGGGACCAAAGTTCAGAGAGGTCAAGGAAGGTGCCCAGGGGTACACAGCTGGGAATGGTGGAGTTGGGGTGTCCACTTGGTCTTCCATTCCCAAGCTGTGCTCTCAGCCCCTGTGCTTCTGTCTGCTGCAGCAACACCCTCAGAACAAGTGGAAGCACTTGCTTGATCAATGCAGCCAGTGAAAGGAGGACAGCTTATTTTTCTATGTGGACAATCATGCTGCCTGCAACAAAAGATAGTTTTATTTCTTCTTTATTTCTTCTTTTCATATGACTTTTATTTCTTTTTCCTGCCTTATAGCAGTGGCTAGAACCTCCAGTACTGTGTTAAATAAGAATGATGACAGCAAACATCCTTGCTTTATTCCAGAACTTAGAGTGAATGCACTAAGTCTTTCACCATTAAATACAAAGTTTGATGGAGGGTTTATGAGGTTGAAATATTTCCCCTCTGTTCCTAGTGTACTGAGAGGGTTTTGTTTTTTCATCATTAATGGGTATTTAATTTTGTCAAATAATTTGTCTGCATCAATTGACATGATTATATGCTTTTTTTTCTTTGATCTGTTGGTACGGTGGACTATATTGACTAATTCTCAAATAGTGAATCTGTCTTACATACCTGGCATTAATCCTTCTTGGTAATGGTACCATATTCTTTTATAACTTGTTGTATTTGATTAAATTTGGTTGATAATTTTTGCATCTAAGTGCTTGACAGATCTTGGTCTTTCGCTTTTCTTTCTTTCTTTCCTTTTTTTTTAACTGCCTCTGGTTGGTTTTTATGTAGTCATCAGAAATGATAACCACATAAAAAGAATCCCCTCTCCTATTTTCTGAAAGAGACTGTGTACAATTGGCATTAATTGCTCTTTAACTGTTTGGTAAAATTTTCCAGGGAAAGCATCTGGGCCTGAAGATTATTTGGGGGGAGTATTTTAACTACATACTCAATTTCTATAATAGTTATAGAGCTGAATAAATTATCTATTTAATCTTGGCTGAGTTTTGGTAGTTTGTGGTTTTTGAGGAATTGGCCCATTTCTTCTAAATTGTTGAATTTATAAGCATAAAATTGTTTGTCATATTTTCCTATTATCTTTTTAATGGCTACAGAATTTGTTGTGGTATCTCATTTCATTCCTGATACTGGTGATTTGTGTCTTCTCTCTTTTTTTTAATCTTTGCCAATCTTGCTAGAGTTTATTAATTTTACTGATGTTTTTCTGAAGACCATCTTTATGTTCCCATTATTTTTTCTATTATTTTCCAGCTTTCAGTTTTATTGATGTTCACTCCTTAGTATTTCCTTCCTTTCATTTGTTTTGAGTTTAGTTTGCTCTTTTTAAATTTTTTGAAGTAGGAACTTAGATTAGTTATTTGAGATAACTGCTTTCCAATGTAAGCATTTAGTGCCATAAATTTCCCTTTCATCATTGCTTTAGCTGCATCTCACAAATTTTAATATATTTATCTTCATTTTCTTTCATTCTATGTACTTTTAAAATTTCCTTTGAGATCACCTCTTTCACCCATAAATTATTTAGTTTATTGTTGAGTTTCCAGGAGTTTGGAGATTTTCCTGGTTTTGATTCCTCCTCTAATTCCATTATGGCCAGACTCTATATGACTTCAATTCTCTCGAATTTGTTAAAGTTTGGATGTGGTCTATCTTGGCAAATGTTCCATGGGCCCTTTAAATGCTGTTGCTGGACAGAGCATTTTATAAATGTCAATTAGATCCTTTCAGCTGATGGTATTGTTGAATTCTTCTATATTTTTTCTTTTCTATATTTTTGCTGCTTTTCTCTTTAGTAGTCCTATAAGTCCTGAGTGGGAGGTGAATGGGGAATTTAAGCTCCCAACCACAGTAGTGGATTTATCTCGTTCTTCTTTCAGCTGTCTTAGTTTTTGCTTCATATATTGTGAAATATGTTGTTGTTTGGTTCACAGGATGGCTGTTATCTTCTTTGTGGATTAATCCTATATGTCAACATGTAATCTCCCTCTTTGCCCATGGTAACTTTCTTTGCTCTGAAATCTACTTTGATATTAACATAGCCACTTCCTTTTGATGAACGCTTGCATGGTATATGTTTTTCCTTTCTTTTGCTTTCAGTCTACCTATGTCACTGAATTTGAAGTGGGTTTCTTGTAAATAACATCTAGTCGGGTCATGCTTTTTGATCCATTCTGTCAATCTCTACCTTTTAATTGGTGTACTTAGATCATTTATATTTAAGGTAATTACTGATCTATTAGGACTAAGTCTGACATTTTATTATTTGTTTTCTGTTTGTTCCTTCTGTTTATCATTCTTCTGTTTCTTTTTTATTGACTTCCTCTGGGTTACTTGAACATTTTTAGAGTTCTTTTTTGATTTAATTATATTTTCTGGATATCTCTTCATACAGTTTTCTTAGTGATTATTTTGTATGAAGACTCTGTTGCTGGGAAACCTTTGAGAGTGAGGAAGAAGCTGCTGGTGGGCCTGGGTCTCCTTATGCCACTGCGTAGAGGCCAAGGAGACGTACGGTTTCAACTGCTGCTGCAGCTGTGGGTGATTCAGACCACCTGATGGTATCTCAGTTTGGACCAGGAGCCAGAAGTGTCCAGGGCTTTGCTGCTGCCAGTGGCCTGGATTGCCTGCAAGGACCCTAGGTCCTTGCAGACAATCCAAAGGAGGCTGGAACTTCTTACTGGGTCTCTGTCGTGCTTTCCTTTTCCTGGACTTTGGCCAGGAAGATTAGGATATTCTTGGGGTTTTTTGTTTGTTTTGCCTGAGCCTGTTGGTGATTCCAGGTTGCAAGCCTCTCCTGTGCCCTGTTCAGGGTGCATGGAAGATAAAAAAGCTCAGGGAACTCAAAACGTTGTTGTTTCTCAAGTCTTGAGGACTCTTGCCAGTCTACCTCCTTCTTTTCCAACTTTCAGAGTTCTTTTATCATTGTCTATTGAATAGTTTCCAGAGTTTTTTGTCGTATTTAGAGAAACAGGGTAGGGAAAGTGAATCTACACCATCTTGTTCCAGAACCAGATGCCAAAACAGCCTATTTTTTAAATGTTTCAGACATATTTTCTTTCCTGGTTGATTTTCCAGAAAGCAGAAAAAAATACTGTCAGTGGTGCTTCCTATGATCAGAACTCCACCCTCTGCTTTCTTGGAAGAGATCAATTGCATTATTCAACGTTTCTCTGAGCCTACTCTGTATTTAGTCCACAGGATATTAATTCCTTTGGAAAACCCAAACAGGTTATCACTTCTTTCCTGGATCAAAAGTTGATTCATAATGTAAAAACTTGTCTGTAACACAGAAAACGGCTTTTCTCTGAGTTCTTCCCATTCCTCACCCAGTGTCTTGAAGGAAGAGGTTTTCCTTTGGAGCCGAAGGCTACTACTACATTTATCTAGAAACAGATTACCATGGAACGACTGGAGTTTTCTTAATTACAAATGTTTAGCTGCACCAGCAAAGACCTCGTATCTGTGTTTTACTTGTTTCTCATCTTGGACCTTTGCCTGGCAATATTGGATGGGCTTTTGGCCCAGTGACCTGCGGGAAAGTGCAGTATTAAAACCTGGAGTTAATGTTTTGAATTTACCACAGACACAGTAGCCAGTACACTATGCCAGCTGATCGAGCTTTCCCCTCATCAAAAAAAATTAAAAAATAAAAATACTGCTTTCTATACCCTCACCATAGAGATAATCTTCTGGTTTCTCTTAAGTAACCAGAGAGTAGAGAGAGAGAAAAAAAATCCAATTTGCTGAATAACTTATACCTTGAAGACACAGTTTGGGAAAAGTACACTGGATTTAACATGACTTATACCACTCTTTTCTTGTGCCATATATATCACTCTTCCCAAGATTTTGAAAACAGTTATAAAATGAATTAAAATATGTGGCAAAACTTGTGAGTTTACATGATTTTAGGCTTACATCAGTACAGTGATTCATACAATGTGGTAAATAAAAGAAGCTTTAAAAATGGAATGTCTATCCTTAAGTTGAAATTGAATGTTCACATGTGAAGTAACACATTTTATATATTTTTCTTCTGAATTCCCCTTATCTCCACTGACCATCTTCAGAAATATTTTTTCGAAACATATACCATTTTCTGGCACTACAGGAAAAGTTTATTGCTTGAGTACAGGGTTAAAAGGAAGCCAGTAAATTAACATGCTCTACTTGATATGGGCACTGCTCATTCCAAATTTTCAAAAGACCCAGAGAAATCACGTACACACAACTAACCAGCATATTAAAACCGCTTTTATAGATTTTTTGAAATTATTTTAAAAATCTGTGTTGAAGCACATTTAATTTCTTTTAATTTGTAAAAGAGGGGCAATTTGAGTGATTTTCATTTACAAATGAAGGGAAGAGTCCCAGAGAAGTCTAAACCTCAGCAGAAAATGCGAACATAAAAGTTTACGCAAAACCTCTATTTCCCGTAGACATGTGTAAAATGAGCATTTTTTTTTTTTTTTTTTTTTCGGGTACGCGGGCCTCTCACTGTTGTGGCCTCTCCCGTTGCGGAGCACAGGCTCCGGACGCGCAGGCTCGGTGGCCATGGCTCACGGGCCCAACCGCTCCGCGGCATGTGGGATCTTCCCGGACCGGGGCACGAACCCGCGTCCCCTGCATCGGCAGGCGGACTCTCAACCACTGCGCCACCAGGGAAGCCAAAATGAGCATTTTATATCAATCTCTCCACACATTATTCGCCCTCTGCACTGATAAGGCAAAAAAAAAGACAAAAGCAAACTAAAAATATGAAAAAAAGTGACTGTCTTTGCCTCCCTTCAACAAATCTAACGTTAAAGAATAAAATAATAATAATAAACAAATCAGCTCACAGAGAAAACTGCTTTTCCTCTGGTTCCTTTTGAAGTGAGGCTCCTTTTATTTTTTATTTTGGGAAACCTGCAAATGAAGGCTTCCTTGAAAATGGATGAATTCTGTAGAGTTTCCAGACTCAGAAGATAAACAAAGCAGTCAATTTCTCTCCCCTCCCCACCCCTACCCTGTAAATAGCCTCAAGCCACAGTCTGGGCCTCCCTCTACTCCCAGCGTCTACCAGGGGGCTGGGGGCTGGGAAGGCCAGTGAGGCAAGGGTGAGGCTGTGGGGAAGGGGAAGGGGAGGGGGAGAAAGGGAGAGCCAGGGGAGGTGTGCTCAAGGGGTGAACTCCAGCTGCCGCCGGTTGACAAGATCACATGCATGCCCGCACACACAAAATGTACACAGTGGAACTGGGAGAGAGAACTGTTAAAAAAAAGAAAGAAAGAAAGAAAGAAAGAAAGAAACGAAAGAAAGAAAAAAGTACTGCTACATCAGCTAAAACTCAGTCATGTTCTTTCCTGGTTTGATGTCAGCTCGAAGGACTGGCTTGGAATTGCCCGCAGCGATATTGGGCCCCTGCCCACACAGCAGGCAGACAGCTTTCCCAGCCAGCAACAGGCTTTTAATAAAACAGAATGCTGTCCCATTTACTAAGGCCACTGACAACTGTCCTGAGAATGGGCCCCAGTCCAGAAGAACTCCCTCCCCCAAAGCAGCAGCCCTGTTCCTTATCGGGAACACCCACTCTGGGGCTGCTGGCCCAGGAGAAAGGCCCGTCTCCCAGGAACTTGCTGAGTGAATGTTTGCAGGCGAACACCCCAGATCCTGCAGCTGCCTGCTTCTACAGGGTCCTCACCATCCTTGAGCGTGCTGCCCTGCTAATTCTAGGAGTGCATTTTGGCTTTTATGAAGGCTCCGACCTTGACAGTCAAACGGGATGGGTTTAAAAATAAGGAGCTGGCTTTCATAGGAAGGTTGAAGACCTTTTGTCCCCCTCTTGCCACAGCAAGCTCTCATGAATCATGCCAGGTCTGGATTTGGACCCGATTTCCCATCTCAAGTGTAAGGAACTTTAACATTTTGGGGAGGGTCACAGGGCTATTTGTTTTCTCCCCTCTTGGAATGAATTGGAGTATATTCCATTTGGGACTAGTTTCTGAAGTTTTCAGCTGCAGTCTGATAAAACAACCCCACTTAATGGGTGGAGCTCCCAGGGCCGGCACCGCCTGGACTGCCTTAGGGCATCGGAACTCTGATCCTGAAAGTTCTCCAAGAATATTGCCCCTAGCCCCAGAGGCATCCACAGGATCCTGCTGCAATGCACAGAAGTGGCTGAGCATAGAATCCACACCATGCAACCAGCAAGAAGACTTTGATGACCTCATATGAGACTGAACTCCAACCTGAAGAGAAGTCATTGTCATTGATAGGAAAGGTGTGACAACCTAGATTCTATCCCCACATCTGCCCTGGCTTCCTATATAGCTTTAGACAACTTAATATGTGTGTAACTCAGTTTTCCTCATTTGTAAAATGCAGAGCAGGTTGCTGGAAGAGAGCAAATCATCAGATCATAGGCTGGTACTTTCCCTTACCACACCCATGCAGGCATTGTGAATCACTCACAGCACCTTTCAGTGCCCAGATGTGAGACCCAGTCAGCCATAACCAATCCATCACAGGTGGCACCTGAGTAAAGACCTGTGATGGTTTCTAAGTTTTCTTCCAAGTGTGATGGTCTATGCGCCTTTGAGTCTAAATCCAATCTATGGAAGTTCTGGGGAGGAAACTGAAGGAATTGGTGTTACAGGTGGTGTTTTCATTCCTTCTTTCACTTGAAGTTCGTGACTTTGGCAGTGAAAGGGGGAGAGAGGAAGTATACGGAGGGAACATCTGGGCATGTAGATGGTGTCAGAGTGGAGAACTGTGTCTTCTGGACCGCAGCCCAGATCCACCCCAGAACAGTGGGGTCCTGGCAGGAAGCAAGATGTATGAACCCAAATCCGAGAAGAACACGCTGCAGGAGACTTGCTAGTGTGACCAGAAAGAGTTTAACTGGAAACTTCAGAGGGAGGCATTTTTAAAAAGCTCAAATAAATCTATAAAACCAGAAAAGATGAAGCACAGCCCTAGAATATCAGCTAGGTCCTTGAAAGTCAAAGAAACTGCTCTTGCTGACTCAAGCAAAAAGGGAAACATATTAGAAGCTACAGAGAAGCTCACGGAGTCAACAGGAAAGCTGGATTCTGAGCTCAGAGCCAGTTCAGCCCAGGACAGAAACTCTTCCACTGTCAGGCGTCTCCGTGGGGAATGAATGGGCTGCCTTTGCTCACTCAGTCCAAGGCTGCTTGACCCAGCTTGGCTCGGGACTGCCCTGGGGCAGAGGAGGGGGCTCAGCAGACAACATTGTGGACACCTTTTCTACTTCCCTGCAAGGGGCACAGCACCTGGACTCCCTGATCCACTGAGATGGCACAGGGGTCAAGGTCGGGTCACAGAGGGTCATGGAGCTGCACAAAGGAAGGGGACAGGGATTCCAGGCTACTGAAAAAAAAATGGTGCCTGGCACTGTATGTGACAGTGTCACACCATAACCACAGTGAGTGACCGGACTTGTATTAGGACAGCCCAAGAGTGCATGGCAGAGAAGTAACACACAAACATAAAATCCGGTCCAGCAGGCCCACTGGGCAGAGTTGAGGGTGATTCCAAGGTTAATTGCCAGGTGTGGAAAACCCATCTGGAAGGCACGGGTGGGGTTAAAGGACAACGAAAAAGCCAATTAATTACCAGCCATGAGGACCAAGCTGAGGGGAGTACAGGATGGAGTCTAGCAGGTGTCAGAGACGAGCATCAGGGCCAGGGACGGGGTGAAGGAGGGAGTAAAAAGCGGGACCTGTGGGCAGGCCTCAGGGTCATCTTTTTCCACTCTGGTGGGGTCTATCTTGCTGGAAAAGAGCAGCGTTTAAAGGCTAGCTGCCATCAGCTGCAGAGCGGAGGAGGTGCCCAGGAGTTTCCGTGAAATCACTCACAGTCAGGAAGGCTCCTGAGCTCTGCTTTTTGGGGAGCACATCTCCCAAATTCAGAGCCCAGCTCCCCCTTTCCTGGGCGTGGTGCCAGTTCCCAGGGGTAGGAGCCAGGCTCTGTGGTCCTGATCCTCACCATGGCTCTGCTGGGCTGGGGGCCCGGGTGGCGAGGAGGTTGGGGGAGGGCTTGGTGGAGGAGGCGGGCGGGGGGAGGGGCTGGAGCACCATCTTGCTCCCAAATGAAGCAGCAGCAGAGCCCGCCCGATGGAGAGACCCGAGTCCCGAGTCCCAGGGACATTGACAGGGCTCTGATCCAGCTGTGCCTGAAGCCGATCGACTTTGGGACTTTGTTTGATGGTGAGCCCTTGGGGAAAATTCCCTGAGCCATAGACTCTCTTTTTGTGTATAAGCCAGTTGGAGTTGGATTTCTATCGATTGTAACCACAAAGGGGTTTCAATAATAGATAGGTAATAATACGGATATTGGTCAGTATGCACTGACAGTATGCACGGTTTCCTTCAAAACAACTCTAGGAGGTTAAAGCTATCATCATGCCCATTTTGACATGAAGAAACTGAAGCCTGGAAAGATGGCCAAAATTTCCCAGTGCCACACAGTCTTAATTGGAGGGGCCAGGGGTTCCAGTGTCTGATTCCAAGTGAGGAAAGAGATTGGGGGAAAATCCCAAATTCTGCTTATGTAATAGTGACTAATCCCAGCGCGGGACAAAGAGAAAGGAAATAGCTAGGAAAAAACCCGACGTGGTCACAAAGGGTGCTCCCTGGTGATCTCAGATCTTTAGAAAGGCCCCCAAAGGTGAAGAGAGACACAGAATCAAGGAGAACATGCCTGAGGGGCCCGTACCTGTGAGAACAGTCCTGGGAAGGGCTAATGCCCAGAGGAAGCAGAGGCTATTGTGGAGCCATAATGTTATGAGGGTTTTTAAAGCTACTGCAAGAGGAGAACAAGGAAGGGACAGGGTTCTGCATGGAGAAGATGCTCAAGTGTAAAGGCTTGACAAAAAGGAGTCAGATTCAGCAATTTCAATTTAGCTTCCCTGTTTTCTCGTTCTTCATAATGTCCTTCCAAAGGTAGAACCCCGGGCTGGTGAGAAGACAAGGCGGCGCTCGGATACCCAGACATGCTAAATGAGTTCGTCTTCAGCCCAGACAAAGACGGAAGCCCTCAGAGGACCTCAGAGAAGCACCGTGATTAAGCACTGGGAAGCTGACCCCTGAGCAAACTGTCCGTTTTCAAAAACTGTAAAAGGGTAGATTGCTTGATGGTAATCCCTGGGGGAATATTCTAGAACCTTTGACCATGCAGATTGAAAACTTCTCAAAAAGAACACGGGGGTGGAGGACTTCCCTGGTGGTTCAGTGGTTAAGACTCTGCCTTCCAATGCAGGGGGCACGGGTTTGACGGGGAACTAAGATCCCGCATGCCAAAAAGGAAAAACAAGCAATTCAGCTCCTTCATGTATTGAAAAAAAAAATTATTAAAAAAATAAAAGAACACGGGGAACAACATGGGTTCAAGTCCCCCACCGCTGCCCCCACCCCCGCCACCAAACACCTGGGAGTCTTTTGTGATCAAACAGGTGCATCTGGTAAGCATTGTATACCTAAAATAACATCAGCCAAGCAGTTGACAAAGTCTCGTTCTTGAAATGGAGGAATGTGGACCAGGTGAAAATAAGATGAGGTGGATCCCTAGCTAGTTGAAAAACAGAGCCCAAACAGAAAGATGAACACTCTGAAGTCTTGTTGAGGTCGGGGAGGTGGGGATCCTAGATCTGTGCCAGCGGCTGTGTCCTTCCACCTGCCCAGCCCTAACGGTGTCCCTGGAGTGTCCTTTGACGCCACTGATGGCACAGAAATCAGAGCCGCACCACGGTCGAGGGTATCAGTGCTGGGGACTGATGCAAATCCATCAGCTAGCCGCTCCCTGTGGACCCTAGGAAACTCACTTCCGCTCTCGGAGCTGCAGTCTCTTTCTTGGTCTGCTCAATGGGGATAAAAACAACCCCATTCCCCACCCGCCCCCCAGCGATGTCATCCGTAGGGCTGAGGCTGGGGGTGTGAAGCACACAGTTCGGCGTCCGGCCATGACAGCTGATGCCTTTGTCATCATTAGGCTGTTGCCCTGGTGCTGGCCATCTCTGTGCCACCCCACTGCCCCGACCTGGGAGGCACAGGACCTGGATCCCCGCTGCCTCGGCTCCAAGTCACAATAGCCTCGTGACTTTGGTCAAGTCACTCCACCACTCCACGCCCCGGTTTCCTCATCTGCAGACACAGCTTTCAAAGCCTTGAACGAAGATGTCAAAGGCACTTGTGTCAAATATGTGGGCAACTAGAAGCTCAGAGGGACAATAAAGGTAATAAATAACCAAACCATGAATGATGCAAACTCATTTCAACTGGATAGAATAAGAGGCCAAACCAACAAGATCAATAAAAATCGAGTCAGAATATATGTCAATAAAGACACGGAGAATTAAAAATGAAACACAGAAGAACATGCAGGGTAGGGGCATGGCTATTTTGTCAGCTGCCTGTGTGAAAATAAGATCTAAGGAATAACCCAAATGTCCAAAAGTAGCATGTGAAATAGCTAATGGACCAAAGTGAGCTGGGAAGCCATGTACAGTTCTGAAGGCTGAGAAGTAGGTGTCAGAATATTCTGACACCTTGGAATTTAAATGGAAATTATGCTACAAGATGAAAAGCCAAAGCCCAAATGTTATCTACTTGATAGACATAGTTATGTAGACGTGTTGCATGCACATTTATAGCAATTGGTGGAAAATGTTTCTCTAAAAGTTGTACCCTCACCCCCAGAACAAAAGAAAGTCTGGTAGTTTTCATTGCCATGGAGTTAATGTCAGTGAGTAATGCATGGGATTGCAGAAAGCTGATGTAGCTTTAGTTGTATCAGTGGAAGTATAATGTCTCTATAATGTGCTGGCCCCAGGGGCTGGTCCAGGTACCAGGTATGGCAATCTCCTAAGAGCTCATCCAGGTAACAGGCGTGATGGGACACAGTGATGGGTGTGGCCATCCCACACAAACTGATTCAAGTATACTTCTGGACTGACCTTTTGAGAAGAAAATTAACAATACCTCCCAGAGAGATGGAGGAATTAAATGTGGAAATGAACTCACTGTACCACAAAAAGGAAATAGGAATAAACATTTATCTGCACCTGGGAGGGATGAAAGCATCCTAAAGATAAAATTAATGGGAATAATCATAAAGGAAAATATTGGTAGACATAAAAAATTTAAAACTTCTCAGGCATAAATTACCATAACAAAATTAAAAGACAAGAAAATAACTGGGAAACATATATGACAGATAATGGGTAATTATGTGTGTGTGTGTGTGTGTGTGTGTGTGTGTGTGTGTGTCCGTGTACATAGCACAAGACTAACAGAAAAACAGGCAAAAAAACACAAGCAAGTCTTTTTTTTTTTTTTTTCCGGTATGCGGGCCTCTCACTGTTGTGGCCTCTCCCATTGCGGAGCACAGGCTCAGCGGCCATGGCTCACGGGCCCAGCCGCTCCGCAGCATGTGGGATCTTCCCGGACCGGGGCACGAACCTGTGTCCCCTGCATCGGCAGGAGGATTCTCAACCACTGCACCACCAGGGAAGCCCCACAAGCAAGTATTTTAAAGGAAACTAAACGCAAATGGTCTATAAGAAATTAAAAGATGCTCAAACTCAACAACAACAAAATAAATGCAAATAAAAACAGTAAGCTAGGGACTTCCCTGGTGGCTCAGTGGTTAAGAATCCGCCTGCCAATATAGGGGATACAGGTTCGATCCCTGGTCTGGGAAGATCCCACATGCTGTGCAGCAACTAAGCCCATGCGCCACAACTACTGAGTCTGTACCCTCGAGCCTGCGTGCCGCAACTACTGAGCCCACGAGCCGCATCTACCAAAGCCCGCGTGCTCTAGAGCCTGTGCTCCGCAACAAGAGAAGCCACTGCAGTGAGAAGTCCATGCACCGCAACGAAGAGTAGCCCCCGCTCGCTGCAACTAGAGAAAGCCCATACGCAGCAACAAAGACCCAGCGCAGCAAAAAAATAAGTACAAATTTTAAAAAGATCAAATAAAACAAAACAACAACGGTAAGCTAACATTTGTCTTTCAAGATGGCAGAAATAGACGACGGTACATACGAGGGTACAGGGACAGGGCAACAGTGTAGCTGGGGGTGCTAATTAGAGTCTCCCTCCTGCCACTCAGTAGCTGAGTGCCTTAGAGTAGTTTATTTAGCCTTCCAAGTCATAAACTGAAGATAATCATAATTCCTGTCTGACAGGGATGTCAGGAGGATTGGCTGAGATTAATCTCACCCAGTGGTGACACTTCATGAAATTTTTTCTAATTAGAGGCAACCCAGCCAGGTATGGCTAAATAATTCATGATACATTTATAAGGTGAACTATTACACAGACATTAAGCATATTATAAAAGACTATTTCCTAATGAAAACTGCTAGAGATCTTATGATCCCAGTATTGTAAAGTAAAATACGATATATTTTTTTTTTTTTTTTTTTTTGTGGTACGTGGGCCTCTCACTGTTGTGGCCTCTCCCGTTGCGGGGCACAGGCTCCGGACGCGCAGGCTCAGCGGCCATGGCTCACGGGCCCAGCCGCTCCGCGGCATGTGGGATCTTCCCGGACCGGGGCACGAACCCGTATCCCCTGCATCGGCAGGCGGATTCTCAACCACTGCGCCACCAGGAAAGCCCACGATATACTTTTTTATATACAGAAAAAAAAAATGGCCAACATTTTGTTTCTTCTTTCATCTCTAGGTGATGGGCTTTACAGGTGTTTTTTTTTTTAGAAAAAAAAAAGCTATAAGGACAAAAATGGTATTGAAACTAAACAAAGTCAAAAGGAAGCAAAATATCTTATATTGTGCCCTGACAATGTCAATTGGCATGTTTAGATTGCTGGGAACCTTGAATTACATGAAGTAGTTGGGGGAGATGATTATGTGCAGCCTGGAAGAGACAAGGTTGTGTGAGGGCCATAACATCTGTCTGCACATGTCTGATGGATGTCACATCAGGGCGTGTCCCAATTCTGCCCCTTGGAACAGCATGTCACCTGCCTCTCAATGATAGTACCATCCAGGGAAGATTAGGACTCCAAGGTCTAGAGGACTTGAGGTCACACTCGGGCCCCTGGGGAGACTCTCCCAGTGGCCGGTGGCCATCTTGGCCCAGGGGAGCAGGCATGGACCCCACTCTTCTGGGGGTTTGGATTTGATAACTTCTTTCTTTCTTTCTCTTTAAGATGGCAACCTGTAAAATGATTAATTATGGGACAAAGAGGAGGGGTCAGTGTAATCATTCATGGACTGAGAGTATGAAAGGGGGGAGTGGTTAACATGATTCTCAGGAATATTCTACCTTACACAGAAAAAATGAATGTTGGATTCATTTCTGAGACTTTCCACCCTGTTGCTCTGTGACATACTGTAGCAGAGATAAAACCAGTCCAGAAGTTGCTTCATCACAGTTGAGTAAAATTTAAATAATTTCTCAGTGGACTAGGTCTGTAAAAGCTGGGTTAAAAAGAAGAAGGTAACCCAATGATACAGATCAAACCTAACCCCAGGAGTGGAGGCTGTGTCACAGGTTTCCAAGTGGGAGTCAATTAATCATCAATAAGGATCACACGTCACTGGCCACAACAGAGTCAATGTGACTGTTGAGGTAAATATTGGAAGTGAGCAAATTTGGCACCCGATATCCATTCCCCACCCAAAAGTGTAGGTCCCTAAATATATGTACCCATAGAAGAGCTTGTTTCTTCTTGTCTTTCTGCTTCTACCCTCAAGGTCACAAGACAGCTGCGGGAGCTCCTGCTTTCACATCCATGTCCCAAAGAGGGAGGAAGGGAATATCTCCACAACTGAGTCAACTTTTTTTAATATACTTTCCCAGAAGTCCCCCATCATTTAGGTGGGCTGCCTGATCCAGAAGTGGACAAGTGACCCAGAACCACTAACCAGCACACCCCATGTCCCAGTCCCAGTGACCAGTCCCGGATGAGCAACTGGTCCTGTCATTGACGTTCCCAGATGTCTGTCACCTGGGCTGCTAAGAGGGCAGGCTGTGAGCTGAGCTTCTGGCAGCCAACTCACAGCCACCTCTGGGGGTGGAGGTGGAGGATGAGAGGGAGGCAAAGCAGAGAGATGGGGTGACTGAGACCCAGCCCTGCTGACGTCACCAAGTCTGGCCAGTCTTGGACTTTTTCATACAGGGCCAGCAGTGTGAATGCTCACCTTCGAACCATGGGGGACCAGACTGCTGGGTGATGGAGGAAGATTTAAAATGTGACAGAATGCGAAGGTAAGCCAACAGAAAAGGTTGTAGTTTCTAAAGTGAGGAGTACTTTCTCTGTATTTTAAACCATAGATAAAAAGGAAGGCCTTTGGGGATGTTTCCTGGCCTGGCCTTCTGAACCTGTGAGTTATCTGTTACTCACTTAAAAGCATCTCTTTTCCTCGCAGCGGGAGGCCCAGAGAGAGCCAGGGGCAAGCAAGGCCAGTGGGGAAAGATGGGCGATTCAGGAATAGTACTGGGACTACAGGGCAGCCATCTGGAGAAAAATGGTTGTAATAGGGAAGAACAAATCTGACTCCATATTAGATTTGTGTCTTTTACTTTAATCCTTGTATTCTATTGCCTTTGCTTTGAGTTAAGAATGTTGCCTATAGCCTAAAATATACAGGATAGCCCATTCTCAAGACTCTGACCTTTAAGGGTATAACACTTTTCCATTCATACAGAGATTAAAAGCTGCAGAACAGAGAATACCATTCGTCTTGTTGGAGGTTTACAGGAACATGGTGACCTGACCTACATGGACAGCTGTAAGAACAAAGGATTCCAACACCGAGAAGTCTGCAACAACCCATCACCCCCCTCACCTGGCCTTTAAAAGCGCTGAAACCCTTCCGTTCAGGGTTTTTTGGGCGTGAGCCACCCATCTCCTTGCATGGCCCTGCAATAAACGCTTCTCTGCTCCAAACTCTGACGTTTTGGTTTGTTTGACCTCACTGTGCATTGGGCACACAAACTCGCATTCGGTAGCAAGGTGAATCCACACTTCAATTACTACATATCCAACCCAAAGCTACACGGATCAAATAGCTAAATGTAAAAAAATGAAACCATAAAAGTACTAAAAGAAAATAATAATAATTTTTTCACTTCAGAGGGGGGAATACCTTTATTAGCATAAACACAAAACACAAAACCAAAAAGCAAACTAATTTGATGAAAATAACTACATAAAAACCAAGTTTTCTCTGCATGGCCAAACCTACCACAAACTCAAATGTCAAACTGAGAAAAACTATTTTAATTAATATCACAGACAGCACAAATATCCCTCATATATAAAGGCTCCTCTAAATCAATAAAAGACCAACACTCAAGTGGAAAAAAGGGCAAAGGATGTGAACTGACAAGATACAGGAATGGGAATACAAGTGGTCCTGAAGCATTGGAAGAAACACTCAACATCATTCAAGGAAAGAAAACGCAATTTACATTTACACCAAGATACCATTTTTCAGCTTTCAGATGGTCTAACTTTAATCACATGCCGTATTCAAAAAGATGTTTGGAAACGGGCACTTTTATTCATCCTAGTTGTTTGTAGAATAGGACGGTTTTGATGGAGAGCAATTTTGCAACATCAAAACCACAAATGCACTTATCCCTTTACCTGGGAACTCTGCTTCTGAGAATTCATCTACAGAAATTCTTACACGTGTGTGAGCTACGTGGACATATATGGATATTTAGGCAACATCGCTTGTATTTGCCGAAGACGGGATATAACCGAAACGTCTAACATTCTGCAACTAGTTAGATAAACAGTAGTAAAGTATGTTGTCCTTTATGCAACAAAATAAAGTTGTAGTTTGTGCAAAGAATAGCCCCGACAGGATCCTTAGGAATCTGACACTGATGGTTGTTGCCTCTGGGGGTCCAGGGAGTCAGGCTGAGAGGGAGACTCTTCTCCACACACTGGTTTGAATCTCTGACACTTTGGACCATGGGCAAGGGTTATCGATTAAAAATACTTTCTAAAATTTAAAAAGTAAGATACGTGTGTTCTTTTCTTTCCCCAGGGGCAGCCAGATACAGCAGGCAAGTAGCTGGGTGCCCAGGTGGACGCCATACCCCTGAATCCTGGCCAGGTCACCACAGCCTGGCCAGATATCCTAGGCGTCAAGACCACAGGATGGAAGGTCTGGGGCCGGACCTCAGCTGTGTGCCGTGTGGAGGCGTGTTCCACGCTCACTCGTGGCCCTCACCTCACGTCTGGGGGCCTGCTGGAACCCTCTCCTCTGCTCGGAAGTTTTCATCTAATTGTGAATTAATTAGTACACGTTAGCGGTGAATCCTACAGCCTCTCAAAATCCTTTTGGAGGCAGGCAGAGGAGAACATGTTTTAAACCCGACATGCATTAAAATGTCACAGTTACTTGTGCCCCCTGGTTACCGGGGAAGGGGAGGGGTTCATGGATGGTGACCCAGTTCATGACCAGGGCCCCGTTCACAGCTCCAGGTCCCCTCATTTGACCTCTCCCCAGGGAAGGTTTCAAACAAAAGCCGCCAATCTGCTCTATTCACTGCACCTCAATTAGAAACAAACTCTCACCGACCCTGGGCCCTGAGCGGGGGTGAGCCCATCGCAGGGTCCCACGGCTTCTTCAAGGACAGGGCTGCACTGTGGCTCTGAGCTCTGTCGCAGTGTCACTACACTCAGGTTCCTGGCTCAGAGTCTGTCTTCTGAATCCCAGCAGCTGTGGGTGACGGCCTGCTGCTAAATCCCTAGCGGGCCCAGCTTGGCACTCAGCTCCTTGGCGAGCTCCCAGCTAGCACGCCGTGAAGGACGGGTGTCCTTGTGGCCCTCGAGGGCCTGGCCAACTGCCGCCTGTGGATGTTGATGCAGATGTTGAAGGCTGTCTCGACCCCTCTGGAAGGTTTGCATCTACTCAGGGCTTCCCTCAAGGCCCACTCGAGGCTGGCTGTCAGAGGAGTCCAGCAGAGAACCTGGGTTACTCTTACAAATGGCCAGATGGAGACTGTTGTTTGTTTGTTTGTTTATCTATCTATCTATTTTTGGCAGGGGAAGATTTGTTTTGATTATATCTTTTTAAAATTAAGTTGAAGTACAGTTGATGTACAATGTTGTGTTATTTTCTGCTACACAGCACAGCAATTCACTTATCCATATACATAATGCATACATATATGTTCTTTTCCAGATTCTTTTCCTTTATAGGTGATTACAAAATATTGAGTATAGTTCCCTATGCTATACAGTAGGTCCTTGTTGGGTACCTAGTTTATATATCGTAGTGTATATCTGTTAATCCCAGCCTCCTAATGTATCCCTCCCCCACCCCTTTCCCCTTTGGTAACCATAGATTTGTTTCCTGTATCTGTGGGTCTATTTCTGTTTTGTAAATAAGTTCATTTGTATCTTCTTTTTTTTTAGATTCCGCACATAAGCGATATCGTATATTTGTCTTTCTGTTTTTCCAGGAGGTAAGGAAATGCTGAGTCAGAGGCCTGGAGCAACCCCCTCTGTGGATGAGCCTACCTGGGGGTGTGTGTGCACAGGCGCGTGCACCTGTGCACAAGTGCACGTGCATGAACGCTTGCACGTGGGCTGGGTGTGCATGTGTGGGTGTGCACGTTCGTGCCTGCGTCCACGTGGGCACCAGGCAGGTGCAGACACCCCCCGGCAGCTGCACAGGCCTGCCCCGTGGTCTCACTGGTCTCCCCTTCCCGTGCAGCAGAGGTTTTACACACGGAAAGCTTAGAGAAATTGGCCACCTGCCGTGCAAGGTCAAAACATCTGGGTGCCTGGCCTGGCCAACAGGGCTCTTTCCGCCGGCAGAGGCGCTGCCTGGCGAGACGTCGGCTGACCTGTCGGTGGACAGGGAAGCAGAGTCGTTTCCTGTGCCTTTGATGTTGGGGCCCTGAAGGGTCAGCCTGGGCATTTGTTCTGTGCCCACTTTTCTGGCTCAGGAGGAAAGTAGGCCCACGCTGGGCAGGAAGCACAGCTGCCAGCATTTCTGGTTAAGGACATGATGAGGGAGGAAAAAAGGAAGAAGGAGAGAGGGAGTGGGGCAGGGGAATAGGAGGGACTACCAACTTGGAGTGGAGGGGAGGGGACCCCGATGAGGTTTGGAGAGAGCAAGCAAGGAGCTTGGTGCAAACCCACACCTGCGTTTCTCTCTCGAAATCACTCGCACGCAGGCTGATGGGAAGCAGCACAGGCCCCGCCACCCGGGGCTCCTCCGTGTCTGGCTGGCTGGGTCTCAGATCCACAGCAGTCATTTCTGGTCAGCTCTGGGCTCTAGACTACGGCCTTAAGGAGACGGTCAAGGTGGCTGAAAGGGTCTCCTCACCATCATGGTGTCCTGGCTTGTTTGGGGGGACGGGAGAGCCCTTGCAGCTAACCTGCTGGGGACCTCCGGGGAATGACACTCCTCCCCTGGGCCTCACCTTCTCTTTATAAAAGGCATGTCCTGGGCTTCCCTGGTGGCGCAGCGGTTGAGAGTCCGCCTGCCGATCCAGGGGACGCGGGTTCGTGCCCCGGTCCGGGAGGATCCCACGTGCCGCGGAGCGGCTGGGCCCGTGAGCCGTGGCCGCTGCGCCTGCGCGTCCGGAGCCTGTGCCCCGCAACGGGAGAGGCCACAGCAGTGAGAGGCCCGCGTACCGCAAGAAAAAAAAAAAAGAAAAAGGCATGTTGAACACTAATTGCAAAGTGGACTATTAAAGTATTTATCTGAGAGGAATGGAGGGTTTGGAAGCGGAAGCCAGGGGCAGTTTGTTAAATGTGGAAATGTACGGTGTGCGTGTTCACGGGGGACTTTTCCTGAAAGCACAAAATATTGCCACAGTGCTATTAGGTAGGAGGTCCTGGATCCCTAGATACACACGTGGGTGGAGGAACATCTGTAGCAGCAAAAGGGGGTCGACGGTCCACGACCGCATGTCTGTATGAAGGCCAGCGTGTGTGTGTGTGTGTGTGTGTGTGTGTGTGTGTGTGTGTGTGTGTGTGTGTTGGGGTGAAGGGGACTCCAAGGACCCCTGAGGAGCGTATGGAAAGTAAAAGTACCCAACACTCAGCTCAAGCAATTGCTTTTCTCCTGGAGGCTAAAATTCACGGGCAGGTAGCCAACAAGCACATTAGGATAAGAGATGTAATCTGTTTATAATACGTTTGCAAAATACATCTTGATGCAGTGAGTGCGCGGTGCGCCCTAACCCGCGTGACACTGCCTCGGCCCGGTGGCCTCGCCGGGCGCACCGGAGCTCACAGGCCAGCGTTTGCGAAGCCCAGCCCTCACTTCTCACTCATCCGCTTCCCTCTGGGGTGGATAAACACATTCCCAAAGACCACAGCTGGGGGGTCTGGGAGCCAACAGAAGCTGCTGCTCCCTGCCTTGCTGGAGCCGTCGCTGCAACCGAGGCAAAGACTCGAAATCTCCAGGTTGGAAGACACCCCAGAGGTCACTCATCCCTCCGATGCAGGGAGCCCGGGTCCCTGCGGATATCCTCCTGCAAGGGCCTGGGTTCTGCCAGCCCTCCCCCCCACCCCCCGCTCCTGGGTAAGGCACTGCCCCTGCCAGCAGCACACTGCTGTCCTTCCCCGCATCTACTGTTTCTGGGTCTATAGCGCTGCCACTCTTCAGATAATAGCAAACCAGCATTTATTGGGCATTTACTGTGAGCCTGGCACCGTCTAAGCACTTTATCTGCATCACCTCATTGGACCCACCCAGCGACGTTTGAGAGAGATACCATTATTGCCCCATTTTACAGATGTGGAAGTGGAAGCTGCAGGGCTTAAAGGATTTGCCCCCAATCCTGCCATCCGTGGAATTCGTGTGGAGTCTGGGCTTGAACCCAGGTTTTTTCATCTCTGAATCCCAGCTCCTTCCCATCCAACTCCCTGTTCTCCCGACCACATGGACATCCACACAAGGCTTCTCTCAGACCCACGCAGGTCCACCCCACCTCACTCCCCTCCTGGAAACACCCTCTAGCTTTTTTCCAGATCTCTCCCACCGACCTCTACAACTTCATAGCCCCAAAGGGCAGGGGTTCCCTTTGCTAGAACTGAGTAAACAACAAAACGCAGTGGCTCAAAGCAGCCCGGTGAGGGTCGGACAGACCCGACTTAGCATGCTGCTTTAGCCTCAGCAAATGCCTGTCTCCTCTTTCCCATGGGTAAGAATAGGGACCTACCCACAGGGTGGGTGTGAGAGTTAAACAAGACAAAACAGAAAGAGCTCCCAGCCGGGGTGTTCGCACAGGAGCGGCAGCTCTGCTAAGGGGGTGTGTAGTGACAGATGTGATAAGGGAAGGAGGACATGCGGGTGGATGTCGGCCACCAAGTTTCACTCCGTCCCCAACTTCTGACTTTAAGAATCTCCCACCAGCAGGAGAGGGTTTGCTCAAGGACGCACACACGAGGAACCCTCAGACCTCAGCCTGGCCGTGGCTTTCTCACTCCACGTTAGCATTTCCTGGGGAAGCACCTGCAGGAGTGGGAAGGGCGTGGGCCCAGGGGCTGGGGAGACTGAAGGCGCCCCTCCAGGAAGCCAAGGAGAAGGTGGGCTCGGGCAGTGGGCACAGACCTCTGATCTGGCTGCTGTGGAGTTCCCTGTGCCATCTTGGCCAGCTGCCTCCTCTCGGGGCCTTGGGTCTTTCCACCCTTTAGGGATGATGGCAAAGTCAATTCTGAAGTTCATGAATTCCCAGGCATGAAGGTGCTGTACAAACATAGACTTTTAAGCAAAGGTCCTCGTGTCTTCAAACCTCACCTTCTCTAAGAATCCTCCCTGCCCTCCTCCGAGGCCCTCCCTTGACCTCTGGAGCTCAAATGACATCCCACCTACCCCTGGGCCACCTGTCAGGCTCCACCCATGCACCTGGCTTTATTCTTCCTTCATAGCACACATTGCTAACCCATCTTATATGTCTATTTCGTGTTTGGTTTATTGTGCCTCTTCATTACCCTCACTAGAATGCCAGCTGCAGCAGGCAGAGATCTGAGTCTGTCCTCTTCCCCGCTAATCCCACGGCCTCGAATGACTCCTGGCACCGAAAACAAGCTCACTAAATAGTGGTTAAATGAACATATGAACGAATGAAGGAGTGCCTTTCTATCATTTCAGAAAACTACAGAACTCAGTATGTCAGAGCTGTAAGTGACATTTTCAAATATGACCCTGTGTTCTGATGAAGGTTTATTCAGACCATTAAAAAATATGCTCAGATTAAAAGGGCCTGGAAACAGCTCAGGTGTCCCTTGATAGGAGGATAGATCAACAAGCTGTGGTATATTCGTGTGATGGAATGCAACCCAGCAGTAAAAAGGAGTGAAGGACGAAACATAGATAAATCTCAAAACATTATGTTGAAGGAAGAAAGCCAAACACAAAAGAGTGTCTGATGCATGTTCCCATTCCCATGAATTATAGAACAAACAAAACAATCTTCAATGCTAAAAAGCAAAACAATGTTTGCCTCTGGGGGGGCGGTGGCTGGGGACAGGGATTGACTGGAAAGGAGGATGAGGGAATTTCTCAGGTGATGGACCAGACCCTATAGCTTGATAGAGGGTGGGTTTTACTCATCAAACGGTCCACTTAAGATTTGTGCATTTTAATGTATGTACAACTTTTATCTTAAAAAAGAAAGATATAGACAAATACTGAACTGTAATTAATAACACGCATGCTGAGGTATTTAAGGGTGACTATTTGCAACTTACTTTGAAATGCACCCTGAAAGTGAGATGAGGACTTTCACTTCCAGGAAGTTGGAACAGCCATACTTATCCATTCCTCCTGCCACCCACCACTAAAAACCCTGGACATTACATACAATACAAACATAAGAAGATTCTGGAAGGTGGAGAGAAGACAGACCGATACAGACCTCGGGACAGGTAGAACAGGGTGGTGAGCTCTCTGGTTTCTTTTTGCCTTGTGTATCCCAGGCGAGGTATTGAAGAAGCCTGGAACCCAGAAATTCCAAAAGAGAGCAAACAAAGACGAAGCTCCCACAAAAGCCTGCTCTCTCTAGCCAAATGGCCCGGAAAGGGCCAGCCCAGCGAGAAAGAAAAGTTTTAGGCAATAACTGTTCCACTCTAGCCAAACACCACAGAAAATACTGCAGCCCTACCTTCATTAGCAAAGGCCAAGGGGAGCCCTGACGTCCCCCCTCATCACCAGGCCGAAACATGCCCTAACCACCCTGCCCCACCCTGCCTGCCTCCCACCCCAGGGTGGGGTCTGAGAAGGCTGAGCAGGGAGCTGAAACTTTCATCCCCACTCAGTGGTCACAAGCTCCTCCCCACTGTCAGAGGAGGCCACGCGGGGAGGCTGGACTTGCATCCCCACACAGCAGCAACAAGGAGCAAGGGTGGTATCTGGGAGACCTAGTGGGGAGTCAGGACCCTCTTAACCTCACAGGGGTAGCAAGGCCACGTGAAGAATAGCATCGAGGCACTCTGACACCACCACATGCGGGAGCTATCAGTGGAAGCCTAGCACTTCTACCCACACCCAGCAGTAAGAAGGAGACCCCTTCCTCGGGTGTCAACAGAGGCCACGTGAGGGACCTGGACTTCCACCCCATGTGGCAGTAATGAGAGAGCTCACTGCCACTCCCCGCCCCCCCACCTTCACCCACAGTGTCAGAGGAAGCCAGTGAAAACAGATCGAAATAAGATACAGAGTCTCAAAACATAATACCCCAAATGTCAAGCTTTCAGTAGAAAATTGCTCATCACACCAAGAACCAGGACGACCTCAAACTGAATGAAGAAAAGCCAATGCATAAATGCTAACACCAAGATGACAGAGATGTTAGAATTATCTGACAAACATTTTAAAGCAACCACCATTAAAATGCTTCAAAGAGCAATGACAAATACTCTTGAAACAAATTAAAAAATAGGAAGAGAGATGAAATATGAAGAACGAAATGGAATATTTATAACAGAAAAATACAGTAATAATAACAGCAACAACCAAAACACCCACCTGAATGGAGGCACTCAACAGCAAAATAGAGTAACACACTGACCTGGAAGATAGGACAGCATTAAATATCCAATCTGAACAACAGAGAGAAGAAAATAGGCTGGGAAAAAAAAAAAAAAAAAAAAGGAACAGAGCCTCAGGGACCTGTCTGGCTATAGCCAAAGATCTAACTTCTATGATATCCAAGTTCTGGTAAGAAAGGAAAAGAGGGCAAAACTGAAAAAGTACTCAATTAAATAAGGGCTTAAAACATCCCAAGTTTTGCAAGAAAAACAAAAGCGCAAACAAAAACACACAGATTTAAGAAGCTGAGCAAACTTCAAACAGAATAAACCCAAAGAAATCCATATCAAGGCACATCATAGTCAAACTTCAGAAAAACAAAGAGAAAAATAAATATATTGAAAACACAGAGAAATGACACTAGCTATGGGGAAAAAAATTTGAATGACAGCACATTTCCATTAGAAACCATGGAGGCCAGAGTACTCTCATGTCCTGAAAGAAAAGAACTGCCAACACAGAACCATATATTCAGTTGCAAGGTCCTTTCCAATAAAGGATCCTTCAGGAATGAAAGGGAAATAAGACATTTTCAAAAAAAGAAAAACTAAGAATATTTACCACTAGCAGGTATATCAATACCACATAAGAATGGCTAAAAGAAGTTTCCTAAACAGAAAAGAAACAATAAAAGAAAGACTTCTGGAACGTCAGTAAGGAAGAAACAACACAATAAGCAAACATATTGGTAATACTGGTAAATACAATAGACTTTCCTTTTCCTCTTAATTTTTCTAAATTATGTTGACAGTTGAGGCAAAAACTGTAACACTGCTAATGTGATTCAAAATGTATGTAGAAGAAATATTTAAGACAATTATATTATAAACAGGGAGGGGAAAGGAATGTAAAAAGAGATAAATGTTCTATGGTTGACTCAAACTTGCTAAATGATGACGCTCGTTAACTACGGTCTCAACAGATGCAAAAAAATCATTTGATATAATCCAACAGATATTCCTGGTAAAAACTCTCGGCAAACTAAGGCTAGATGGGAACTTTCTCTATCTGATAAGGGGCATCTACTAAAAACTAATAGCTAACATCATTATTAATGGTGAAAGACTGAATATTTTCCTCCTAAGATCAGAAACTCTCACAGATTCTATTCCACATTGTACTGAAGATTCAATCCAGAGCAATATGGCAAGAAACAGAAATAAAAGCGAGCTAGATTGGAACTAGAGAAGTAAAGCCATCCTCATTTGCAGATGACATGAGAATCTATGTAGAAAATCCTATGGAAACAGAAAGTTACTGGAATGTAAAAAGTGACTTTAGTAAAGATATGCGGTATGAGATTAATGTACAAAAAATCAATTGTATTTCTGTATACTTTCAATGAACAGTTGGAAATTGAATATTTTAAAATATCACTTACAATAGTATCAAAAAGTATAAAATATTTAGGGTAAATCTGACAGAAGATGGACAATATCTATACACTGAAAATTACAAAACATTGCTGAAATTAAAGAGAACCTAAAAAATAGAGAGATACTGAGTTCATGAGTTAGAAGACTCAATATTTTTTAAAAGATTTTTTTAATTGAATGAGTCTTTAAATTCTATAGTGCTTTGCAATTTTCAAAAGTTTCACACACATGATTTCATATAATTCCATAATAACCCTTTTTCCCCCTACCCCTATATTACTCCTCCCCACTTCCCTTTCCCCACTAGTAACCACTAGCTTGTTCTCTATATCTGTGAGATGACTCAATATTTTTAAGGTGTAAATTCTCACCAAATTGATCTGTAGATTCAATGTAATTCCAATCAAAATCTCAGCAGATTTTCTGTAGAAATGGACAAGCTGATTCTGAAACTCACATGGAAATGCAGAGGACTTAGAATAATCAAAACAACTTTGCAAAAGAAAAGCAAAGTTGAAGAACTTACATCACTTGATTTCAAGACTTATGAGGTTACAATAATCAGGACGGTGGAGTAAAGACAAGCACAAACACCAATGGAACTTCAGAATCAAGAGTCTAAAATTAGACTCATTTATGGACAACTGATTTTTCACAAAGGTGCAAAGCAATGCAGTGGAGAAATTTTTTCAACAAATGTTGAGGGCACACTGGGATATCCAAAGGCCAAAAAAGTGAACTTTGATCTGTACCTCATACCATTTACAAAAATTAACTCAAAATGGATCATCATAGATTGAAATATCTATAGCTTCTAGAAGAAAATCTTCATGACCCTGGATTAGGCAAAGATTTCTTAGATACAAAGCCAAAAGCATAATCCATAAGAGAAAAAAATGATAAATTGGACTTCTTTAAAATTAAAAACAAAAAGTCATTGTTAAGAAAATGAAAAGACAAGTTATAGTCTGGAAGAAAACATTTGCAAATCATGTCTAATAAGGGGCTTATGTTCATAATATATAAAGAACTGCCAAGACTCAATAATAAGAAAACAACCTAATTTTTAAAAAATGGGCAAAAGTCTTTTTTTTAATAAACTGGGTAATGTTCTTCCTTAATGCAATATGAATTCAACTTCTTTTTCCTAAAAACATGGATTAGAAGTCTCATGTGAGTCAAGGTCAGGCTCACTATGGTGGTGTTTCAACCCCACTGCTACTATATTAATCACCACTATCAGAGAAACCCAGATTAAGATCTTTTAAATAACAGCTTGTATTTACTGAAAATTCTCTCTCTCTCTCTCTCTCTCTCTCTCTCTCTCTCTCTCTATATATATATATATATATATGTATATATGTGTGTGTGTGTATATGCAAAATATTTAAACAGACATATCACCAAAGAACATATATGAATGACAAACAAGTATATGAAAAGATGCTCATTATTTTTAGTCAGAGAGATGCAAATTAAAATCACAAAGAGCTCTCACTACGCATGTATCAGAATGATTACGACAGAAAGTCTGACTGTAATAAGCACTAATGAGGACAGGGCACGACTGGAATTCTCACATTTGGCTAGCGGGTTTTTAGAAATGATGGGGAGATCCTTAACCAAATCTTTTCAAACCCCACTCAAGGAATCCATTCAAGGAACTGTCTTAACTTCTTCCCTGCCCAACTGCCTCTTCACAGGGCCACGGTAAAGCCAGCTTTCCAGGGTCACACAAGGCCACCCCCGGCAGTAATGAGGAATCTGGTTTAAAAACAATCTTTCTGGTGTTTCCTTGGAGGCCCCAGACTGCCCTCTTTAGGTTTGCTTGTCCTTGGATTGAGGTGACTCCAAAGGCGGCACAGTGCCCAGTGCGACGGAAGAGAGGAAGGTAGAATGCACCCCGACTCTGCAATCTGTTCCTAACAGTTTTTTGAGGGTTGAACACAACTCTCGGTGTGTGTGTCAGCGCTTGAGCTGTGCCTTTCTGTCTGACTGTGTCTCTGCCTAGGTGGTAGGAAGGGCCCTGGACTGAGGCCAGGAAGGACCTGCTCTAAGCTGATAAAGCCAACGCCCTCATGTCGGAACCCCGTGGTTTTTCTGTCTTTGGAAGCAGCAGGAAGTACTTTTCCCCAAAAACACTGCCCTGTATACTGCTCGGGGGACCAATTCGTACACATCGGGCTGGGAGACCCTGAACACCCAGGGCTGTGTGCTTCATTTCAGGCGGACTGGACACAGTTTTCTCCCTTACACGTTGGAACTTCGAGTTCCGTGCCTGCCCCTCGCCTTCCGGGGATGCGCGGGGGAAGGCAGCACTCCAGGCTGGGCTGGAGAGGGGCGGGCTGCAGCCCCACGGACCTGCCGGGCGCGCGTCCGTCCGTGCCAGACCGCGCAGAGGTGCCGGCGCAGCCTAACCGTGACCTTGGCCGCGGTGAGGCTGGGCGTCCGCCTGCGCCCGCCGGAGCCGCAGACCCGGACAAAGCCTGGCTGCTAGTTAAGTTTTGCTGTCTTTTACTTTTCCTAAAATAATTCCGGGGAGTTTCCATCACTCTGAAATGACCTGCGAAAACTCTCCGGAGCTAGAAATCAATCAACTCAAAAGAGCATGCTGATTTTTTTTTTTTTTCCCTTTCTTTTTGAACCCGTGGTTGGTGCGTAAAGGGAGCTGTCAATCTAGAAGCCCCCTGGGCCCCAAGTGAATCTGTAGAGCTGGATATTTTTAGAGACCGCGCTTTCTGAGATTCCAGCTGGTGGACCCCGAGCCGGCTCCTGTCGCCCTCAGAGAGCACGTGAATTTGCAGAATATGATGCAACCCAGCGTGGGCTCAACCGATACAACGCGCACCGAGCTGTAGCCTGAGAAGCTGCGGGACACACAGAAGGCCAGCTCGCATCCCTCGTCAATTTCTTTTTTTTCTTTTTTTTTTTTTTAAAAAAAACTCTCCACAGGTTCAGATGCCGTTTGGCTGAGGAAAGGGATTTATCAAAGATTTATAAATGGAGCAATCTACTAGTAAAAATAACAATCATCACATCATCTCACAGGGTGGCAGGATATTTTGTTTTTCTTTGGCAATGATCCGTAACTGAGTCATTGATTCAAATATACCCTACGAAGTACACATTTTTCTGTGGAATGTCTCCCTAAGTAAAATTTGCTGGCTTGCTTCTGGATTAGGAGCCTGGTGGAGCTGACCCTGGCTGCAGGGAATTGCTTCCCATCCACGCAGGCACTCTCTGTATCCCTCCCTCCGGCAGGGATCTGGGCTGCTTTGGGCTTTGTCTTCTGTTCTGTCCCCGGAGCCCAGCACAGGGCTTAGAACACGGAGACCCTTGTCCACATCCACTGGGGACCCAAGCTCTTCAGCTATAAAGTGGGAGAATAATGCTTGCTTTACCAGCTTGAAGATCTCCTTGTAGGGATCCAATTCGTCAAGAAGAGAGATGCTGGAGGCTGCACACCTCAGCCTTCAGCCGCGTCCTATCCCCTCCAGCACCTCACTTGGCCCATCTGTGAAATAAAGGAAAGAAAACAAGTCTATCAGTAATATTAGCATCATCATTACAAAATCTTAACATTTGTTAATTCTGGAATGTGGGTACTTAGGTATTTGTTATATTATTCTCTGCATTTTTCTGTATTTTTCAGTCTCCTGCCCCAATAAAAGAAGAGGAAGGAAAAATGTTTAAAGACTTGTAGCAAATCTGGTTTCCTGCACTTGGACTTTCTCTGGTTCTGGGTACAGGAAAATGCTCAGTAAACGGGACTCCTGGAGGAATAAGCAGCATTACTATCACTCATCTCGTTTCTGCCCCTTCCTTTGTTCCAGGAATTTACTAAGACCCAGCAGTAGGTTTCACCCCTACTCCCACCCCCAGCTGTTGAAGGCGGCTGTTTGCTCACCAGGCTCTTTGACTTGGGACAGAAGTTTTCTAGTTGAAGGCAGGTGAGTCCAGAATGATGTCATTTATAACGTTCTGATTCAATTTCTTCCAAACCTACCCACCCCCTGCCGCCAACGATCCCGACCTGTACTAAGCAGAAGCACACGTGTATGAAAAGAAACTTCTATCTGTAGTCAGTAAAAATGTGCTTTGTATAACACAATCCCAAACTTTCTTGGGCTTCGCAAACACACATGGGTCAAGAAAACTCGCATGGACATTTCCACTCCCCTAACTTAAAAACAGCCAAACTAAATTAAGTAACAACAAAAACACAGAGTTGTTTCCCACAAAGTTTGCTGTGCTCTCACCACCAGTTTTCAGCCTGAAACAATTTCATGCTTGAGTTATTAACTTATGAAAATAGGCACAAAAGGGGAAAAATGTGAACAGATCCTCAACTATATTATTAGTCATTGCTACAGCTGACTGCATTCCGGCACAAAGGCATGTTATTCTGCCTGACGGTCTCAGCTTTGAACAAAATGTAGCTCACTAATGGGGTATGCCTCGTATACCTTTTTGTAATCGTTACATTGCTGTTCTCTGTCATTTATCCTGGTTTCCATTAGGCGTGTGTGCGATAGGCAGGCGTGCACTTGAGCACATGCGCACACACACACACACATCTTTTAAGTCCCCTTTCATTTGTGGCTTTAAAGAAAGGTCATGCAGCTGTCAGTCATTTTAGGGAAACACCACTGTATTGATAAAGATAATATTTGGAAACCAGAGTGATGGGTGAACGTGTGTGTAGATTCTGAAAATATTGGTGGTTGGGGGGTTGCAACATGAGTAAAGGAAGGGAATCTAGAAGCAGTCTGGAGGAGACGGAGGCAGAGTGGCAGAGTCTCATCAGGCTCACTTCGGGGGTCTCTATTCAGGAGGGGCAGCTCTGGACTGAAAGTCCCCGGGGTGGGGTGGGGTGGGGGAGGGGAACGGCATCTTTCTCACTTGCTAAGTGCGCTCAAGTCTCCTGTGTGAGCAGTGAGATTCCAGGCAAGAGCCCCGTCTGGGGATGTTTCTGGCTGGGGTTCAGAGGTGTTGCCCCAAACCAGTCTGAGTCAAATGAATAATGAAGCCAAGTTTTGAGCCTATTGATTTTCGCTCCCGTAAAGTCCAGAACTGGTCCTAGAAATCAGGGCTTCTGAGTATTAACTTCTGCAAACGACAGCCAAAAGAGCCGGGAAGAAAATCATCAGGGGAAAGACATACAGAAGGGATATGAAAAGCCTGGAGAAGATCAAGATGTCCACAGACAAGTATGAATCCCTAGAAGCATCTCCGAAACAGATCAGAGGCTGGGATCCAGAAGCAGCACCCCCCCGCCAAGAGCAGGGGGCCTCCCCACAATTCTCAGCCAGCAAGAGAAGCCCTTGGCATCTTCCCCCCGAGTAGGAGAATGGGATTCTCCACCAGACACTTAACCGGCCAGGAGAGGTAGCACTTGGGAACCAAATGGGCTCTTTTAACTTCTTTGAAGTGTTAACGAATGCTTTGATTTTGCTCTTTCCTCCTCATTAAGACAAATGTGGTATCGCTCTGCCCCGGGAATCTGATCTCACCTCCCAAATCAGCTGCTCACCTTTCTATTCAGATGAGTCCAAGCCCTGCTGGGGGTGTCCTCCTGTCCGGTAGCAGAGATGCCTGTCTTGCCAAAGATCTCTCTGCCAGGGCTCTGCCAGGGCCTCCAAGCCTCGTGCTGCTCTCAGAGCCCAGGACATACCACCACCAGGTCCCAGCTCACGTGAAAACACAGACGTGCTTGTGTTAACGCTCAGCTTACAATGTCCTGTTAGGTCCCAAGCAAACTCAGGCATGTTAAATTTGTCGGATGCTGTGCCCTGTGAAGGGGACCAGGCTGGACAGAACTCGGAGGACAGAGCCCCCCCCCCCCACCAAAGATCTGGAATCTTTAGAGATTATGAAGCCCATCTCTGCCCTCACCCCTCTTTCACCCATGACACACTGGGGCTAAGGGGTTCGACTGGGTCAGAACTGGAGCTGGAAGCAGCTGGCATTGAACCCCTGAGGCTCATCTGCCATCATGTTCCCCCACCCAAGCTCTCCCTCCCCCTCCCAATGCAGGGCAAATTCAGTGGGATGAAAAGCCTGCAGACAGAAGGAACTGGGGGCCCTGTGGTTTATTTAGAGGCCACTGAAAGCAGCCAGGCAGCCTCTCACAGCCAGCGCCAGCTGGGGAAAGCAGGCCGGAGGGCAGAACTCTGTACCCCAGAGGCACGGACTGAGCCCATGGGGACAGTCCTTGAGATGGCTACAGCCTGTGATGGCGACCTGGGAGGCCGGATGAGCTCTGTCAGGTGGGCAAATGGGAGGGTGGGAGAGGAGCCTTCTGGAGAACAAAAATTCAAAGCTGGGGAAACAACCCGCCTTATCTCATTCCATCTTAGTTATAATCTCCGCAGCCCACAGGATAAAGTCCTGCTAAGTGCACATTATCTCATGGAATCCTCTCACCCATCCATGGATCAGTATCACAATTTGACCCTCTCTCCCCCTATTTTCATTTTTACCATCTTAATCATTTTAAGTGTACAGTTCAGTAGTAAGTACATAAATATTGTTATGCAACGGATCTCCAGCACTTTTTCGTCTTGCAAAACTGAAACTCTATACCTATTAAATAGTAACTCCCCACTGCCCCCTCCCCCCGGCCCCTGGCTGCCACCCTTCTACTTTCTGTTTCTGTGAATTTGCCTACTCTATATACCTCATGTAAGTGGAATCATACAGGATTTGTCTTTTGGCGACTGGCTTAGTTCAATTGGCGTAATGTCCTGGAGGTTCATCTCTGTTGTAGTGTGTGTCCAAATTCCCTTTTTAAAAAAATATTAATTAATTTGTTTATTTTTGCTATGCTGGGTCTTCGTTTCTGTGCCAGGGCTTTCTCTAGTTGTGGCAAGCTGGGGCCAACTCTTCATCGCGGTGCACTGGCCTCTCACTATCGCGGCCTTTCTTGTTGCGGAGCGCAGGCTCAGTAGTTGCGGCTCACGGGCTTAGTTGCTCCGCGGCATGTGGGATCCTCCCAGACCAGGGCTCGAACCCCTGTCCCCTGCATTAGCAGGTAGATTCTCAACCACTGCGCCACCAGGGAAGCCCTCCCTTTGAAAGGCTGAATAATATTCCACTGTATGGACGGAGCACATTTAGTTATACATTCATCTGTTGATGGACACATGGGTTGCTTCCGCCTTTTGGCTACTGCAACTACTGCTGCTATAAACATGAGTGCAAAAAAGGCTCTGCAATCTTGCTTTCAGAGCTTTGGGCTCTATACCCAGAAGAGGAATTGCTGGATCATATATGGCCGTTCTATTTTTAATTTTTTGAGGAACCTCCATACCTCCATTTCCCACCAGCAGTGTATGAGGGTTCCAATTTCTCCACATCCTTGCCAATACTTGGCATTTTCTGTTTTGTTTTTTTTTTTTAATTTTAATACTAACCCTCTTCGTGGGTGTGAGGTGATATCTCCTTATAGTTTTGATTTGCATTTCCCTAATTCTCAGCGATGCTGACCATCTCTTCGTGGCTTCTTGGCCATTTGTCTCCTTTGGAGAAATAGCTTTTCAAGTCCTTTGCCCAGGTAGAAATCGGATGACTTGGTTTTGGTTGTTGCTGAGTTGTGGGAGTTCTTTTATATCCCCTCTCACCTTTTATTTTTTTCTGCTGAAAAAAACTAAAGGGTCAAAGAGGTGAATAACTTACTTACTCCAGCCTTTGGCCAGGAGCTGCTTGATTCCCCAGCAGCCGGGAAAGCACCCTGACATGGGTGGCAGCCAGAGAGAGCTAAGGGCCCATCCTCCAGCCACGTGGGCTCAGACATCGTCCATTATCAGCACACCCTGTGTCACAGCCTCGTGAGCCACACTGCTGTTGGAGAACCAAGAGCAAACCCTGGTTGCAGAGACTCAGAAGCGTGTAATATCCATCTTAATGACGGTCCCCCTTTCTTATTCTTCCTCCTCAAGGGAGGGCACAGAGGGAAAACGCTGCTCGTGGAAAAATACATTTAAATGGATCAGTGCTGGGCGACCATCTGCACATCTGTTCTTAACAGGTTTCAGCTGAAACTACTGAAAATATACACAGATCTGTTTATGTGGAACCAGTTAAATATGATAAGATTTCAACTTGGAGGGTAACTATGGATTTGGTGGTGGCAAAACAAAAAGCCTCCCCACGCTTGGTCTCCACACACACTCCTGATATTTTACCGTAGATGTTGTCGAGGGAATCGGATTTACTGTGAATGAAAAAGATCTAAATTACTGGAGATTAGTTACAAACAAACTCAAGATGGTCCCAGCAGCCTCTCCGCAGCAGGTAAGTGGTGCCTCACCTCCCATGTGGGCCGAGGGAGTCCTTTGTCATCAGAGAGGAGACCTCAGCTGGGAAATCACTCGTTTCTGAATAATTCTGTCTTCACTCCTCCAACAAGCCGTTCAGGAGGACGACGGCATGCAGGCTGCTGACACACAGAGTACCCAGCTGACTTCCCTCCCGAGAAACACACCGGTGGCCCCTGAGGATGTGCAGGCAGAGGGGAGGGAGCTTTTACGGGCCACCCTGTGAGGGCCCATTGTCAGCCCATTGTAGAGATGGGAAAACTGAGGCTCTAGGATGATTTGCCCACAACTACCCCGCTAGGAGGGCATGAGGCGCCCCAAAGGAAGAAAGATTGTTCTTCCTATCTAAATGTCCCGTGAGGCGAGGCCACAACTCAAGAGACCCACGGGGCTCAGTAGCTAAGGAGTGAGGGACCGTGGCAGCTAACAAACAGCTTTAGCAGATTGATACTGGGGGAATCAGACAGTGTGAGCCCCAATCCTCTGTTGTTGTAAAGAGAGCCAGAAGCCACTAGATTTTTACCTGTTGGCTCAGGGATTGAAAACAAACCAAAAAACCAGGCCCTACTGTGGTTCGTGACCCCCATGGTGGGCCTTTGGGGCCTTTGGCAGAGGCTGCTTTGGTTTCACTCATTCTCCAGGTGAGACTTGGGGTCTGGCTATCAGGATTCTTGTCTCCGGTGCAGGAGGTCTCGGTCACAGGCAACGGGTGGCCCAGCTCAGCGCCCTAGTCCCTGTCTGTCTTCTAAAGCCTTTTCCTGCAGCTTCGCAGGGCTCCCCACCTCAACTCCAGCACATTGAATGTGCATTCATCTATAAACATTCATCTAATAATTTATCTCTAAAAAGGGACATCAGTCTATAGAATGCACCACAGGAAACCCAAGAATCGTAGTCATGTGGCCTCAGAAACAATCAGCCCAAATTGACATCTGACAATATCCCTGCCACACTCACAGTCCCCCCAGGGCCTGGGCTATAATTGGTAAGTTTTTCATTCCTGATGGACCCCATGCTGGGAAAATGCACCTATTTCTGTTCCTTGAAAATCATTCTTTTTAAAATAAGCAGCCCCCCGTGGAAAACAATTGTGAATGGCAGCTTCATTACATGTGGATTTCTAGAACAAAGAGAATATTGCTCACAATCTATGCCCTGTTCGATGACACTGGATTTTAATTAAAAAATGCTCACGTGTTAAAAATTGATGACAAGGAAGGTGTGACACTAGGGCTGAAAATAAAAATCAGAGAGGCAAAATATGGTTGACAGGCTGCCTCGATGATCTAGTCAATGTTACTTCACATTTGTCTTCTCTCTCTGTCTCTCTTTTTTTTTCAATTTGAAAATTTCAGTTTTGAGCTAGAAGGCACATACTTCAAGCTGTGTAGACCTCAGAGGGGGAGGCTGGTGAAACCAGTGGAGGGTACAAGGAAGGGAACCTTATTTGCCCTCTGGGGGCCTCAAATATCCTGTGCAAAGGATCAGTTGTTGTCTTAAAGTGTCCCTTCCAAGTGGCTACTGTCCCAGGCCGCCTTTGAGTAGCTCTTTGAAAGGGCCAGTTTTTCTGAGCAACAAATATGGGGCTGCTTCCAGGTGATTGGTGGAACTCAGTAGCCTGATAAATGGAAACAAATTATTTTGAAGCAATAGATCAAATGGTGTGTGGGGAGGTGCTAGATGTTCAAGCCAGCCCAAGCTGCACTAGTTATAAGAGAGTTTTCTTCTGAGATGATGCAATAACTGAATAGGAAAATCGTAGTGCAAATGCACTGGGTTTAAGAAAGGCCGTCTAAAGCAGGCAAAGGTTGTCCTCTTCCCCTCTGGACGGGCCTCTAGGACATGATGTGTCAGTTCATGTGCTAAAGCCCCACGAAGTGAGAAGTGAGAGTATCACCGTGTACCCACTGCCTCCTTGTCCCCCTTGTCCCCACGAGCACGGGTGACAGACGCCTGTCTTCAGCGGTGCCTCTTCTGACCCCTGTCCCCAGTAAAGTGGGAAGTAGTGCTGGGCCAGCATCGGCGACAGGGCGAGTTTGGATTGTTCTTTCTGAGAAATCATGTGCAGCTTCACAAGCGAAACAGTGATGCAACAAACCTCCAGGTTCATTAAAAACATTTTGATGGGGCTTCCCTGGTGGCGCAGTGGTTGAGAGTCCGCCTGCCGATGCAGGGGACACGGGTTCGTGCCCCGGTCCGGGAAGATCCCACGTGCCGCGGAGCGGCTGGGCCCGTGAGCCGTGGCCGCTGAGCCTGCGCGTCCGGAGCCTGTGCTCCGCAACGGGAGAGGCCACAGCAGTGAGAGGCCCGCGTACCACAAAAAGAAAAAAAAAAAACATTTTGATGGTTATGAAAAGAAAGTTAACTGGGTGCTGATGGGGACCGGCTGAATCATCGCCACCACGAAGCTCTCTGTGCCTAAGGTGACATTACTCCCCAGCATACAGTCGTGGCGCTGGACCCAGGACTGTCGTTCGGGCCCGGATCCCTGTCCACTGCCTGCCACGCTGTCCCAGCCCTCAGCCCTGGAGAAGCAGGAGTGGGGGAAGGTAGTGGAATTTCCACGTTCAGGTCCAACGTGCCCTCCTGAGCTCTGAGCTCACACCCGGCCTCGCAAACAGCGCTACACTAGGTTCTCACGGTCTTCACGAGAGGGAGACGCTTGTCAAGTTTATTAACCGGGAAAACCGGGCCTTACCCTGTGTAGCCCCTTACAGGCTGGGAGGGCTCCCTGGAGGAGGAAGCGGGTGTCAGAGCTGTGTGAGGGATGGGGAGGAGGGCCGATGGGGCGGGGTTCCCAGCTCAGTGTGCAGCCTGGAGATGGGCACATGACCAGTTTTCTCTGAGCCAGCACATTTTCCATTCTAAATATAGCCCAGGATGAGCCAAGACATCTTCCCCTCGCGAGGAGACCCAAATTTCTGTATTTTTCAGCATTTCTGTGACGGCGGGGAGAAACAAACAGCGAGACTGAGGCTCTTCACTCCCAGCCCCCGATCCCGTGGGGCCCTGGGGCCTAAGGAATGATGTCCACCCCCCTTGAGAGCAGAGGCCGCCCTGTGTGAGGAGCTCTCTCTGGCCACCACCCTTTAGTAGGTACCAAAATATTTTGCCAGCCTGCATCTGCCTCCAGCAACGTGAAGCAAGGGTTCTATTCACCCAGGAAAGAACATCCATCCATCAGCCCAGGCCGCCAAGAGTGACTCTTTCTACCATCCTTGGGTCAGTTCACCTTGGGCATCTCAGGAGAGAGGCCCAGCCTGATAGGTTTTCATTGGACAACAGATTCCCACCTTCCTTCTGAATCTTGCTGGAGCATCAGGCTTATCCATCCCATTTCTGGAAGGTACAGGATCTGAGCCTTTTGCAAAGGGGGTACCCGCCACGGGCCTGGGGCACACTGGTGACTCTTGGCTCTGAGGTCCTTCGCTGCTTGTTTGTTTATAATCGAGGGGATCTTTTTCTGTATCTGAGTGGGGCTCTGCTAATTACTGCACAAGCACTTCTGGGGAAGTTCACGTTTCCAGAGGCCCGCTGTTAACTCTTGATAGGGCTGTCCCTTCGCAGACAGGGCGCCTGAGGGAGTTTGCAAAGATGCATTACAGGACACACAAAGCGCACGGCTCATCCCCAAAGGGTTAAGGACCGAGACATGAGGACAGTCGTGTTAGGGTATATATTAGCAAAGAGTGAGCAAGGCAGGCAAAGGAAAAAAGGAAGATGGAGAGGAAAAAAAAACCCACATGGATACACTCCCCTCCCCCTCCGGTGCCCCCCCCCCTTCTCCCCTCCCCCTGCAACAACCCAACATACACAGACACAGACGGGTCAGAGTTAAATCTGGCACACAGTGACTACAGCAACGAAAGAAAACATATCGAGTTACGCAGAGCCCTGTTCAGATTTGAGCCTGGGCCTCCCTCACACAATGCTCTGTGGAGGAGAACAGGCCTCCTTGGTGCGGTGTCAGACCCACACTCGTGAGCTTTGCTCGCCTTGCAACATTCGCTGGGCCGGCCCTGGGCAGCAGGTTAGTTCCCTGGCCCGCAGGTGGACACAGATAAAACGAACCAAAACGGTGTCACAGGCAGCAGAAAAACCTTTCTTTTAAAACTCAATTCACCTCCAGAGAGGAAACACGCAAGGACCTGGCTCTGGACCATAATCTGTTTTCTCAGGGCAGCCAGGAGAGGCCTGTTGGCCAGGGTAAATAAGGCAACACGGCGGCAGTGGGGCTTCTGGCAACTGGGGCCGTGAGGGACGTTTGCAAAGACCACTTCCTACACTCTGTTCCCAGCCCAGAGTCAGCTGTCAGTCTTGCAGGATGGAGGCACTCTGGAAAAAAAGCTGGGGGTGGTGGGGCAAGGGAGAAACCGGAGCTACAGGTGCAGCTGGCTCACCTGGCCAGAGCCCAGCCCCAAAGGCTGCTGCCCTCAGAGCTCAGCGCCCGGGAGGGCAGGCCAGGACTCCTGAAACGCAAGCCGGGTAGGTTTCAGCCTCTGCCTTGAGCAGCCGGAGAGGTGGGGCAGGCTGCCAACGAGGACTGGCTGAGCCTGTGCTGCGTGTGAAGCGGGGCTGGGGAAGGCCAGGTACGTTTGAGTCATCAGACGGTGTCCCTGCCAGCAGGCACTCGGGATGCCCCGAGGAGATGAGACAGACGGATGGCGCCCGCTGGCCAGGGCTGCACAGAGCATCAGTACTCTCTGTGTAGCCAGGTGTGGGGTCTTCTCAAAGCCGTCCCATCTTGTTTTCCTACTGGGGCTTCGCCTGACCTGAGGTGGGCAGGGCAGGACAGAGCATCACCTCCATTTCACAGTGGGGGAAGCTAAAGCACAGCGGGGCCACGTCTTATCCGGGTGGGTTCAGCTGGTGCCCAGAGCAGCCCATTCGGGCTGTGCCGCACGGGGCAGTGGTTCTCACCTCTGGGTGTGTGCCAGAATCACAGGGTCACCCTCAGCCTGGGGTGGCCCCCTGTCGGGGTGGGCCCGGGAGTCCTGCCCCAGTGCCCGCCCCCAGCAGGGGGGTGGAGGTCCAGTGATCTCAGCTCACACCGAGCTCTGCCATGGACCTGAGCTCAACCTACACCTGTGATGCAGGGATGAAGGGTCCCCCAAAGCTGCTTCAAACAGGGAGGGCCCCAGCCCACTGCATCCCTTATTCCTGTGACCCGAGGGGTCCTCCAGCTTGGCTCCCTGTGCAGAAAGGATGCTGTTATGGGTTGAATTATGTCCCGCTACATTCACATGTTAAAAGCCTAACCCCCAGAAACTCAAAATGTGATCTTACTTGGAAATAGGGTCATGGCTGATATAATTAGTTAAGGTGGGGTCCTACGGGATTAGTGTGGGCCCCTAATCCAACATGACTGATGTCCTTATAAAAATTAAAAAAGGGAAATCTGGACACAGAGGCATTCACACAAAAAGAACACCATGTGTAGATGAAGGCAGAGATTGGGGTGAAGCAGCAACAAGCTAAGGACCGCCAAAGACAGCCAGCCAACTGCCAGGAGCCGGGAGAGGCCTGGAACAGATTTCCCCTCCGGCCTCAGAAGGAGCCAACCCTGCCGACATCTTGATCTCAGACTTCAGGTCTGCAGAACTGAGACAGTAAGTTTCTGTTCTAAGCCCCTGCTTTGATAACTTGGTTATGGTCCCAGCAAACCGATACAGATGATGAAAAGGCACAGATGAGGGACCCAGGTGTCATGGTTAGTTTACCCTTAAATCCAACTATGAAGGCCCCTCCAGCTCTGTGCTACAGACACCGAGTCTACGTTTTGTTGTTGGAGCAAAGGGTAGAACCGTGCAATGCAAGCACAACCCATGAGTTCTCAGCTCAGACCATCCCCTTAGCAAGCAGGACTTCCTTCTCGGAACTCTAACCCTGCTTTGTTCTCGACAGAAATTATATTCTGTTTCATTCCCCCATGAGGTCTCCAAAGCAAGACAAGCATCCACTTCCCCTTCTGGACACAGGTGGGACCCTCTGCAAATTAGGATGCAGAACAATCCTTCTTGTCCAGCCAACTTAGAGCCCCAGCCTCTTGCCAACTTCCCAGTTACCTCACCTTGTTTCCAGGAGGAGACCTGAAAACTCGTTCACATGATGAAACTTATGAGGGGTGGTCAGGAGCTTCTAGTGTTAGCTCACGCCGGTGAGAAATTAGGTCCTACAGAGCGTCAGTAAACAGGTGTGCGGGGGTGTAGGGGGCCCACTTTGCCTCATACCCTGGCCCACTATGTAGTCCTTAATGTAAAATAGCCCCCACTTTGCATCAGGCCTCGGCCTCCCCACCCCATTCCGCTCTCTCTCCAGTATCCTCGCAGCCCAGTGACCCCAACATCCTCTCAAAACCTGCCGTCATCCCCAGAATCCTGGCAGCCCCGTCCTAGTGATGGAGCTTTGGGCATGGTGGTACCTAGGGCTAAATTCTGGAGGGCTAGGATCGACCATAAAGTAAGGCCCTATTAACTGGGCTTGATGCTTGAAGGCTACACTTCCTCCCTTTCTTTCATTGCTCTACGCCTGAAATTGACCTCTTGCTCTATATCTGTCTCTCTTTTAGCCTTACTGGTTTCCCACAGTGCCTACTGTATATGCAAGTTCTGGGTTATTTTTCCTCTGCTGAGCATTACGGAATGTATCACTTAGAATGTAGGATTTTCAGGGAGAGAATCTTGGTTTTATCTTTTCTCCCTCCAACAGTTTGGTGACTCTTACGTAGAAGTTACTCAATAAAGATCTGTTGACAGTTGATTCAACCTGAATTTCCTCTGTTCATATACTCTTGCTACCTGTTTTGGTCCCAAATCCTTCCCCATTTGGTCCCCAAATCCTTCCCTCTTCAGAATTTGGTCAGCTCACCCCTGGCTGTTAATGTTTCCTACCTTTGACCATATAGAGAGGAGGACGAGATGTAGCCGATTTCCCATTAACTCAGAGACAAAAGAACTCATAGACTTTTAGAGCTGGGATTCTTCAGAAAATATTCAGTCCGCTTCTTGGGTAAGAGACCATGGGACTCACCCAGGGTGCCCTGGCTGGTTCAGTGGCAGAAGAGAGCATGGAAGCCAGGTGTTCTGGTTTGAAGGGAGGCTGTTTATCACGTAGAGGAGGATGTCACCTGTATGGCTGGTGTGGGTGAAGGGGGTCATGTCATACACTCTTCTGGAAGGGTCCCGCTATGGGCTCCTGGACATTTCAGTTTAATCGTGACATGCTTCCCAGTAAGTCCGGGCACCTTTGTCCCCTCTTCTCCTCAGCTGGAAGAGGGGCCCACCCCCAACGCTGCCAGGTCACACAGGCGCCCTTCCAGGCGGCAGAGAAGCCATCCCCTGTCCTTTCTCGCAAATCCGTAGGTACGACCGACAGGGGGTGTCCTCCATTTAAAGTGTCGTGGGGATCTCCAAGGCAGGTCTGTTTCCAACACCGAGGAAGCAACAAGCAAAACGGTCCTGTCGGCTTAGACACATGCCTCATTGTTTTCAATCTGAGCACGTGTTTGACATCAAGAGAAGGGCTGTGGTCGTGGTAGAGGGAGCCGAAGGGAGATTCAAAGGTTCTTCAGCTCTCAAAGGTTCTTCAGCTCTCAAAGATGTCAACCTCTTCAAAGTTTCAACCCTCAGAGTGCTTGCAAGGTTTCATCACACTCAGCAGAAACGCTTCTGCCCACTCTCTCGGGTGCCACGTGCATTCGCTGGGGGACTCGGCTGTGATCCAGAAGGACAGCTAAAGGAAACAAGACGGTCCCCTCGCCACAGATATGCTCCCCAGAGGATGCAATTTCCCCTTTGGGATTTGATAAGCTCCCTAAGGCACACTCATATGCAGAGAACAGGTGATTATCTGTTAGGGAGGCCATGTCAAGCCATGGGTGGTGATGGATGTCATGAGCTCTCACCTGGAGGAATGAGCAGCTTCTATTTGGGACCCCGGGCAGGTGGGTGCTGGTCAGAGCCAGAGCCAGGGTGGACAGGTGATCGGGAAAAAGGAGAAGGGTTTGCATCCAGTTGTAGTCACTTTCTAGCCTCCGTGTTCTCATCTGCAAATTGGGAAGGATCACTTCCTTTCATGATATTTTGGGGGCTTGACCAAATGACATCATTACCTGTGAAAGTGCTTAGCACAGAGAGATGAGGGCTAGTTCTGTGGACAGGAAGGCATTCCAGCACCAGTGCCAGCCCCTGGCTGTCTTCTTTTCGAGACGGTTGCTTCCAAGGGGAAGGAACAGCAAGATGGTGCCTCCAACTTGTAGGTCAAGTCCAGGCAAGTCAAGTTGGAGTATAAGTGTTTCAATTCCAATGCTTCGTGCTCAGAGGGACATGTGGAAAGCGGCGTGGCAAGGTGATGGTGTAGGGCCAGGAGAGCCCAGTTCGAGTCCTGGGGCCACGGCTCACACTTTGCTACCCAGACATGTTACTTCCCCTCCCTGGCCCTATTTGCCTGTCTGGGGATTGGAGCAGACTGCACACACACAGAGTGATGCAAGGTGCTGGAACGTGTGTGATACTGCTGTTCTTAAAGGAAGGGAAGCAGGGAGGGAGGAGAGAGGAGAGAGGGGGAGGGGAAGAGAGTAGCTTTCCTATTTAATGAAGCTTTTATTCCGGCATAAGTTTAGATTTCCAGAAAAGTTGCGAAAAGAGTTCATCACATCTCGTTTCTTCTGTTGTTAATGTCTTACATTACTGTGGCCCATTTGTCACAATTAATGACCAATATAGATACACTGTTAATGAAAGTCTACACTTTATTCAGACCCCCTTAGTTTTTGCCTGATCTCCATCTTCTGTCCTCGGAGTCCATCCAGGACATCATGTTACATGAAGTTGTCCTGTCTCCTAAGGATCCTCTTGGTTGTGACAGTGTCTCAGACTTTCCTTATGTTTTATGATCTTGCCATTTTTCAGGAGTACTGGTCAGGCAGTTTGCAGAATGTCCCCCAATTGGGATTTGTCGGGTGCTTTCTCATGATTAGGTTGGGATTGTGGATTTCTGGGAGGAAGACCCAGAAGCCATATTCCCATCACATGACATCAAGGATACAAACATTCAAGATGCCGTATGACTCTTGATGCTGACCTAGATCATCGGGCCGAGGTGGTGTTTGCTGAGTTTCTCTAAAGCTTCTTTTTCTCCCTTTCCACGCTGTACTCCTTTTGAAAGGAAGTTGCCCTGCCCACAGCCCACACTGAGGGACTGGGAGTTATGCTCTATCTCCTTGGGGGCAAATTATCTATATCAATTATTTGAAATTCCACCGTGTGGAAGATTTACCTATTCTCCATTTACTTATTCATATTATCAGCATGAAATTATCCATATTTATTTTATATTTGGATTATTTATAATCCAATACTACCTTATCTTATTTCTCAGATTGTTCCAGCTTTGGCCACTGAGAGCTCTTTTGCATGGCTGCTGTGTTCCTTTGACACACATCCATCATCACGTGCTGCTGTTTGTTTTTCTGAGCACTTTTCTTATTCTCTAGCACCACAAAATGCTCCAGGCTCATCCCGCATAGTCCTCCAAGAAGTCCTAGTCCCTTTTACTGGAGAACGGTCGCAAAATCTAAGACCTGGGCACTAGGTGTGCTCATTGCTACAGGGGCACCATTTCTCTCCGGACTTCTTAGCTGACAGAGCAAGTAAATATGGATATTTATACCAACCCATATCTACAAATACTTTGTATGCATTCGTCTGTATCTCTATTAAGCTAAACGTGAGTCCCTATTGAAGTCTCCATTGCTATTCCTCTACCCCGTGGACCACTCCAGGCTTCTCCCCTGCCTTGTCTGTTACCTCCCACTCCAATGGTGAGACACTTGGCTCCCACAATCTGCCATCCGTTCGTTTAACTTTTCAGCTCCCGATTTCATGACTGGTGGCTTCATTTTCCATACCCCCACGGGAAACAACTTTCTCAACTAGAATACAGTGGTACGTACGATTCCTCCTGCTTTCTGCTTTTGGTCTCACAGCCTCCCATCATTTCCAGTGCTACTTAGGTCGGACCCTCTTCCGCCCACCCCTTCAGTGAGGTGATTTCATACATTTGTAATACAGTTAGATTCTTTTGTCACATTCAGCATTCCATCCCAGAACCCTTCAACCTCTTAAATCATTTAAAAACTTTTGCATACATGAAAAACATTTCCTAAGAACTTGAATGTTGATTTTTAGATCTTTCTGTTTTTCTTCTTCCTCCCTCCCCCCCCCCACTTCTTTCCTTCCTTCCTTCCTAACTTGTCTGTGCCATGCAGCTTCCCCAACCAGGGACCGAACCCGCGCCCTTGGCAGTAAAAGTGCGGAGTCCTAACCACTGGACCGCCAGGGAATTCCCTAGATCTTTCTTTTTCTTCTAATATATGCATGTAACACTATGAATTCACACTCTTCTCCTCTCTGTCACTGTAGATTAGTCTACATCTCCTGAAGTTACATGTAAGTAGAATCAGGCATTTCGTACCTTTTCTCTCTGACTTCTTTCACTCAGAGTAATTAGTTGCAATTCATTCATGTTCTTACAGGTGTCAATAGTTTATTCCTTCTTTTTGCTCCGTATTCCATTATATGGACACAGTACTGTTTATTTACTTGTTGCTATACCTTTGGATTGTTTCCAGTTCTGAGCCATTAAAAATAAAGCTGCTCAATCCCACTACTGGGCATATACCCTGAGAAAACCATAATTCAAAAAGAGTCATGTACCAAAATGTTCACTGCAGCTTTATTTACAACAGCCAGGACATGGAAGCAACCTAAGTGTCCATCAGCAGATGAATGGATAAAGAAGATGTGGCACATATACCCAATGGAATATTACTCAGCCATAAAAAGAAACGAAACTGAGTTATTTGTAGCGAGGTGGATGGACCTAGAGTCTGTCATACAGAGTGAAGTGAGTCAGGAGAAAAACAAATACCATATGCTAACACATATATATGGAATCTAAGGGGAAAAAAAGGTCATGAAGAACCTAGGGGTAAGACGGGAATAAAGACACAGACCTACTAGAGCATGGACTTGAGGATGTGGGGAGGGGGAAGGGTAAGCGTGACAAAGTGAGAGAGTGGCAGGGACATATATACACTACCAAATGTGGGATAGCTAGTGGGAAGCAGCCGCATGGCACAGGGAGATCAGCTCGGTGCTTAGTGACCACCTAGAGGGGTGGGATAGGGAGGGTGGGAGGGATGGAGACACAAGAGGGAGGAGATATGGGAACATATGTCTATGTATAACTGATTCACTTTGTTATAAAGCAGAAACTAACGCACCATTGTAAAGCAATTATACTCCAATAAAGATATTAAAAAATTAAAAATAAAAATAAAGCTGCTATTAACATTCATGTGAGCAGACATGTGCTTTCATTTCTCTTGGGCAAATACCTAAGAGTGGAATGGCTGGGTCATAGGATGAATGTATGTTTAATTTTCTAAGAAAATTTGATGCCCATCTGTTTTCCACAGTGGATGTGCCATGTCACACGCCCACTGGCAGCGTGTAAGGTGCCAGTTGCTCCACATCTCGGTATAATCAGTATTTTAAATTTCAGATGTCCTAATAGGTGTGGAGTGGTATCTCATTGTTGTCTAACTGTTCATTTTCCTAATTACTAATGATATTATGCTTATTTGGCATTCATACATCTTCTTTGATGAAGCTATGTTCAATTCTTTTTCCCATTTATAAAATTAGATTGTTCTCTTATTACTGATTTTGAGAGTTTTTTTTTTTTTAATATTCTGGATGCGAGTCTGTTGTCAGATATGTGACCTGCGAATATGATCTAGTCTATGGCTTATCTTTTCATTCTCTTAACAGTGCCTCTCACAGAGCAGAAGTCCTTAAATTTCGTGAGGTCTAATGTATCAAATTTTTCATATGTCATGCTTTTGCTGTCATATCTAAAATGTCTTTGCCTAACCCAGAGTTTCAGTTTCAGTTTCAGAGGCTCTCTGACCTCCCCTTTCTGCCTAGAATTTTCTTCTATATTTTCTTGTAGAACTTATATAACTATAGGCTTTAAAATTAGACCTATGATTCATTTTGAGTTTATTTTTGCATAGAGCGCAAGTTATTGATTGAAGTTCGACTTTTCGTGCAGGTGGATATTCAATTGTTCCAGCGTGACTTGTGGAAAGAGTATCTTTTTTCTACTGAACTGCCTTCTCATTGTGGTTGAAAATCAGTTGGTCTATATCTGAAATACACATTCTGTTCTGTTGATGCATTTGTCCCTCTGAATTCCAATACCATACTGTTTTATTCTTGTAACTTTATAAGATCTAAAATCAGGTAGTGTTAGTTCTCCAAATTTGTTCTTTTCTTTTTCAAAACCCTTTTGGCTATTCCAGGTCTATTATGTTTTCTTTTGAATTTTAGGATCAGTTTATCAATTTCTACAAAAAAAAAAAAAAGAAAAAGCTTTCAAGGATTTTTGACTGGGATTGTGTTGAATTGATATATCAACTTGGAGAAAATCACCATCTTAAAAGCAGAGTGTTCTGACTCAGAACATGGTATATCTTTCTATTTATTTAGGTTTTATTTAATTCTTCTCAGCAATACTTTGTAGTTTTCAGCATATAGCCTTTCAAATCCTTTGTCAGATTTATCCCTAAGTATTTCTTATTTTTTAGGTTACTACAAATCTTGTTTTTTATTTCAATTTCTGATTGTCCATTGCTAGTACATAAAAATGCAAGTGATTTTCTTATGTTGATCTTATAACTTGCATGCTTTCTGAACTCAGTGTTCAGTTCTAGTAACTTTTTGTAGATTCATACGGCTTTGCCATTTTTTTTGTTTGTTTCATGAGAGAGGATCAGTCTGGTCCCTGCTACTCTTTTTGACTGTAAGTAGAAGTTTAGAGGTTCTGCTTTTTAAAAAGTGTGTCTACTAAGGTGAGGCAGGGCATGGGTAGAGTTGTTGTTTGAAGTCAGGGCACAGTGTCAGCAAGACCTGCACACATTGGAAATAATGAATCTAGTCTACTCTGGCTGGGGCCCACAGATGGGGAGGGTGATTCTTAGAACCCTCTGCCCCAGTAAATAAGAGTGAGATACGTGAGGACTTGGCTCGGGAGTCTCATCTGCAGATGAGTGTGTTAAACTCAGGGATGATTTAGTGTCCGTCGTTAAAAGGACACCCACCAAAGTATGGGACATCCACGTGATAGAATACTCTGCAGCCACGAAGACATGTCACATAAGCTCACTGGCATGGAAAATGCTTGTGGTTTATGGCAGGATTCGTTTTCTCATGCTGCATAACCATTTATCACAAACGTTGGCAGCTTAAAACAACACCCCCATTTATTATCTCACAGTTCTATAGATTAGAAGTCTGGGTGGGCTCACTTGGGGCTCCGCTCGGGGTCCCCCAAGCTGAAATCAAGGTGTTAGCTAGCCTATGCTCTTATCTGGAAGATCCGTGGAAGCCTCTGCTTATAGATGCTTTAAAGTTGGCAGAATTCTCTTCTCTGTGATTCTAGGCCTAAGATCCCCATCTCCTTACTGGCCGTCAGCTGGGGTCATTCTCAGCCCATTTCCTCAGCTTGTGGCCCCATCTTCAAAGACAGCAGTGGTACATCAAATCCCTCTTACGCTTCGAGTCTCTCTGACTTCTCCTTCTGCCTTTAAGGGCACATGGGATTCCCTTGGGCCCATCCAGATAATCCAGGATCACCTCCCTATATTAGAGTCAACTAACGAATAATCTTAATGAAATCTACCAAGTTCTTTTGTGCCATGTAAGATAATATTTTCACGGGCATGATAGCTCGCGGTATGCATAGGTTCTGGGATTTAGACATAGAATCTTGGGGGGCCATATTTAGAATTCTACCTTACACAATCACCAAATAAGGCCAGATACGATGCAGGATGTGCAATATGATCACATTTCTGTAAGAAAAAAAAAATGTATGCAGTAAAACACTATGGGTTATATTTGCTTTCTTCTTTATCCTCGAAGTTTTTTTTTTTTTTTAATAATAAATACATATCACTAGGATACTATGAAGAGTTTACATAACACTCAAACCCATAAAAATCCATTTGCAAGATGGAACTCAAGGTGCATTTTCCCATGGACGCAATGTTTTGGGGTGACTAGGGTCCTAAGACATTCCACAAAAGACTTAATTCTAAAACTCCATGCCCCGTGCATTATTTCTAGTGGGCACTAAATTCCAAGTTCTAATCAGGATGCCAAGAATATGGCTCTTTCCTCCTCGCCTCCCAACCCCCAAGAAGCATCAGTGGGGGAGGGGGCTGGTGACCAGGAGCTATTAGAAAAGACCACTCCCTGATGTTTACAAAAACAACTGCCTTAAAAGAGGAGGAGGCCTTCCATGGCGGCGCAGTGGTTGAGAGTCCGCCTGCCGATGCAGGGGACGCGGGTTCGTGCCCCGGTCCGGGAGGATCCCACATGTCGCGGAGCGGCTGGGCCCGTGAGCCATGGCCGCTGGGCCTGCGCGTCCGGAGCCTGTGCTCCGCAACAACGGGAGAGGCCACAGCAGTGAGAGGCCCTCGTACCGCAGGAAAAAAAAAAAAAAAGAGAGAAGGAGACAGGGCCCCTCACAACGCTGCTACACTGGGGCTGGCCTTGTGTGCACACGTGCAGAACTGTGTGTTTGCAAAAGTGCGTGTGCAAGAGCAAGCGAGGGAGCGTGTTGCACGCACATGCGGGCAGGACCTGTGCTTCAACTTCCCAAAAGAAGAAGAGTCCATCGTGAAAGTTCCTGTTTGTCTGAGAATGTGAGTTTTGCTGCAAATGAGGAATCTATGGGGGTACGATTATATATCTTATGACCTTCCACTCTTTGCAATTCTCTCTTCATCCCTGATGGCCCCTCCTGGAGCAGCCATTTCCACCCCCACTCCCACCCCCCCCCCCCCCGGCGTCATTCTCTCCATCCTCACTCTCTGTGCAGCCTTGTTTGTTCTCTCTCTCTCATTTTTTTGTTTCTTGGTTGGTTTGGCTTGGTTTGGTGGGGTCTCTTTCTCCATCCTCTCTTGGACCACTTTCTCCCTGATCTCCCTGTCAAAAACTACGAACAGCCCAGATGTCCTTTGGTGATGAGTGGTTACACACACAAACCGTGGTACGCCTACACCACAGAATAGCACTCAGCAATCAGGAGGGAGGTTGGGTATCAATACACCCAATATCATGGATGAATCTCCAGAGAGTTACACTGAGCAAAGAAGGCATATGTAACCACGACCCCATTTATATATTATTCTTGAAATTGTAAAATTATTAAAAGAGAACAGACCATTGGTTGGCAGGGTTGAGGAAGCAGGGAGAGTGGGAAGGAGTGAGCTTGGGTTATAAGTGGGCAACAGGAGAGATCCTTGTGGTGATGGAAATAAAACATACCTTGACTGTGGTGATAGATACGCAGACCAACCCATGGGATACAAACGCACAGAACTAAATGTGCACACATGCACGCGCGCACACACACACACACACCAATGAGTATACATAAAAGTGTACTGATGTCAATATTCTGGTTGTGATATCTACTATCATTCTACAAGATGTTACTTTTGTGAATAAGGGGCACACAGGACTTCTCTGATTCATTTCTTACAACACAGCTGAATTTCCAATTATCTCAAAATAAAAATTGAATTGGAAAAAAGTGAAGGAGAAAGAAAGATTTTCTCAAACAAAAACAGAGGGCATTCATTGCCATTAGATCTGCCCTGCAGGTAATGTTAAAAGAAGTTTTTCAGGCAGAAGGAAAGAGATACAGGTCAGAAACTTGGGGCTGCACAAGGCAGAGATGAGTGTGGGAGAAGGAAGAAATGAAGGTAAAATAAAATCTTTCCCTTTTCTTATTCTTTATGGATCTATGTTCCTAGCTCTGGTTTTGCAGCTTTCTTCTTAAACCCTGGAGCTACTTTTTGTGCCAGTGTCAAGCATGTTTTTTGAAAGCTTGCAGGCCTCAGGCAGGCTCTGTGCTCTTGGGCCCATGGCAGGAAGACACAAGGGTCTCCCGAGGGTGCCCTAGCCTCACCCAGCCATGATCTTCATTCTCCCTGAGGAACCATGACAGTATTTATGGGAGAGAGCACATGGATGCTGTCCAAGGCCACCGTGGAGAGTGACAGAAGCAAGGGCACTGGAATCAGGCAGACTTGAGTCAAACCCCAGTTCTGCCTTTTAGTGCTGTGTGACCTTCGGCAAGTTACTTAACCTCTCTGGTCCCAGATCTCATATTTAACAGTACTTTTCAGGGCAGTGGTGGCAGTTATAAGACCTAACACAAGGGACAGAGTCTGCCATGATAGGTGCTAAAATATGTTCATTTCCTCCCTTATTAGGATGTATATGACCGTTCCTCCTACTGGGTAGACAGCTGTCACTCATATAGGAGATTCCATTCCTTGACAAAATTCACATGTGAGGTCTACAGTGCTCTGTCCTCTCCTGAAAGTATATACTTGCAGGGAGGCAAACATAACTATCACTTCTCAGTTGTCCTCAAAACTTAGGCTGGGGACAAGTTTTGCAGGAAGCCTTGCAGTTTAAGGAAACAGCTCTTGACCCAAACAACCTGAAGAAACAGTGACCCCAACATCTCCCTCCTCCCCAAATCCCTTGAGAGCAGAAAACTCCTGCTGCCTTCTCAAAGCTCTGAAAACTAGGCATCTTGGTTTGAATACAATTCTACAGTCCGTTCTCCAGAGATCCAGCAGCCAAAATGGCGTCTTTAAAATGAACATCAGTTTGTGTCAGGCCTCTACTCCCTAAATCCACTCAGTGGCTCATGTTGTACTTGAAATAAGAGCTGTTAATCAGGAAGCTTATTTGCAAAGCCCCCAGACCTGACCCAGCCTCACCTCCCTCTACTCCCCCGGGGCTCACACCATCCCAGCCACCCGCGCCTTCTCTCTGTTTCTCAACTCCACAAGTGCCCCAGGGCCTTTGCACTTGCTAGCCCCTCTGCCTGGACCGTTTCTCCCCTGACCTGAGACCTGCTCATCTCCAATGTCAGCAGGCGGCCTTCCCTGCCCGTTTGTCGAAAACAGACGCCCTTCCTCATTCCCAACAGCCTTCTCTTCTCTCCCTGTTTGTCCCATATGCTCTCTCCACAATCTGAAATCGTCACGTCATTTACATATTTACTTGACTTTTTTGGCTGTTATTTTGGCCTGTTTCCTCCTTCAAGAATGTCAGCTCCATGGAACAAGGGACCATGACTTTGAAGTCCCTGGTGCCCAGATCTGGGCTGGGCATGTAGTGTGTGCGTGGTTCCTAATACCGATTTGTAAGTGAATAATTGTTCCTTCCCCTCCTGGCACAAGTACTCACTCCCCGTATAGGCCCCTGATCCCCGGAGAAGCATCTGTGGATCCCAAGCCGTCCCCAGACCACACTCTGGGAAGCTCGCCCAAGGGAAACAAGCCAGTGACCCCAGACAGTCACGTCTGGTGTTAGGCCCAAAGACAAAGGCTTCTCAGGGCAGGCTGGGGGCGGGGGGGCAGGGCAGGAGATGCTGAATGAGGGGTCACTGAACGTGTCACCTCCACGCCTGTGCGGTCATGTAGCCAGATTGCCTGGGATCAGGGAGCAGTGCCAATTCAGCTGCCACCGAGGCAAAGGGATTGTACCTGGGAAAGATTTACTTCTCCTTTTCCGTGTCTCAGGTCACCGCCCTGCCCCGCCCCCCGCTGAGCTGTACCCCACTCCCTCCGCGGTCATGATGCTGTAGTAATAACCCGCTCATCTGCCTGCCACTCAGCTGGCTGAGCTCCAGCCAAGACCAGAGCGACTATCCCCCCTGCCCCCAACTCCCCACCAATATGTACAGATGTCTAGGTATCCAAGGAGGAACATTTGTCAGGAGGCTCCAGGAGAGAGATGACTCTTCCATAAAGATTTCATTTTTGTTGGAGTCTATCCACGTCTCTGTATCTTCATAAAAAGTCAATAAGAAACTTCCATTAAAAAAAAAAAAAAAACAGGCATAATTAAATAGAAATAGGGACAGCTCCAGGAGAGGCTGAAGATTAAAGACCGAGAGGCCCAGGGCAGACAGGGGAATTTTATGAGCTCCCAAAGAAAGAAAAACACACCACACAGAAAACGTGCCCAGTAGAAACCGTCTTGGCTGCCTTAGGCAAGGAGAGCCGGAGAGTCGGCCAGTCTGGGGAGCTGGTCTCTGCAGCCCCAGGGGGGTGGGACCGTTAACCTCACCCTGTGCGTGGCCTCTGGCTGGAGAGGAGCTTGGACCCCCCGGGGAAACGCTGCAGCTACCGCTGTCGGAAGCCGCCGGTGGAACATCAGGCCTCTGAAGCAGAAGAACCCTGCCCACGTGGGAGCCACGGAGGTCAACAGCTAGGGACAGGCTGAACCTCGGTTAGTTTCAGGATCTGGGGCGCTCTTCTGAGATGCTCTTGGAATGGCCCTTGTGGAATTTTCCAGATTCCAAGAACACAGAGTTAGATGTCCTTTTTGGGCTTAAGAGGTTGACTATCCCAATGGACAATGACCAGACTGTATATAAACACGGACTCTGCCTCACAACCTGCAGCAACCTGCCCGGGGAACCAAGCCCTTGTCCGCAGTAAACAGCCCAGGAAGAGAGCCTGCGTTCAGTCACACTCACAGAAACCCGGATTCCTAGTTTGTTTGACAATCCGGGAAGCTAAACAGTGACTTCTGTAACGCTCAGCCCCAATGGCCAGGACTTGATGAATCACTGCAGCTTCCCTAATTTTCGTCCCCACTTCCAACACAGGACCACCAAGAGAAAGTCAGATGGGATCCCTCACGTGGGATACCCCGTCCTGGACAGCCCGTCTCCAGATTCCCCAGGCCAGTAGCCTCCAATCCCTTCCCACCCCTCCCCCACGATAAAGCTTTCCCATTCCCTTTCTGCCTTTGAGTCTCTGCCACACGCAAGTGATGGGAGCTGACCCCCTTCCTCTTGCAAGCTCTGAATAAATTAGGTGATCTTCGAGACTTTCCACAGGTTAAATGCCAGTCTCCCATCTGTTAGCCACACAACCTTATCAGATCCCTTCTGGCCTCTGAGCCTCTATCTGGGCATCTCAACCACAAGTCAATGGCGGTAGTTGCTTCCATAGCTTGTCACAGGGATCCTTGAGGTCGTTCACGTGCAGCTCCTGGCAGAATCCCTGGCACACAGTTACTGCTCAATGAATAGCGACCTCCATTTTTATTATGATGTCATTGCTACCCACCCTCCAAGAAACTTAGAGGTGATCTTCTCCTGGAGCTGTTCTAATGGCCAGTCTGGGAGGTATGAAAGCTAAGTCACCTGAAATTCCCTGGTTTCAATCCCTAAATCAAAATGGGAGCCTGAAGCTTGGCGAGCCGTGAGGGCCATTTGGAGAGGGAGCTGATAGGACCTGGAAATTCAATATCTCCATGAGGTGGGTGGAAGGAAGCCAAAGGGACTTCTATCCACGTGGCAGCGCTTAAATACTAGGCTGGGACCAACCCTGCGAGGCATGTGGGGAATATCATGCCCATTTTGTAGATAAGGAAACTGAGGCTCGTAGAGGTTAAGTGAATCTCTCCGAGTCACACCGCTAGGTCTTGAACCCTAAGGTGCTTGGGGTTGCAACAAGCCAGGGAGAGGGAGTTTTCCCCATAGAGTGTGGAGCCCACAGAATCAGAGGCAGTGCAGGACAGGGGCAGTGTCAGTGGGTTCCAGCAAGGGTCCTGGCAGAGAGAGCCCAGTGACTCCGAGACACAAGGAGGACCAGACACAAGGGGTGGGATGTGGCTGCAGTGGGTCAGCCCTGGTCTCTCGTGTGGGTTTCTGGGCAAGATTGGAGGGGACAGGGTGAGCTCCTGAGCAAAGTCTCAGGTCAAAGAGCCATGCTGAAGGGAAGAGGTTGGAGGCGTTCAGGAACCAGGCTGTGGGTGTCAGAGCAAAGGCTGAGGGTGGATTTTAGAACTGGGCTCCAAGGTCAGGCATTGACCTTGGTGCCAAGACATTCAACTCACCAAACTGGCTCTTGAATTCCTCTGGACTAAGAAAGGCCCAGCCCTGAGGTCTGTAACCTTGGTGGCTTGCAGGTGCCTGCAGATGGCCTTGGCTGTGGGGAGGTGGGCAACTTAGCCCAGAGGTCATTCTCACCCAGCCCTGTACACCCACACTCATTTACACACCTGTACCAATGGCGTCGATTGGTAAGCAGAGAAGATGTTAACAAATGAATGCTGTTCTAGAACCAGCCTGGAAGGACATGCAGGAAACTGATAACAGTGATTACCAGTCAAGGGAAGGAAATCAGCCTTCGGACAAGGGTTAGGGGGCTTTTTGTACTTGAAGTTTTTTACAATGTGCATATGTTAATTTTCAAAAAAATAATTATGACAAAAGAATATCCTTGATAATGAGGATGACAAAAATTACACAGAGTTGAAAAGACAGCTGAAAGACAGTACAGGCACCCAAACCACAGTCTAGGAAGTACCTCTGCTCTGTGTCTCAATGCCCCTAACTGGGCATGGAGGCAACAACTGTATCTTTAGCTCCAGTGAGAAAAGCAAAGGTGAGGAGTGTGTACAGGCCAGGGCTAAGGAGGCAGGAGGTAGCCAGACTTCCCTTTCACCTAAATGAAAAGAAAATTGGGATCTCTTTTAGGAATTAGAAATGTGAAATGAACAAAGAGAAAGGAAGCAAAATAATGTAAAAACGATGATGGCTCACACTTATATAGTACTTTCTACATGCCAGGAACTTTTAAAGAATTTCATACATAATAGCTAATATAATCCTAATAATGATGAGATAGCTACTATTATTGTCATATTCTACAGATGAGGAAACCAAAGACCAGGCAAGTTAAGTAACTTGCCCAAGGTCACACAGCTAGTATGAGTTGGAGCTGGGATTAAACCAGGCAGTCTGGCTTCAGAGCCCACACATATTTTTATATGTGTCCTGATAAAAGAAATTTTCACATGTTGAGGTATGGGGAAGTCGTTCTGGCTTATATATGGGTTAACTTGAATTTTATGCTGACTAAAACAGCCTGTTTGCGGCCTCCCAAACGTACATTGTACATCTGCTTTAATTATTAAAGAAAATTTACCAAAAGTAAAGAACGTCCGTGTTAAACATAAAGACCAAACGCCTTTCTTCCTGGGACGCCAATGCTGGTACCTTTTGGATGAGAAGACTCCCTTCCCAGGTGCCAAAGCCATACTGACTCACTATGTACACGATGATCTGGTCTGGTACCTTGAAGGAATGGATCCCCGACTCACGTAATGTTCTTTGTTCTGACAACATGTAAAACTGTGCTGAAAACGATGCTTCTGCAGAGCAGTTCCTCAGTCATCTGAGAGGCTGTCTTCTGGGCTATAGTCCTCAGTTTGGCTCAGATAAAACTCTTTTCTAGTCCTATTATAAATTGTCGATTCTTTTTGTCAGCAGTCCAAAGCATTCAGCTTCTCAAATCTTTTTATTTGAAGAGCTCAGATGAACGTAGAAAAAACCCCCACAATTTACAGATCCAAATGGACTGGGCTAAAGCCTAAAGGGTCCCCTGGTCCTGTTCTCACCCCACATATAATTGTCACAAATGGTGACAAGGACAGAGCAGAGGCAGGAAGCGAGGCTCTCTCGGTTCCAGCTGCAGGAGAATGGACAAGGTGGAGAAGGAGAAAGAGATGGCGCAAGGGGGTCTGAAGCCCCAGAAGGAATCATGCATCCTGCTCAGAGGGCTGCAAGGCCTGGACCAAGAACAGACCCCCCCTTTCACATCTTATCTGCAACTGCCCCGCCCTCAGGATTAGCATTGCACAACTGGAGCCCACCCCCACCCCCACCCCCACCCCCGCGCTTCCAGCCTTGCTCTCCGGATAGAAGACTTCAAAGGGAAGGATTTGACTGAGTTCACAGGGTTCAAGGTGGAGACGAGACAGCCTTCCAGGCCTCCTGCTGCCGGTGTCCTGCACCTTTCATCACAGATGGCTAAATCCCCCTCCTCTGGGAGGCCTTTCCTGCCCCCTCCTTCCGCAGCCAGTCTCTGCAGGGCTGTTGCCCCCTCGCTGCACGCGGTCCCAGCACCACTCCAGGTGTCTTTTTTTTTTTTTTTTTGGCCATGCTGCATATGGATCTTAGTTCCCAGACCAGGGATCGAACCCGCGGTGGAAGTACAGAGCCTTAACCACTGGCCCACCAGGGAAGTCCCCAGGTGTACGCTTTTTTTTTTTTTTTTTTTTTTTTTTTTTTTTGCGGTACGCGGGCCTCTCACTGTTGTGGCTTCTCCCGTTGCGGAGCACAGGCTCTGGACGCGCAGGCCTAGCGGCCATGGCTCACGGGCTTAGTTGCTCCGCGGCATGTGGGATCTTCCCGGACCAGGGCACGAACCCGTGTCTCCTGCATCGGCAGGCGGATTCTCAACCACTGCGCCACCAGGGAAGCCCATGTACGCTTGAAATTAGTCCTGGCTGCAGCGCCAGGATATGGGGCCCTTGGGTCTTCCCTCTTTGTGACAGCGCTGGCCTGGCTGGATGGAAAAACAAGTGGGAAAGGGTTTGCTCCTGAGGTGAAGGGGATAAAAGCCTATGGTGGCCTGGAGGTCAGAGGCCTCTCCACTCCATGGTTGGACCAGCTTCTCCTTCCTGTGAGGCTGCTTCCTTGCCTCCCAGGGGATCTGGTCACCCCGATCCCAGACCCCTGAGATGGGTCTGAGGCAGCCGAACTGGGTCCTAGATTTCTGAGACAGCTCCATACAACACCGGGCAGGAGTGCCCTGGCCTCACCTGACCCTGCTCGGCCCGCTGGTCTTCTGAGAGCACAAGTCAAAGTAAAATGGCCAAGAGGCCTGGCCTCTTACACTCGTCCTCACTCTTACACACATGACCACACACGCACGCAGCAAAGGCACCTTGTATCTCTGGGTAGAGGCAATTAAAGGTTGACCTAAGTCCTTCTGAAGCAATAAGACTTTGACAAAAGTCTCCATGGCTGGCCTTCCCTGGTGGCGCAGTGGTTGAGAATCCGCCTGCCGCTGCAGGGGACACGGGTTCGTGCCCCGGTCTGGGAGGATCCCACGTGCCGTGGAGCGGCTGGGCCCGTGAGCCGTGGCCGCTGAGCCTGCGCGTCCGGAGCCTGTGCTCCGCGACGGGAGAGGCCACAACAGTGAGAGGCCCGCGTATCACACACACACAAAAAAGTCTCCATGGCTTCATGACCACTGCCTCCAATGGGGGACTCTGATTTCCCTGGAAAAAAAACACGTGGTGAAATAAACCTAAGTTTGGCTACAGAAAAATATATACTAAGGAATATGTAACATTTGCCTGGATGTTGGAGGAGTGATAAAAGGAAAAGCAATCTGTGTGTTTACATGACTCCAGTCGTTTCCGGCTTTTACGAAAGATGGCAAGTGTTTGCCTCTGGAAATCTAGGAAGCAAGACTGAAGTGAAGCCACACACACAAAGCCAAATCCAGCATTAAAATATAAGAAATGAACACTGTAGCAAATAAAGGAAAACCTGGTAAGATACAATGGGTCGCCATGCTCAGCGAAAATCTGTTCACCTGGATGCCACCGGGTCTGTCTTGCCTCTGAAAGTTAGTGACACGGGAATCACAGGCACTTCAAAGAACACAGCTGCCCATCCGTTAAAATGCTCCCAAGACAGTTCTCCAAAATACCCTTCTCTGAGTTTACCATTTGCTATTTTCCTCTCTGAACCATGGTAGATAGTAGAATTACTCCTTCACAGTTAAGATGTGTCTCTGTAGGGGATTCCCTGGTGGTGCAGTGGTTTGGAATCCGCCTGCCGATTCAGGGGAAACGGGTTCGAGCCCTGGTCCGGGAAGATCCCACATGCCGCGGAGCATCTAAGCCGGTGCGCCACAACTACTGAGCCTGCGCTCTAGAGCCCGCGAGCCACAACTGCTGAGCCCGTGAGCCACAGCTACTGAAGCCCGTGTGCCTAGAGCCCACGCTCCGCAACAAGAGAAGCCACCGCAATGCGAAGCCGCGCACCGCTACGAAGAGCAGCCCCTGCTCGCCGCAACTAAAGAAAAGCCCGCGTGCAGCAATGAAGACCCCACACAACCAAAAATAAAAATAAACAAAATAAATAAATTTATTTTTTTTTAAAAAAGATGTGTCTCTGCGTTCAGAACAAAGGCTGATCTTGGGGTTTGATCTCTGTACCCACAGTGGGAGTAAGTCTGTGCGACTCCAGGCAAAGTTCTCTGAGCTCCTTGGGCCTCAGTAAATAAAGGGGCTAAAGCTCTAGCCGACAAAGCTATCCAGACAAAGAGAGATCCAGTGATGAAATCTAAATTCATCTGCAGGAAACACCCATCACTGCTCAAAGGGTCCAGGGCCACCAGCAATTCCTCTGATTCACTTTCTCCCCAAGGTTCCTATGTCCTAAAAGCCACACTTTGCTTATCAGTAATAACGTATTTTGCCAATTTGGGTTGGCCAAAAACATAACTAACTACCAAGCAGAAGTCCTGGCTAGAAAAAGAAACCGAAGTCTCCATGAAAAATATGTCATTTTAACCAAAAGTAATGTCACTTGAAGTTTTAGTTATGGGTAACTCTGCTTTTTATATTTGGAAATAGCATTTGTAACTTATAAAAATTGTCCTTCAACCCTATACTACCTTCATGAATCCTTTTGGGATCCAGGGACCTTGAACCAGGAATTACTGTACCTGCTGGTCTCTAAGGTTCTGGCATTCCATGATATTTAGCCTCAGAAATTCTGGCTGCCAAGGGGGCAGGATATCAAGGACTCTCATCCACCACCAGTGAGAATGTAATTTGGTACAATATGTGTGAAGGCCAGTTTTGCAATACATTTTAAAATCCTTAAAACGGGTATAGAAGAAGTTCTAGTTCTCATGATGGTAGAGTAGCCCCTACTGGGCCAATCCCCCTGCAGATAACAAGTAGAGACTCCAAACAAAATATTAGAAACCAACGATTTGGAAGCACTGGAGATCAAGCAGAAGCAGGTAGGGGGCTTTGACCTTTGAAAGAAGGAACCGCACTGGATGAGATCTACGTTTAGACAGTTTTCTGCTGAGGGCTCTCCTCAGTCTGCCAGACAGAGAGCTGCAATCTTACTGTTTGAAGTGTCAGAGGACAGAGTTCAGGGCTGCCAGAGTGGCTGGGAATTGAAGAGCTAGATCCTGAAAGAAGCTACAACTTTTAAAAGCTGAGTAGAGATTTTAACTGCTGCCCATGTAATGAGAGACAGAGTTTGGAGTTTGAATCCTGTCAGTTTTTCCAGGAGAGATCTCATCAACATGTGGGACATTCTATTGATATCCAGGGAAGGGGGAGGGGAGGGAGCAAAGATTGTGTCCCAGGATTAAAGACATTTCCCTCAGACTAAGAAAACCATCAAAACAGATCCATCTTAAAGAGTAAAAATCAAGCTTCCACAACTTCAAGGTGATATGCCATAATTAACTGCCTGCTATCATCAAAGCAAGACAAAAGATACAGACTCTCTAAACCCATTGTCCACAAAACAGTATACAATAAAAAAAAAAACTACTAGATATTCAAAGAAACAGAAAAATGTGACCCCTACTCCAGAAAAAAAATCAATCAACAGAACTGCAAGGTAACCCAGGTGTTGGAATTAGCAGACTGGAAATTTATAGTCTTGACAGCTATTATAAATATATTTGAGGAATTAAAGGACAACATTGGCATAATGAGTGAAGAGGTAGAGAATCTCAGCAGAGCAACAGAAACGATTCTTTAAAAAGAACCAAATGGAAGTTCCAGAACTGACAAGACTCAGAAATGAAAAATTCAGTGGATAGCTCTAACATCTGGGAGGCAACAGAAAAAAGGGTAAGTGACCTACAAGACAGGCCAATACAAATTAGCCAATCTTAAAAACACAGAGCAAAGCAGATTTTTTAAAATGAAAGAGCTTCAGTGACATCTGGTACAATACCGAGCATTCTAATAAATGTGTAATTGGAATCTCAGAGGGAAAATGGGCGGGAAAAGTATTTAAAAGAATATGGTTGAAAACGTCCTAAATCTGATGGAAAACATTAACCTGTAAACCCCAAGAATCTCAATAAACTCCAAGGAACATAAACATACACACACACCACAGAAAGGCATGACATAGTTAAACTGCTGAAAAATAAAAAGTTTTGAGCAGCCGGAGAAGAAAATGACACAGATACAAAGATGAATCACATTTGACTTTTTATCAGAAGCAATGAAGCCAGAGATCATGGGATGATAAGATAATGAAATGATTAATGCTAAAGTTCTACATCCAGTTAAATAAATCCTTCAAACAATTCAGGTAATAGACATTTTAAATTAAATGAAGCTGAGAGAATTCTTCATCAGGAAATGTGAAAGGAAGTGATTCAGGTTGAAGAGAAATGACAGCAGAAGGAAACCTGCGTCTTCAACAGGGGAAGAAGATACCAAAAGTGGTAAACATGTGAGCAAAATAAAAGACTACCTTTTTGTCCTTCTGTAATTTCTTTTAGAGATAACCAGTAATTGTTTTTGCCTATGATCTATATGATATCATACAGCATGCATTTCTGACCACACGGGAATTAGAAATCACCAACAGAGTATCTAGAAAACCTCCAAATAAAAATTAATCAGCACATATTTAGGTTAATCCATTATAAACTTGAGTAAAATCCTAAAGCTACGAAACCTGTGGAAGAAAACATAGAAGATCTTTGCAATCCTGGGGCAGGCAGAGATTTCTTAGGACATGCAAAGCCCTAATCAAAATTTTTTATGATAAATTGGTCCCCATCAAATTCTTTTCTTTAAAAAGAGACAAACCATAGACTGAGAGAAAATATTCACCATATATTTAGCTGGCAAAGTACTTGTATCCAGAATAAAGTATTGCTATAGATCCATAATGAAAGATATACAATCCAGTATTAAAAATAGGCAAAGAAGGCTTCCCTGGTGGCGCAGTGGTTGGGAGTCCACCTGCCGATGCAGGGGACGCGGGTTCGTGCCCCGGTCCGGGAGGATCCCACGTGCCGCGGAGCGGCTGGGCCCGTGAGCCATGGCCGCTGAGCATGCGCGTCCGGAGCCTGTGCCCCGCAACGGGAGAGGCCACAACAGTGAGAGGCCCGCGTACCACACACACACACACAAAATAGGCAAAGAACAAGCATAGACACTTTGCAGATAACCAATAAGCACATGCAAAGCTGCTCAACATAATTAGTCATTAGACAAATGCAAATTAAAAGCACAATGAGCTATCATTTCTCACGCGCTAGAATGCTTAAAATTTTATAAAGACTGACCCTTGCAAATGTTGGCAAAGACGTAGAACAACTGGAACTCTCTTACTGTGCTGGTGGGAACATACAATCGCTTTTACTTATAAATTCAACATACACTTACAGTATGACCTAGGTATTTTCCCCAGAGAAAAAAATAAAAAAACATTTGTCCACAAAGTGACTTGCATATATTCTTCACAGCTTTATTCACAGGACTCCAAAATTGGAAATAGCCCAAATTGCCATCAACAGGTGACTAGATAAACAAATTGTGGTATAATCTTGCCACTGATGACTTCCCAGCCAATCTGAGGACAGACACAGGTCACAGCAGCCCTTAGCACTGTGCCCGTGGTGAGAACAGTCCACAAGTAACCCCAGACATAGATGCCAAGGTGGGGGACACAGTGAGGTCAGAGGCTAATGACCAAAGACCAGGAGGGAGGAACTCTGCTTCCTTGGGAGGCCAGACCCTCCTTTCTGAATGCGACAGGGCACACAGATCCATTTCTGGCACCTGGACCGTGTCTTGGAAAAGGAAAAGGGGAAAAGAAACCTTCGGTGACAACAGAAACTTAGATCTCACCGAGTCTAAGTTTTAAAGCAGTAGAAACTGAGGACTCTTCAGTTAGTTAAATGAAAAATTTTGTTGCTACCAATAGGAAAGGGGCTTTGAGTGCAAGATGAGCTTAGATATTAACAAAAAAAAAGAGATGAAAGTTAAATTTCTTTGCACTTCTGACATGCCGTTATTTGTGCATTTCTAGAGGATCAAAATATGAGAGATGGGCCATGAGAGAAGCAGCCTCTGGGAAGAGAGAAGGGGAAACAGTGGCCAGAGACCTCACCACTCCAAATCTAGATTGCAGAGTCCCTCTGCACTAAGGTGTACGCCTGGTAGTAAGACGTGCCACAGTAGGATTCATTGAGCTGTGTTGGCTCAAAGTAAGCTGCACTCCCTTTGAAATTCAAATGAACTCCAGTGCAGTTTCACGTCTGGAGAAAGGATATTTTCTTTTCTTTTTTTAATTACTTTTTTTAAATTGAAGGATAGTCGACTTATGTTGTGCCCATCTCTGCTGTAAAGCAAAGTGACTCAGTTACACACATATGGACATTTAAAAATATTCTTTTCCATGACGGTTTATCCCAGGATATTGAATAGAGTTCCCTGTGCTCTACAGTAGGCCCTTGTGGTTTATCCATCCTATATATACTAGTTTACATCTGCTAATCCCAAACGCCCAGTCCTTCCCCGAGAAAGGATATTTTCTGCACTGACTCAGTCCCAACTCTGAGAAACATGTCTGCATTTTTTTGAATATTAAAATTTATTGTTAAATAGAAAATCTTATTATTCCCACGAAATCCTAAAGGCTTTTAAGCACTCACCTTCCACTCCAGAGTCCAAAATCCTAGAAAAGCCCTTGTTTCTGCTCCAGGAGGGGATGGGAGGGTGATCCTTTCCCCCACTCTCACCCCACTCCCACCCCAAGCATAACCACTGGACATCAGGGGTATTCTGGTGGCCCCGGGGACTGAGGCTCATTCATCGCTAGAGAATGCCAGAGACAGATGGGAACTTGAGTGACCCACCATCCCAGCTGGCCTGAGACTGTCCCCGTTTTAGCACTGAAAGCCCAGTATCTCAGGAAATTTCTCAGTTACCCGGCCAGCAGGTCAAGCGTTGTTGCTCAGAGGCTGTCCCTCTCCGCAGGGCATCTGCCTCCTGACTTAGAGCCTCTGTTCAAAAGGCTTCTTGATGCGGATGCCTCCACCTACATCCTGCCTGCTTCTCCTGGCTTTGAGTTCTGTTTGATATCATCCATCCCATCCCATGACTCCTTGGATCTCAGCTACAGTTAGTCTCTCTTGGCTCTTCTTGGTACCTCCAGCCCGAGGACACCGGGTTAGTTTCCAAGGAGACCCATAGTTTAGAAGGAGTTTTTAACAACTGTAAGTTACCTGTAAATTTCACAGCTATCCATTCTGATGATAAAGAATATTTACTTCTTGTTGCTGTTTCCTTTAGATCTATGTCATTCCAAAATGCTTGAAAACTGTACAGCACCAGTATTCACTGCCCTTTTCTGAGCGTTCTTACCTTCAAGTAAAAGCCTGAGTTGGGGATTCGAGTTTGGGTTTTGTTTCTGGTCCATGGGAGTCCTGGAGGGGTAAAACATATAAACAAAACAAAAAGGAAATGAGCAACGTTCACTGCTCTTCAGCTGGGTTTGGAGGTTCGTTGCTGACGCGTGCCTGCAGCTTTAGATGGGCACGCCGGTCCACCAGCAAGAAGGCTGGTTTGGACTGCAACCTCCGTTCGTTCATTCATTCAACAAATACGCGTTGCACACTGAGGTGCTTCAGAGATGAAACTAAACAAAAACGCTGCCAGCATTCACTAAGGCTCTGGCCTGCCGTTGCTAACCTGCCGTTGCATGCCTGCTCCTGTATCCTCTGTGTCCTGCACATAGCAGGGTAAGTGGGAGTTTAATGAGAAAATAGAGGGCTGAAGCAGAGGAAAAAGTCTTTCCTTGATCATTGTGGGGTCCTGGGGTCTGAAAACTAAACTGACAAAGATTAACCGGAGAAAAGCATACGCATTTATTTAATAGACGTTTTACGTGATCTGGAAGCCTTCATAAGGAAATGAAGACCCAAAGTGACAGTTAGACCTGAGTGTTTTGTGCTGGGTTTAATGAGCATCCAGGCATGGAGGAATAGGACAGGTGAAGGAGTACGAGTGTATCACACTGGGGGAATCTTAACAAGGTCCGTTGGTTAGGATTCTTCTTGGTGTCTCTTTGTCTTTAGAGATAAGGATGCTCTTTTCCTCTAGGTAAAGGGAGGGCGCCTCTCACCTGAGGGTTTTATGACCTGTTTCAGGGAAGAAGGGCAAGTGGGGTGGAGGACAGAGTAAGCTCCCAGCTGCATTTTCTCAAGTCCCTTCAGCTTAAAATACTCGACACGTCCAGGTGCCCCATTTTGGAGTAGCATATTCTGAACCCCATCACAGCTCTGGCAATAATGATGCCATGGTATGTAATCGAAGAGCCTGTTGTTGTGCAACAGAGAAGCAGGGGCAGAGATCAGTAAAACCAACTCCATCCTCTATCGCTGCCCCTCCCCCACAAAGCACCCCCAGCACACCCCTCATTAACAGCAGCCAGGGCCTTGATGGCGGGACCTGGTTTCCAAGACGCATCAAGCCATCTGTAAGATGGCACTAAACTGAACCCTCGAGTCCTCCGTTTATTCAACACAGCAGACCGACAATCCTCGTATCACAGGCCTTGAGTGCAAGCAACAGAATTTTCATCTTTGAACTCCATCACAAAGGGCCTGTGTGCTAAGAAGATGGCAGTTCCCGGAATCACGGGGAAGGCTGGGTCGCTGGGTTTGGGAATGGGCAGGGAAGAGAAGAGAGTGGCAAAAACAGGCACGAAGTAGGACTAATGTGGTCAGGGGGGCACTGCGGAGCTGAACAAGGTCAGTGCCCAAGTCTCAGAAAACTGCAGCCCGATGACGGAGCGTGGTGACGTGTCCCCCACCGGCTGCACCGGAAGAGGGGGGGAAGAACTGGTACCTCTCGCTCCGGTGAGGCTTTTGCAGCCATCCCCCTCCCCAAGATATTACAATGGAAGGAAGGGGCGCCGCCCCAGAGGAAACTGGATGCAACAGAGATGGGTAGCCCCGAACACACTGCAGCTCTCCTGGCAGGGTTCGGTCGCATCTTTGTAACTAGGCTTCTTCAAGTATCAGCACTACTCAGGGGTGCAGGCAGCCTCTAGAAGCTGGAACAGTCAAGGAAGCCGAATCTCCTCTAAAGCCTCCAAAACAGAACGATACTTTGCCTTGACCCCAGTGAGACTGAGTTTGGGCATCTGGCCTCCAGAACTGTCAGAGAATACACTTGTGTTGTTTTAAGCCACCAAGGGTATTACAGCGGCCACAGGAAACCAAAACACTTTGCATGACAAGCAGGAAGGTAGACAGGGACCAAGGGCCTCACTTGTCACATCCCAGGAACACAGACCCTGCCTCCTGCTGGGGAGCATTCTCCTTGGGTCGCAACCCAGAACCTCTCCCTAAGTGGGAGCGTCCTCCGGGGCTCAGTAGGGCCATGGGACAAGCGGTGGTCCTTCGTTAGCTCCAAAAGGACAGCTCACCGCCCTCAGCCTCCAGCAGACAGGGCATCTTATGGCTGTTCTGAATCCGGTGACACTCGCGCTTGCCAGGGCCCAGGGTGGGAAGGCTGTAAGAGCTCTCAGGGCTGATCTGGGTGCCGCCGCAGTACCTGTGAGTCTGAACTAGTGTATCCATTGTGTGAACAAGCGCATATTGGAAACAAACAGATCAGAGTAGGAGCTGAGCTACAGGCTAGAAAGGTAAACGATGGTGCTGCTCCGAGAGCAGCCGCTGTTGCTCAAGGCATTTTGATCAGGCACACTGCCCCATCACAGGTGTCCTCTGAAAGATGCACAGACAAGCCCGGGAGAAAGTGAAACATTTTTCTGCTCATTTTGTTCCAGCCTCAGCCCAAATGTATTTATCTCAACACTTCTCAGCACAATGGGGCGTGAAGCAGGGGTGAGGAGAGAGGAGCCGCCCCAGCGACTCATCATGGGGGAGGGTAACTTGGTCAAAGCTCCTGTTTACTGGAATGGCTTTCTACTGACACACAAACAAGTTCTGAAATAAAGGAGGCCTGGAATTGTTTCCTTTTGCTTTTTCGGTTACAACAGTAAAAACTGTCCTTCAAACTTTGCCCCCAAAGACATCAGAGCTCGACAGTGACGAATGGGGAACAGATGTTTCTGGGCCGTCAGAATGGCAGCTTCCTCCTCGACACGTGGACTCCAGGATGCAGGTCACTGTCTGGCCTTGGAGGCCAGACAGACCAGGCCTAGCAGCCAGGGCTCGGGCTGTAAGGGTGTGTGGGACAACGCGCCAGGCTTCCTCAGGCCAAGTTGGGCAACTCGGGGTTTTTAACTGCCTTGGGGATTAGCGTGTGCGCCTTGAATGAGGAACTAGGACAGGCCCTGACTTCCCAGCAGGGGTACAGCTCAATGTACAGAGTTCTCACTCCCCAAGGCCTCTGAGGCAGGGGACAGAGGAGGATCTGCTCTTCTCAAGGCCTGGAGGCCAGCTCTGCAATTCTGTGCCACCCACGTCACTTCACTCCCCCACTTCCCTCTCCCTGGAAACCCCACGTGGCCAGCCTGGGGATGGCAGATGGGGGTGGACGGATCAGGGCTAAAGGCCAGGCAGCCTCTTCCTCTCAGAGGTTCCCCGCCTCATCTAGTCTCTGGTCCCCAGTGGCACCAGCCTCCCAGCAGGTCACCCCATGGTTCTCCGATGGCCTCAGTACTTGCTCCATGGGCTCCTGCTGCCGGCGTCCTTGGGGTGTTCAGTGGGAGGCCCGGCGGCCTGGAGGGTCTAAGAGGGTGCAGCGGACATGACCACGCCAGCTCCCAGGGCAGCTGATACCAGAGGCTTGGGGGGCAGCCCACCAGGAGCGGAGGGGACCCTGCCACATGCCCTGAGGTTCCTCCACATTCACAGCCCCTTCCCCACCCACCAGGAAACAGCAGCAGGGGTTGAGGTCACCCTACACCCTTCTTTCCCGCCATACTCACAACATCACGTGCAGTGGCCCCATCTCCACTCCTGTTAGGAACCACTGAGACCTACCGTGTGCCAGGCTCTAGATGCCAGTGGTTAGGTTAAGAGGCAGCCTCTGCGGTCCAACTCCCCGGGTTCAAATCCCAGCTCCAGACACATCATCCTCCATGTGCCTGGGAATTTCAAAACCTCTGCGTGCCTCAGTTTCCCTATCCTTAAATGGTGAGAAGTTTAGTACTTTCCAGGGGAGCTGCTTGTGACTATTAAATGTCAAGTGCTGGGCGCTGGGCTGACACGTGGGAGTGCCAGTTACAAGAGGCTCAGCAAACGGAGCGCCTGGCCTCAGGGGTGGACCCAAGCGCTCGGGCGGTCTGTCCTCCAGCCCCGGACCCCACCCCCGGCGAGCCTTTATTGGGCCGGCAGTGCGCATGCGCATGCGCGCGCATGCGCAGCAGCTCAGGCCGGGAACGCTGCTGGGACCAGCATCCTCGCACCGAAGATTCGGAGCAGGGGGCAGGGGTTCGAGGGGGCGGCTGGAGCCCAGTTCGCTCTTGCGAAGCACTTCCTGAACTGCACATTCAGTTACCACAAAATGAGTCAAGGTCCCTTTCAAGTGGCTTGCTCAGCTTCCCTCTGATCTGGCAGGGCCTCCCCGGGATGGACGGGCCGCAGCCTTTCCTGGTGAGCTGTCAGGCCCCGCTCCGAAACCCCTCCACTGGGCACCAGCGCCGGGCCCTGCACAGGCATGGCGTCTCTTCTCCCCTGCAACAACCCCACGGGTCAGGGTTTGGTCTTGTCCCCATTTTAGAAATGGGGAAACTGAGGCTCAGAGAGGTTGAGTGAGTGGCCTTGGATCACACAGCTAGTGCAGGGTCAGGGCTGGGATGTGAACTCATGCCTGTCTGGCTCTTAACCTGCGCGCTCTTTCTCCTGGCTCACTGTGGCGAGGGGAGGCCACGTTCCCCTTGCCTGCCTGGATCAGAGAGAGGCCCAGAAGCTCTCATTTGTAAAATCGATACGCTGGGGAGGTGAGACTTTGGAAATGGAAGGATTAGAAGCCGTTTCTCACAACCCAGGAGGAAACAGGGAACTGTACTTTCTAGGCAGGAGATACAAGGGCCCCACTGATAGGGGCAGTGGTCTCCCTGTGGACTGATTCCTCATAAGAAGGTGGTTCCTTTCCCCATAAAACGTCTCATCTGAGGGAATTCCCTGGCGGTCCAGTGGTTAGGACTCCACGCTTCCGCTGCAGGGGGCACGGGTTCCATCCCTGTCGGAGGAACTAAGATCCTGCAAGCTGCTGCGATGTGGCCAAAAAAAAGTCTCCTCTGAAAGACCAAGGATGAGGGAGAGAGCCACAAAAGGCTTTCCCTGAAACCTGGCTTTAGGAGCAGGCACCTGCCTGGGTGGAGTGGGAGCCTCACCTGGGAAGGCCCTTCATCCTGGGGTGCGGAGGTGGGGGGAAGCAGGATGGGGCTCCCCAGCTCTGCCAGAAATGCATGGCCCCAAGGCCCGTGTGGGTCCCACCACAGGGAGGTCCTTTTGGGCCCCTGGGAAAGAGAGAGGGCTTCTCAGTGGTTCTGGGGAAATAAGAAAGAAAAAAGGAAACAGGTGCATTTGAAACACAAAGACGGCCTGTGGAAAACCCACACTAGCCAAAAGGGTCTGAGTTGTGCTGCTGGTGACTTGGGTCTTTGTTTTTGCTTTTGTCATTGTTGTTTTGATTCAGTTTAGGAGTTTTCTTAGTAATCACCACTAGGAAAGTCAGGTGGCCATACAAATGGAAAAAAAAAAGAGAGAGAGAGAGAGAAACAAAACGGGGTGATAACAACAGATCAACAAATCTAAGGACGTTTTCACAGTACTCACCCATCTTTTTGAGATGGAAATGAGTCTGAGCCTAAAGTCACATCTTTTTTCCTGATTCCCTTTGTCTATTTTAAAAACCAACTTTCAATTACAGAAATAATTCACAGCCTCCTCGTAAACCACTACACATTATAAATAAGGCTCAGGAACCCCTTGACCACTGCCCCATGGAGGGGCAGAGGCCCTCCCTCTATCAACCTCTGCGTTCCATATGCTGGAGGTCTTTTCGGACTGGTTGGAGCTTTTTAGGTCTCTCATTATTTACTGCTTCGTTTTCAAGAGTGGGCTCAAAGCTGGCGACTAAAGCAAATGCTTAAAGAAGCTTGTCCTGTAAGTCAAATCCCAAGCTTTGCCACAATGCCTAGCTCCTCAGAAGGACCCAGAAAGGTCTGAATTGCTCGCAATTCTCTTCCTCCACACAATCACTCAGGCTTCATTGCAAAGCTCTCTCACACACCTCCCCACCAGCCCCCATGCTCCGAGCCCAGGCTGGCAGGTATCAGCATTTCTATTGTAGAGATGGTGAAGCAAAAGCTCCTCAGAGCTAAGAGTCTTGCCCCAAACTACCCTCCCTAAATGGTTTCTCCACAACAGCAGCGACTCCCGACCTCAAGTCCTGCCTTCTCACCAAGGTCTCAGGAGGTGATGACCTTCCGGGCATAAATGTCCCGTATCTGTGCTCCCGTCAGAGTCCCTACATTTCCTGACTAAAGCCAGCTGTTCCTGTGTCAGGCTCCATGAAGCTCTGAGTCTGTGTTCTTACGGAGATTTTCCACCTAGTCTCTCAAACCAGGAGCACAGGAGACTCTTGAGGTTCTGGAACATTCTATTTATGATCTCATAAATACCAGACCTTCTAGCAGCAGGTTGTAGAAACAGAGGAAAGAGATGCACCAGCCTCCATGCCAACCCTGTCCTTCTCACACCCTCCACGCTGAGCTCATCCGCACTGGGTCATGGGAGACACAGTGTCCATAATCCCTGACCAGACCGCAGTGTTGCTCTGAGGATGAAGTGGGCTATTGTGTGCACGGTAGCAACTGAGGTGGGTACCCTCACAGGTGGGACAAGAAGTAGAAAAGTAAGACAGTACGAAAAACTTTAGGACCTGGGTCTAGGACAGTCTTCCCAGAGTGCAGACATCATGATCTACACACAAAGGACTGTGCACAAGGCCAGACCAGAAGGGGAGACTTGAACTGCTTTCCCTTCCTGGAGATTAATAGGATTATTAGCACATTAAAGGCCCTGGAGAAGTCTTGCAGTAGTGGAAAGAGTTTAATTCTCTTGCGCAATGTTTCCAGAACTTACTAGTTCAGAGAACTCTTTTCTGGCAAAATGCTTGTTGCTATCTCTCTGCGGAACGCATGTTGAGACCTGCTGGTCTGGCTCTCTGGGGATAGTAGCAATGTTGGCAGCAGTGCTTCTTAAACAGTTGTCCATTTCTGCCCCCTTACTGCAAGGGCTCCCAGCCTTGCTTCTGATTGGTTAGACAGACCCAGTGTCTAAAACCCTAGGGTGTTTTAATGATGGCTTGAGTTTCAAACTATAGGGTCTCAACCTGTGGCCCTTGGGCCAAATCTGGCCCACTGCCTGTCTTGGTAAATAAAGTTTTATTGAAACACAGCCACTCCCATTCTTTTCCATATCTGGCCCACTGCCTGTCTTGGTAAATAAAGTTTTATTGAAACACAGCCACTCCCATTCCTTTCCATATTGCCTCTTACTGTTTTTGTGCTACAGTGGTAGCATTGAATCGTCATGACAGAGACTCACAAAGCCTAAAACCTTTACTATTTGGCCCTTTAGAGAAAAATTTTACTGAACCCTGGTTTAAGAGAAAATCAAAACTTACCTGAAGGGCTTCCCTGGTGGCGCAGTGGTTAAGAATCTGCCTGCCAATGCAGGGGACACGGGTTCAAGCCCTGGTCCGGAAAATTCCCACATGCCGCAGGGCAACTAAGCCCGTGTGCCACAACTACTGAGCCTGTGCTCTAGAGCCCGTGAGCCACAACTACTGAGCCCACGTGCCACAACTACTGAAGCCCGTGCGCCTAGAGCCCGTGCTCCGCAACAAGAGAAGCCATCGCAATGAGAAGCCCTCGCACCACAACGAAGGGTAGCCCCCGCTCGCCGCAACTAGAGAAAGCCCACGCACAGCAACGAAGACCCAACGCAGCCATAAATAAATAAATACAAACTTACTTGAAACATTGACTCTATAAAGCCTCAATATCATGGAAAATTTAGACTCTAAATCCCTATCATTTGGACCAATGCAGTTGTGCTGTGGTAAGTTTTTGGTATTACCGGCCCACACAAGGGTGTGTGTGTTAGGAGGGTGGGAATAGAAACAGGGGTGGGGAGGGAGGAAAGTTTTATTGCTTAAGAATGTTGAATTTGGAGTCAGAGTGGGGCTCAAATTCCAGCTCCATTACTGTCACCCCATAATAAGCCTCAGCTTGATCTCAGGTGAAAAACATGGAGATCCTTCATCACCTGGACAGGATTGTTATGGACAGTGAATAAGATCACATGGGCAGAGACCCTCTGCCACCTCACAGAAGACTCAGCATTTCTTATTAAGTGTGCCCAACGTGCATTAAGAGCTCAACAAATACGGCTTCCATCCAGGAAGGGACCCATACTCGTATCTGAGGGGCTGGCACCATCTGGGCAAGACAAAACGCCCCGTTCTTTCCTGATTGGATGTCAGGTGCTAAGAATCCGAGTCACCTCCTGAGTGTGACCCTCAGCCCCGTTCTCAGATGCCGCGTGTGGGCGTCAGTCACGTCTCACGTACCTAGGGAACGTCCAGCGACTCCATGTATAGACCACGTGACCGCCTGGGAAGCAGATGGTCCTGGAAGCGTAACCCACAGACTGAAGATGACCGCTGGGCAGAAGTAAGGTGTGAGCCACTTTGATGCTGGCGTTCGTGATGGGGGACGTTTAGGATTCCGGGGGGCAAACAGCAGACCTGCTCTCTGTCACCCAGCGAGGTCTGCCTGGAGAGACGCTGGTGTTTACCCGTCGCATCCTTTAGTTTTTATTGCACTCAGTTGCCTTGTATATTTAATGGGAAATGTGCTGAAGTGGTTACTAAGCTGCAGGGAATCAAGGAAGGGAGCAGGGAGCCCCTCTCTGACCCCCAGGTTGGCAAAGTTGCCTCCTTAATCAGACCCGTGCTGGGCTACGACGTCATTCACGTTTAGGGCATTAAGCCTGGAAGCTAAAACTGTAGCAGGAGCTAACTGGAGTACAGGCTGCCTGTTTCTGCCATAGATTTATGATGTTTACTCAACGATGGATGGGAACTTTCAGGGAAAGGATTTTCCCTCCCTCTCTTCACAGTACATTGTCAGTCCACAGTGATCAAGGTCCTGACCTGGGGGTGAGTGTGCAGAGCCTTTTTAAAAATATCTTCATGGGCGAGAAGAAGAGATCCTGTATCTGACCTTCACCGACTGTTCAGCGCTCAATTGAAGAAGTCATTGGAAGGAGCCATCAGCGGGACGAGGGTTTATGGCGGGGCTGAAGGACCGCGTTGCTTTGCCCGAGATGCCCTATTGGGTGCCATCCACACAGGCCCCATGTTGAAGCAGGAGCATCTGGCTGCTGTGCCACCGCGCCAGAGACTTGGAGAATCCCCGACGGAGGCCTCCACGCTCCCTGCCGAGGGTTGGTTTGTTTTCAGGTTCTTGGAGCTGATTGCTGGTGACTCCAGAACAGGGAGGTCTCCCGTTTCCCAAGTTTTTTGTGATGAGACACAGAAAAAAGGAGAGCCGCGTGTTTCTGTGTCAGTCTAGACAGAACAAGCCTCCTGGACCTACACAGTGAGGGAAAGGCATCGACTCTCGGAGGGGAGCCCCTTTCTGGAAGTAGGTTCCTTACTCACTTCCATCCTGCACTTGGACCCGGAGGAGAGCAAATGCGCAAACCCTAAAGCGCTCAGGAGCGTTTACCTCCCCTGTTGTGGTCCTGCTGGTCTTTTTTTTTTTTTTTTTTCTTTTTTACACGGTATGTGGGCCTCTCACTGCCATGGCCTCTCCCGTTGCGGAGCACAGGCTCCGGACGCGCAGGCGCAGTGGCCACGGCTCACGGGCCCAGCTGCCCCGCGGCACATGGGATCCTCCCGGACCGGGGCACGAACTCGCGTCCCCTGCATCGGCAGGCGGACTCTCAACCACTGAGCCACCAGGGAAGCCCCCTGCTGGTCTTTAGTTGTATGACTTTGCCTTGGGCCTGGTGATGGGTGATAAACTGGGGACAATAATACCAAGCACATAAGGTTGTTTCACAAACTAAGTTCACATTTTAAACAGTTTGGTTAAATAAACCCACTCCGAGTACCAGCTTTGCCGCTTCCTAACTGGGTCGTTTGGGGCAAGTCGTTTGCCCACTCTGAGTCTTCATTTCTCCATCTTAAAATGGGGAGAAATGGGCCATGGATGACTGTATGGAAGTGCTTTTTTTTTTAAAAAAAAAAACAACTATGCTCAAAGGTTTTCAGTAAACATTATTTTCATGTCTCAATTTGATGGAAAGATGTATTTCTCCTTGAATTTAAGGAGGAATCAGAGGAGATCGTATTTCATGCTGCAGAGTTACAAACACTGGTATAAATCAGGCTAAAAATCTATTTTTACAGGCACTGGGAGGGGGGGCATCTAAATGGTACCCCGACATGTTACTCGTAGAGGATTGGAAAGTTTTGCCTAATTTGAACCCTGTAATTTCACAACCTTTTCTTCAAGAGAGGCCCAGCTTTCCCGTGCTTGTGTTTGTTTTGTCATTTAAACCAGTGTGGTGCAACAGATATAAAGTAGGCACTACTCTTTTCTATTTTTTTTTTTTTCCCAGTAAACACTAGAATTTTCCTGTTTGAACTCAATATAAGAAACAGGGAGTATTTGCCACACTCGGGGAGCCCTTTTCCTAACAGGGGTTCAGGAGAGGAGAGCTGAAGGAGATTCACACGTGACGAGCCGTGGTAAGGATGAATTGTTGGGAAAGGTTTATTTACCAGTGGAGGGAATACTTTCAAATATACTTTTCTCAGGGCACACCACAACTTCCATACAAGTATTTATGTAACTTTGCAAAGCACTTTCGAGATAGAAACACACACGTGCACATACACAGGAGCTATATTTAGTAATACTACCCATGCAGTCTTTGCCTTAAAAACTCCTGTTTCATCATCTGGCTGGACAGCCAGCAGCCTATTCATTACTAGGAACCCAGGGAGGAAGAGCCCTGTAGACACTAGAATCAACCAACCAACCAGAGCAGGGACAGAAAGCACCACCACAACTAAATGACTTTTTCAAGATTACAAGTGCATCCTGAAACAGCACACAGTTTTTCCAACGTCAATAGTTTGAAATGGAAACAATGCAAATCAACGGATTTACAAAACCAAAACAGATTTACAGACATAGAAAACAAACTTATGGTTACCAAAGGGGAAAGGGGAGGGGGAGGAATAAATTAGGAGTATGGGATTAATAGATAGATTAGTAGATGAATACACTGCAGTATGTATAAAATACATAAACAAGGACTTAACTGTATAGCACATGGAATTATATTCAGTATCTTGTAATAACCTGTGATGGAAAAGAATCTGAAGCTGTGCATCTGAAATCAACACACTATCAACTATAGTAAATCAACTATAATTTAATAAATAAAAGTTTTTAAAGAAAAATAGTTGAAATGAATCAAGAGGAAAAAAAGTATGAACTGCAGGCAACTGAATTGCTCAAAAATATTTTATTTACAAGTAAAGCCTTACAAATGAATATTCAGACTTACCAGTCCCAATAAATGTCGCACTGACTGATATCCTTGTCAACTAGAAAGGTCAGAAACTGAAGAAGTCTCCATTCTGTAGTATTTCCTGACGTCTCCCCTTGTTTGATTTGGGAGAGTGGTGATTTACAGAGCTATTGCAGTGTGTGGAACAGTTTGCTGGTAATGCAAGCTCAGGCCTTCCAGAACTAAACCTTCAGATGAATTGTGGGGGACCAAAGACCTCCTTAGGCTTTTCTGCAGAGTAGACTCATATGTGTGTATGTTCATAACATTGACAGAAGTGAGGTGCCCGTAGAACAGGAAGGGGGTGCTTCACAACACAGATAAGCTCTGATTAGGAGTATGAGGTCATCATCAGATAAAAATATCATACACACAACCTGGATTTTAGCCCATTCTTTAATTTATTCTGAAAGAAAGGAGGGGAGAACAATGGGAACCCAGAGCCTTAGGGATTGACTTCCCGCGAGCTGCCTCTCTCAATACATTTTGTGGTTTGCTTCAATCACATCTTTAAAATAGGTGGGAATATAAATTGGTGCAGCCACTGCAGAAAACAGCATGGAGGTTTCTGAAAAAACTAAAAATAGAACTGCCATATGACCCAGCAATTCCACTCCTAGGTATATGTCTGACAAAGCCAAAAACAAGAATTCAGAAAGGCACATGGACCCCAACATTCATAGTAGCACTATTTTCAATAGCCAAGATATGGAAACAACCTAAGTGTCCATCAAGAGATGAATGGATAAAGAAGTGGTATATACATATATATATATATATATATACACAATGGAATACTACTCAGCCATTTACAATAACATGTATGGACCTAGAGGGTATTATGCTTAGTGAAATAAGTCAGACAGAGAAAGACAAATACTGTATGCTTATCACTTATTTATGGAATCTAAAAAATACAACAAACTGGTGACATAACAAAAAAGAAACAGACTCACAGATATAGAGAACAAAACTAGTGGTTGCCAGTGGGGAGAGGGAAGGGGAACGTGGTAAGATAGGGGTAGGGGATTAAGAGGTACAAACTACTATGTATAAAATAAATAAGCTACAAGGATATATTTTACAACACAGGGAATATAGCCAGTGTTTTACAATAGTTATAAATGGAATATAACCTTTAGAAACTGTGAATCACTATGTTGTACACCTGAAGTTCATATAATATTGTACATCAACTAGACCGCAATAAAAATAAACACGTAAATACATAAATAAATAAATAAATTTTAAAAGTTTTGGCACTTTTGTTTCATCTTCTCTGCCCCCTTCTCCTCTGCTTCTTCCCTCTTCTTCTAAGAGGGCAGCAAGAAACTCTCTTAGAAGTCCTATCAACCCTGCCCTATATCTTAGGAAACTTAAAACATTGTCAGTGTCCTTGGCTTCCCTTTCAATGGGGGCATGACTTGAAAGATAGGCTCTGCCAGCCTTCACCAGAAGAGACACAACAGTTGTAGGTAAAAAGTCAGGAGAGGAAGAGTTTCCGGAGGCTGGAGTTGCTGTCGGGTCCTAGGAACATTCAAGGACTTGCCATCATCCACTACGAGGCTGATGCGACTGCATCACAACTTGATATGGGGAGGGTTTCTCTTTTCCTCCAACTATTTCAAAGCAAGTTACAGATCTGGTGTTTTGACCACATCTCCCTGAGGCTTCACAGCCCAAAGGTCCTATCTTCACTTAACAGTTAAGAAAATTACAGGGTAGAGGTTAAATGACAGTTTCAAGTGAAAAGGTCATGCTACAACCTAGATCTTCCTTGTTCTGGTTAGTTCCCTGTCCTGGTTCTCCTTTATCACAAAATACTCTTGCACAATCCACCCACGGGGACAGTGTTAGTAAACAGTGATGGCTGTGAGCCATCTGCCTGGAGAAAGAAAGGCTATTACATGTGTATCTTAAGGCTCAGCCTTTGCTGCCAGGACTTCAGATGCCCTCTTGACTTCCATTAACATCTCAGAAGTTACAAGGGCTGGAAATGGACCAAGATGGTGAGCCAGGGCCTAAATCTCTAGGGAAATGAAGTTCGGGGAGTTTCTAATTATAAACAACAAACTGGAGTTTGCATTGGTTGTTTTTCTTGTCTCAGAAATCTTCTACAGAATGACTTTTCTCCCTTTATTGTGTCAGGTTTGCTATTTTTTGAATTGGTGTGTTTACACATTTTAAAGTGTTTTTCATCCATTTTTGGTGGTCAAGCGGCTCCTGAAGGCAGAGTTAAGAAGCAGAATAATGAAGCTTTTAATCATGAACAAGACTGACAATTAGCTAATAAAAATCCTTTTGTTCTTCCTATTTCCTCAAAAGGCAGTTCTCAGAAAAAAAATTCTTTTACTGTATGAACCCTGTTTACCAGCAAGGTTAAAAGTTCAGGAAAAAGAAAGACATCAAAATATTTACATTAAAGCAAATCAATGTCCCTCTACCATGTCTGGCTCTGCAGATTCAGGATCAGGCCCTTGTCACACTGTCACGGCAGAGGAAACCGTGCTCTGGCTGGCTGGCCCTGCACTGCTCTGGCTCACTCACTCTCTACACCTTTTTTTTTTTTTTTTCCTGAGACTGCTGTCTCTGCTTTCCTTGCTTTCTAGATCTTTTCTTCCTTTTGCTATGATTTTACAGCTTAGGTCATTAGGACTCCATCTGAGTATTTTTGCTGATGATATATTTCTACCACTTCCTGATACATTTATTAGTTTTTAAACCTCGATTTTTATGCATTAAAATAATAGGATGGGGCTTCCCTGGTGGCGCAGTGGTTGAGAGTCCGCCTGCCAATGCAGGGGACGTGGGTTCGTGTCCCGGTCCGGGAAGATCCCACATGCCTCGGAGCGGCTGGGCCCGTGAGACATGGCCGCTGAGCCTGCATGTCCGGAGCCTGTGCTCCGCAACGGGAGAGGCCACAACAGTGAGAGGCCCACGTACCGCAAAAAAAAAAAAAAAAAAAAATAGGATGATGGTCACCATTTATTGACTCTGTACTCTGCGCCTGGCGTTGGGCTAAGTGCTTTCATACATCGTTGCAAATACCCTCCTTGGTCGGCGTGGGAAGCTTTATTTTCCCTAGTTGATGGTTTTGGAAACCGAGATTCCAAGAGATCAAACAAGCAGACCAGAGACCCCGCACACCAGACCTGGGGCCCGACGGATCAAGTTCTGGAATTTATGGCATCTCCATTTCTCCAACTCTAGAGGAAGGGTCCCAGCACTGACCATGCCTTCAGAAGTACTTTCCAGGGTCATTCTTGCCTCGGGAAGAGACAGGTCAGGGAAAGTCAGGGGGCACTCAGCTAACGTGAGCAATGCTCTTCTGGAGGGGACAGCAGGTGAGGGCTGGGCAGGGGAACACGCCGGCCATGGGCCAGGCCAGCCATCCTCGCCCGTGGTCAGCATCTAGCCACTGTGCTGACCTGTGTGGAAACCTGGCCTTGACCGAGAGAAGGGCCCCCGCCTGGCTGCGCTTGGCGGCCTCTGCAGTCCGTCCGGGAGGCTGCAGAATCGGGATGCCAGCTGGGGACACCGAGCTGAAGACACCCACCACACACGCAGGAACTCGGGTGCTCACACACCACAGACACCCACGCTCGGCCACGCACGAAGCACACAGGCCCCCCCCACCCCCCACACACACACTGAGCGCACACACGTGAGCCACAGACACCTGTACCCACGCCACACACGTGCCATCCCCACGCCTAGGCTTATGCACGCGCCCACGTACACAGCACACACAGCGGTGCCCATACCCGCCCATCCACGCAGCACGCCCACGTCACACACACGCACGTGCACGGGCACCCAGCTCAGCCCTACCCACACACCACACCACATCACACACGCCACCCACACAAGCACGTATGAACACACACACGCTCGCACCACAGACACGCACACCACCCACACATGCCACTCGTGCACCCCACAATACTCACATGACCACACCACACACACACACACACACACACACACACACACACACAGAGGTGTACACGCACGCACTCATTCTCACTGCCCCGTTTTTGACTCTGCTGTTTCTAAGGCAGCCCTGCCAGAGCCGTGGATAAGCTGCCAAACCCCTTTCCTTCTGGAAGAGGTGACCGTGGTGTGCAGCAATGAGTGTTTCTAAAGCAACTTCTTGGGAAAATTTAAAAGCCGATAAGAGGTGACCTCAAGATAGAGCACCCACTATTTCATTGTCCGAACCAGGACATGTCTGGGAGTGAAAGGCAGAGCGGAAAGGCATTAACAGGCACTAACTGAGGTCTAGCTGGCATGGATGAGATCGTCCGGGGCAAACACGGTAAGCGGTTTCCTCCCCTACAGGGACTGCGGTGTTTTGCTGCCTCTAGAGGTTCCAAAGATGAAACAAATAGTGGAATCAGAGCTGGTAGGAGGTGCAGACAGGACACTAGTAGTTTCGGATGATAGATTTCCCTCATTTTTTGCTTTTCCTTCTCAAATGGCAGCGAGCACCGCTTCCACTGGTGGAACTCGTTTCATGGTTCCTTATCCTGACCCCCTTCTCCATCTCATTGATTCCTTTTCTTTTGTTTTTGCGGTACGCGGGCCTCTCACTGCTGGGGCCTCTCCCGTTGCGGAGCGCAGGCTCCGGACGCGCAGGCGCAGCGGCCACGGCTCACGGGCCCAGCCGCTCTGCGGCACGTGGGATCCTCCCGGACCGGGGCACGAACCCGTGTCCCCCGCATCGTCAGGCGCACTCCCAACCACTGCGCCACCAGGGAAGCCCCCTCGTTGATTCTTGAATGGCCCCGCCGTTAGCTGAGGACTGGAGGCCTGCCTGGGGCCCCAGGAGCCTCTGTCTAACTGATTTCCTCACCCACTCCACGAGCTCCTCAGAAGAATAAAGACCAAATTCACCTTACCAGCCTTTCTTCAGCACCTACGTCAGGCAGGCGTATGTTGGGCTTTGGAGGTGAAAGGTGTGACCACAGAGCGCTGACCTCAAGGGGCCCAGAGAGCAGAGCAAACAGCTGTGCTCCCCGGTCCCCTGGGATCTTGTTGAAAAGCAGATACTGCTGCCAAGGGGCATGGGTGGGGCCTCTGCCTTTTTCACCCACCCTCCCACACACTTTGAGAACTGGGCACTTTTCAGAGAACAGGTGTGTCCACATCCTGACCCTTTTGTGACTCAGGACCCTCACCCCAGGCTGGCAAGAGGCAGGACCGCCACGGTCACTGAGTTACCCCAGAAGATGCTCGTGGGCTGCCGCCCTCCTGCAGGGCTGCTGCAGCAAGAAGGGGACCGGGACCTCACACGGATCATCTGATTTCCAATCGCCCCATTTTCCATGATGCTCTGGTATCTTCCTTCCAACTGGCACTTAACCATTCACAGTCCTTCGTAAGGAAAAATGGCATGTGCTTGTTGTACATATTTATAAAATGTAATACAGAGGGGGCAGCTTGAGAGGGATAAGCGAGGCCAGACTGCTCTGGATTTCAGTGAAGAGGAACCATCACATTCCTAGTTTTGTGATTTGAAACAAAGGGAAACTCGGTTTTCTTAGCTGAAACAAAAGGATAATAATCCCACCTCTGCGGCTGGTTATGAGGACTCGAAATAATGTTGTAAATCACCAAAGACCTGGGACGATTCTCAAAGGTGCACCTTTATTCATCCATCTACTTAAGCCAGTCAGCACTGAAAACGCAGTACCTGGAGACCTCGGAAACGCAAGGCAGGGACTCCCAGCTGACGGACGGGGTGTGGAGTGGCTGTGCCCCATTCCCAGCCATGGGGACTCAGATGGCTTTTGAGATCCAGATAAGTCATGGGAAAACAGAGACAGACCCGGGATTACAGAAGTGAGGGCATCACGCATAGGCAGACCTTCCCAAGGGAATCCAGGTCTCACATCTGGAGACATTGGTGCGCCCCAGGCGCCTGTGAGTCAAGGCTAGACTTTCCCCAGGAAGACTCCCAGCCACTGAATCAAAGCAAATGTGACTCAAAAGTACTTCAGTCTTAACAAAAAGATACTTGAATCTAGAAAGTTCAAGTAGGGCCATTTTTCAGAAAGCCTCGGCCTCCATAAGCATGCTCCAGCTCGCCTAAAACTAGGAAACCCGCATGGCTTTTGATAACGGAGTCGGAACCCAATGCGGGGATTCACAGGAGTGAAGCCGGGCCCTGCTGTTTCAATCACAGTGCGTTTCTGAGCCAGATGCTCACGCGGGGACCAGGGGAGGAACGTGGCTTCTCCCCCACGAAGTTTGCATCTCTCCCGGATTCATTTTCTCTTACTGGCCTCTCTGACGAAAAGGGAGCACGTAGACCCACCAGCATGGGGAGGAAGCCATCTGAAGCCCAGGTGGGGAGCCCGTGTGTGACCACGTCCGTCTGGACAAGTACATGGAACGCTTAGCTCAGCTGTGTTTGTGCTGCGATTGAAATACATGCAGATCTAACTCCAGAGCAACTTGCAAACATCTTAGAGACACTGAAGTGAGAAAGAGAGGGTCTGGAAGACTGGGGACGAGCAAATATCACCACCGCTTTCAAAAGGAATGGGTTCTAAAAACTGCAGAAGATCAGACTCACTCCGATTTCCGGGCAAGCCCAGAAGAGGTGTGAGGCAAAGCTCACAAGCGTTTGGGAAGAAAGTGGTGGTCTCTGAAGAGGCAACACAAGTTCTCTAAGAGAAAGTCATTCCATGCTAACCTCATTTCCTGTTTTGACGAGCTTCACCAGAACAGTCGATTAGGGGAATGCCCCAGAAAGTGTGTCTTGCTTTCAGTAAAGCATCTGAAAACCTCTCATCGGATCCTATGCACATAAGATACAAAAGATGGGCCAGAGGATGGTGTGACCAGAAGAATGCACAGTTGGCAGGACAGACATCCCAAAGAGGTCCTCGCACGGCATGGTGTCAGTCCTGCTACCTTGAATCCCACTTCAGCTGCTGGAGACGGCCAGGCTAGCTGCCTGGGAGGTCTTAATTGGGCAGACTATTCAGTATTCTCTCTCCTGTGGCAAGTGTGGTTTGAAATAGTTCTCTGCAGCTCTACACATTGAGAAGGTTACAGATTCCAAGGGGACGGTGTCATTCTGTAGCTAATTTTGCACCAGTTATAGCCATTGGAGGGAAGAAGAAATGTTTCCATGGAGGGCCACAGGGCCCAGTCCTGTCACCATTTTTAAAAATCGCTTGACAGAATGCGTAAACAAGAAGGTCCTACTGTATAGCACAGGGAACTATATTCAATATCCTGTGATAAACCATAATGGAAAAAGAACATAAAAGAAGAATGTGGGGCTTCCCTGGTGGCGCGGTGGTTGAGAGTCCGCCTGTCGATGCAGGGGATGCGGGTTCGTGCCCCGGTCCGGGAGGATCCCACATGCCCCGGAGCGGCTGGGCCCGTGAGCCGTGGCCGCTGAGCCTGCGCGCCCGGAGCCTGTGCTCCGCAACGGGAGAGGCCGCAACAGTGAGAGGCCCGCGTACCGCAAAAAGGACAAAAAAGAATGTGTATATCTATCTATCTATCTATCTATCTTTCTTTCTTTCTATCTATCTGAATCACTTTGCTGTACAGCAGAAATGAACACAACATAATAAATCAACTGTACTTCAATATAAAAATCAATGAATTAAAAGATAACTTGGAGGGAGACATTGAAAGCATATTTATCAAATTTACAAATCACACAAACCTCTGAGAAAAAAAGGGTTTCAAAGAATCAACTCACATGAGTTGGAAAGCTGGGATGAAAGAAGACAGAACCCATGTGAAGTCCTACATTTCCTTTCAAACCACAACTCACCGTAGGAGCACAAAACCGGGGTACATTTGATTCTAGTTGTGCTACAACTACTTGAGTGTGGTCAGAAACGACAAAACAACACCTCAGAGTCTTCACCTTTACTTGTAAATTCTTTCCATAATATTAAGCTCTTGGGAGTTTGTGACAAGCCCTAAAACTCCCTTCCCTACTATGGGACAGCCTTGTTGTAAGGATAAAATAAGTCAAAGGTGGTAAAGTGCTTTGAAAAAGGGAAAGCTCTGAAATTCAAAATAGTATTATTATTTGTTGTAAGGTGCTTTCCCTCCAAAAAAAGAAAAAAAAAGTCTGACAGTCTGCAAGCGATCAGCAGAAAGTGATTCAGCGCTGGCTTCTGTTTCTCCAGCTCTAACCCCAAACTGGTAGAGCTGGCCGAGCTGCCGAGCTGAGCCCAGCTCCAAAGCCCGAACACCTCCAACGCTCCAAACCCCTCTTCTGGCAATCTGCCTTTCCAAAAGCTCTTTCCAGAAGGCCTGCTCCCCACTGCTTAAATAATCATTCAGAAAGTTCCCCTTCCAGGGCTGGGTCTTCGAAGATGCAACCGAGTAAAACGCCAGATGACTTCAGTTGGGGGCTTAGACTTTTGCAAATACTTTAAATTCCTTTCAATCACACCACTCTTGCGGCTGTACAAGCTCTGGCTCAAAAGGTAGGTGAAAAGTACATTGCGTGCCCAAGACAGGAGAGCAGGCCTTAGTCAAGGTAACAGACAGGGACAATGATCTTAAACTTCTTTCAGGGTCAGTTCACTAGGCAGTTACAGGCATCAAGAGCTGCCCTAGACTGAGCTGCCTGGTAGAACTTTCTGTGACAATATACATGTTCTATTATCTGAGATGTCCTGTATGGTGGCCATCAGTCCCAGGTGGCCATTTACATTTAAATTAATTCAAAGAGAAAGGAATTGAAAATTTAGTTCCTCCGTTACACCAGCCACATTTTGAGTTTTCAATAAATACTTGTGGCCGGTGGCTACCACAGTGGACAATAAAACCCTAGACCAGCAGTTCTCAACCTTGGCTAAACAATGGACTTACCCGGGGAGTTTTGAAAAACACTGATGTCTGTGCCTCCCCCACGCCCTCCCCTCAACCAAATTCTGGTGTGATTAGTCCTGGTGGAGCCTGGTCATTTGGATTTTTTTAAACTCCCGGGTAATTTTAATGTCTGGCCTGGGTTCAGAACCATTACTTCAAACATATACCCACAGGGCACGTCCACAAACCCACGACTGGGCCTGGGTTCCTGGCACTCTCGGGGTCTTTGTCTGTGCTGCCCTGTGGTACTTTTCTGCACTGTTTCCTCCTCTTCTAGAACCCAGAGAAATGGAGCCAGCAGAGGTGGAAGAAAAGAATCTCAGAGCAGGGTGGCAGCTTGGGAATCATTTCATCTGGTCTTCCTAGTGTTCTGCGAAGGAAATTAGCGTCCAGAGAAGTCTGGTGACTCATCCGAGAGACAAGGATGAGAGCCCTGCCCTCCAGACACTCCTTGGAGGACACGTGCCTCTACTACATGGTCACCTGTCTCTTTAGGAACATAAGCAAACACAACGTAACTGAAGGATGTTTATTAGCAATGCCAAGGTTGGTTTCAGATGAGAACCTGAATATCCAGAGGGCAGATAGCTCATGATCAGCCTTTCCTCCTGGGCGGAGAGCTGGCAGAAAGCCTGGGTCCTCTCCGAGGCTACTCTGTTTACCTCCTTAGCTCATCAGAGTAAAGGTACTGGCAACTTCCTCTTCCACCAAACAGCGGTTAGGATACTGGGCTGCTCAAGCTCACATCGTTGCTCTGAGGAAAGGTAAGATAATGGACCCAGTCAACACATCATGGCTGAGCGGAGTGTCAGGTGCTGGGGACAGACTGAGGGATAAGACAGACTAGAAGCTGCCTTTATAGAGCTGAAATCTGAGGGGCAGGTGAAAGGTGACAGCTAATTCATAAGTGAAAACACAGGATAACTGTGTGTGGGGGGGCGGGTCTTTCAGGACAGGTGGTCAGAGAGACCCCTCTGAGTTGGGGACCTTTGGGCTGTGACCCGGATATACGTCTCGTATATACTGTGCTGGGCAGTACGGAGTTTTGACATGATCATAGTGGTCTCCTAGTTATCCACAGATAAATGAATTCTGAGATGTGTGAAACAGTACAACGCGGTCATTTTCAATTATACCTGCACGCCTTCCTAGCTTAAACGTGAAGACCAACAGGAATTGCTGGAAGGCTACTCCCAATGGCCTCTTTGGCCAGGTCCCCGGGAGGATGGAGATGTCTTACTAAGGGTGGGGGAAGAGAGTGGGGCCCACCCCCCACCCCCCACAGAAGGAACGCTCTGACATTTACTCATTTTAAGGAATGTTTAGTTGCCAATTCCAGGCGCTCCGTGTGAAGGGTGGATTTAAGAAATCAGGGCGTCTAAGGGACATGACCATGCTATCGGTCTGTGACGAACTGCCCAGCACCTCCTACACTTGGTGAGCAAAGCCCAGCGATCGATGCCCACGCACAAGTAGGCTAGAGGTGCTGAGAAGGCTGGGGCAGACTGGATCCCATCCTCAGCCTTGTCTCCAGAACGTGGCCCACGGGATGCCCCAAAGAAACCTTTGTGGAATGAAGCAGTGAATGGGTGACTGATGTGAGGAGGGAGGGAGCGAGGCAGCTGAGAAGACAGAGAGGTCTCCAGTAGCAAGCGAGCTCAAGGTTGCTGATAATTTGGGGGCACCATTTGTAGGTCATGATCGGAGAGGGTGTGAGAAGAGACTCCCCAACGTCTCCCAGTGTTTTTCTCAAATGTTAACATGCCAATACTGACTCTTGAGAGGTCTTCCAGAGAGAGAGAAGCAAAGGCAGGGCAAACCAGGCTGAGTAACAAGTGATTCAAGTTCAACACGCTTCTTCTAGACGCTGTCATAATGATCTGTGTGGTTATGGCAGGGTTGCCCTGTGGTCCTAGAGAAACGAATCTCAAATGTTATCTGGTAACCTTTCTATCACTATTTAAACATAAGCAAACAATCCATTTTTCTTTAGTTATGCTTTTAATGAAAGAAAAGGGATGGAGACACACAGAGACTGGCCACATAATAAGAAACCGACCAGACTAGACCATAACCACAATATCTCAGAGACATCATCACGGAATGTGGAGGCCCTTAGAGTCCACAGCAGATGCAGTCAGGTCCCAGGGCCAGCCCTTCCCCTGCACTCGGCTGTGGGCAGCAGGTAGAGGTGCTGCAGGGGGCTGAGTCCTGGTTTTTCGCTGCCTGTGTCATTTTCGAGCAAGTGTGTCATAAAGCTTCCTGTTTAATCTCCCAGTTATTCTGAAACAAAAACATGCACGAGAAACACAGGTCACTGCCGCATTGAGACACAGTCACTCCAGTACATGGAAACCGAAAAGGGAAAGACAGATCGTAAATGCCACAGTAAGATGGGGAATCAAATTTATCAGCATCTATTCAAACAGTGATAATCAACAAAGATTGCGGTGGGGATAGGGGGGCGGGGCATCGGTTTAAAAATAATTCACAAGAGACTGTGAAGGCAGATGTTCCCAGAAGCCCACTGCCTGTTTACTGAAAAGTTGAAGTCAGTTCTGCCCCTCTGGGTCCAGGTCTAAGCCTGGGGCACCCCGAGGCCCTTCCCCTATGTGCTCCTGTTGGTCTAGCTGAAGTCACACAGGACTCTTAGGACAGCCCTGGTGTTTGCCCAGGTGATGTCCTGAACACCTCTCCCCAGGGGTCCAAAGAGACTTCAAAGAGGTCACCGTGGAATTGCAGTCCGACGAGGATGGATGAGGAGGATGGTGGCCGAACCTCTGGTCCCCTCTCCTCTTCTCATCCGAGAGAGCTGGGCTCCCAGGGACATCACAGCATCGTGATCAACCTTTTTACCGAGCGGCCTCAGCGAGGTGGAGGGAAGGAGAGATGGTAAGAGGGGGGACCTTGACCAAGCAAAGACCCTGAGGACAGCACAGGGCTGAGAACAGCTCCAAAACCTATGATTCTATTAAAAACTGCCCTGCCACTTGAGACCACCTCCCCCAAAGACCGGCTTTGTGCTTAAATCTGCTGCTCAGATGCTTGGAGTAGGAAGAGAGGGGTGGAGACAGCATCGCCGTGGGAGCAAGGTCAAATCCACACCTGCCTGCTATTCCCAGACATATTCTCTGACCAGCCACTACTGATGGTCAGAGAGGAAATGGGCTCTGCCCGTGACTGCTCAGAGCTTCCTTGAGGACCCTGCAATCCCCTCCACATGCAATCTGCCCCAGATGCAACCCTGAGTTCACGGGGGAAAGCCAGCTGCCCTGGCCCCTCTCCATTTCCTGACTTTCGTGAATGGCACAAAATTATTTGCAAAAAGGTTGGGGCGGGAGGGGCTGCATGATTCTGGAAAAGCTCCATCCTTCCGGGAGACATTCATTCGCAATGCACGGTAACACGCAGAAGACCCTGAGAAGTCAGGAAATAAAGAAAGCCGTTTACATTCGTTTCTTGTGTGCTTCCCAAACATATGTGGAACGGAACCCCTCTTGCACAGGAACCTCTGCCGGCAGGGTTCCACAGGGCAGCAGACAGCAAAGCTCCTCTTTGACTGAACCCTTGCTGCCCTGACACTCACACAACAGTGTGACAGTCTGCATTTATTTCTTGAAACTCTGTATTGCTTTGCCTCAATATCTTCCCCAGATGCCCTCCACGTATGAGTTAGCTGAAGCCCACAGACTCCTGCAGCCTTTATTATTTTTGACTCAGAGGCCTCCTATCCTAGTGGCAGTGAAATACTGGCCTTTCTGAGAGAGGATGGGCCTGGCTGGCTTTATGGTCGCTACCATTCTGGGGAGAACATTGCTCGAATGAGCCTGCTGGGAAAACCAGTTTCCTGACGTGTGTTCTATGAGCTAGCATTTTCTAATTTGACAATATCCGAATCTGGGCCCAAGATTTTATACACAGTGCCTTCCTGGGTGGGCAAAGAGAAACAGGAACTAAGAAATGCATCAGTGGCTGACATGGGTGGAAGGGGCGACCTTGTTCCTTTAGTTTGAAATAGAAAGACAGCCTAGGAACCTACGCTCCTCTCCGGTTACCCTACTCCTGAGTGGGGAGGCAAAACCAAAGTGCAAGAGCCCAGGTAGGATTTGGTATGGGCCACCCAACCACGTGGACTCGGACCAGGGATCACAGAGTGAGAGGTGGCAGGGCCTGAAGGATCATCTGGTCAACCTGCATTTCACAAGCACACAGAGCAGGGAAGTCGGCAAATCTTCCTAAGGTCACGCTGGAAAACACATTGCTGGGACCGAGACCTGAGTCTCTCCTACCTTTGTCCCTAGATTCTGAATTGCAGCTTTCCACCGTAAAACCTGAGCTAGTTTGCGTGCGAGCTTGTGCACGCGTAAGTCAAATGCTGAGTGACTTCTCGCTGATCTGGCTGTGTTAACGCTGAAGAAACCCAAGATGGAACATCCGGGAACTCTAAAAGATTCGCCCCTAATTCAGAGCTGATCGCACATCTGGCTTCCCTTATGCCAGCGGACACTGGGAGGGGGTGGAGACCACCAGCGCCTCCCCTGTGTTAGGACATTCCTAGAGAAGCTTCTGGTCACACGTTACTTCCTTATTCTTACTCCCAGCTTGGCTGAGCTGTGCTGTTTCTGCAGGTCTGGAGCATTCAGGGGGCCCCCAGTAGGTCTCCCCACTGTGGGTACCCAGCTCCGCTTTCCCTCAGATCTGAGGGATGGCCTCAGGGTCCTGTACATCACACTGTGAATACGAGTCCTCATCAGGGGCCTGAAATGCAGCCCAGGCAATCTTCTGGATGCGCCCCGAGTCAGCTCCCAGATCACACCCTTTGGGTTCCTAATGGCAGAGGAAAGGCTTCTAGCCTGGGAAACTAAGAAGGGGAGAGAGACAGCAGCTCAGACGCCCATCCCTGGACTGGATGGGTCACCGGTCAGGGCATTTCCCCTTGATTCCATCCAAACTTCTATTTCCCAGGCAGTCAGTACCAGGGCAGGGGTGTGGGGAAACGAGGAACACAAACTTCAGTTTGCTGTAACATCCATGACACTGCCGATACCTCAGTGCCGAAAAGCCAGACCGCAGCCCCCAGCCACCCACGTGCAAAACACGCACTCGAGCCCGCTGTGCACAAGGGTTCCGTCAACGCTTGGGAAAACAAGCGGCCAGGCGCTCACGTCCTGTTCGTGTTGACTCACGTTGGATTTGGACCGTCTTGGAAGCCAATTTTTTTGAGCTTTTGAAACAGTTGCCAGGAGGGTGGGACCTGCTAGACAACATCAAGGTGTTCGCTCTCAGGAGTCCTCGGCTTTTACGTCTCAGAAAGTTAAAACCTAGAGGATGTGCTCAGAAAACATCATCGCTTTTTACAGACTAGTTCTAGGGCTGAGTGATATGGATCCCGCGTGTAAAAGAGTAAGTTTTTGTGCTACTAGAGACATCAGGGCAGGAGAGAGGGGAGCCACCCTTGAGGGGCCCCCTTCCTTTGCTTCTTGGGGGGGGAGCATTTTTAGAATGAAAGCCACATAACTCTGAGCAGACTTAGAACCTCTCCTGAGGGGACCTCCCCGAGACGCAGTTTTTACGAAGCGTGCCACCCATCATTACAGACTTACCCGTGGCTCAGAAAGTTTCAGCCTTTAACTAATCCGTTAGCAGAGCGCGAGCCTTCCCCAGGGCTGCCCCAAACGCAGCCGGGTCCTCTTGGCCGTCGTTTGTTGAGCTCATCCCATCTGCTAGATACTGCTCCAGACCTGTGCTCTCCCTGAAGCATCTGCCCTCTCGGGTTGCTGCTTTAGGAACATCTCTCTCACCCGGGGCGCAGGGGAAGTTCAACCACCAGCCAGTACATGGCGGCACCCAGCCTCCAGTCCAGCATCCTGATCTTGACACCCTGCCACCTTCTGGGGTGAACAGGGGCTCACAGGTGGTTCAAATACCCTGAGCCCCCCGAAGGATCTCAGAAGTTTGCCCACCTTTTGGTACCGAGAGGGACCCACAAAATACCTCCCTCTGTTACTACTAAAGGTTTCCACTAATGGAGATAAAGAGTGGGCAACCCAAGAGCTGGGCCTCCCTCGATTGTTTCCTGATCTACTCAGTACCATCTCCCTCACCTTGGTCACTTGCTCTATCCCTAAAAGAAAACCTACTTTTCAAAGAACTAAACCTCAAAAATATTTGAGCAGATCTGGAGTCTGGTTGACATGGTAAAAGGTCAACATTACAGGCAACCTTGCTATATACCATTACTAAGAGATGCAAAGGGCCTTCTGAAAGGCTGGTTTTACCTCTAAGGTTGATCTAGAACACACGAAGAGCAGCTCAGGATTAGAGGGGAAAAATGGAGACAACCTACAGGCTTTTAGGTTTCCTAGTCACCCATGGCCCATGGCCCTACCCAGCAGTCCTCATTGTGGATCTCTGGATCTGCAGCATCACCTGAGAATTTTCAGAAATGCAAATTTTCAGGGTGTGCCCCAGACCTTCTGAATTGGAAACTCTGGCGATGAGACCCAGGGACGTCTGTTTTCACAAGCCCGCAGGTGATTCTGACGCACGCGCAGCAGTGAGTGATACCTGGGCCGCGGGCTAAGTCCCTGTGACTGCGGAGACCGCCGGTCGGCCATCTCCTGACGTTCTCAGTTTGGTCAACTGTACCCAAGCTCCTCACTGGATGGCTCTGTCCCAGGATCCCCAGAGTGGGAGGAAGAAACGCAGAAACCACCTGAGACTTTCAACATGTCCTCGGGGTGACCCCGGGAGAAATGCTGGTACGCTTCGTCCCTCGATCCCCTTATCCAGTTGCGGCCCATCTGCATAGCACGCGCCAGGCACCATGGGATACTACTACCCCCGCGCCCGGGATTTCCCCTCCGCATCACATTTCTTTCCTGGCCAAGCCCCATCCTCCCACACTGTAGCCTCCCCCCCCCCCCCCCCCCCCCCGCGCTCTTTGCCTGAGAATCTCGAGCCAGCTGTCTACTGGCATTTCTCTCAAATAGGAGACTAGAAAATGTCTCCAGCAGCTTGACCCTCCTGACTGCCACCCCTGGGAGAAGAGGGGAGCAGAGCCCACTCTGCTTTGGGGCCCTGCTCACATCGACACCTGAAGATGTTCAGGTCCGGGAGCGCCAGCCAAAGGCTCACAAGCGGACAGGTAGGAGGCAACACATGACCAGGTCAAAAAAAAAAAAAAGATTTAAAAAAAAAAAAGAGTTTGTTTATCATTTTAAAAAAAAAACGAACCTCATACAGGAAGTATGAGAAGAAGAAAAACACAAACCCAGGCTATGACACTGAAAGTGGCAGCACTGGATACAGACAAGATGAGGGTTCCTCAGTTTCCATTCCCACTTTGCAGGGCCGGTGGGAACAGGTAGGGTAGGGCACCAGGGGTGGGTGGGGACTTAACAAACCATGGGGCTGCAACAGAGAAGGGGACCGTGAGACCCAAGGCATAGCCTTATCAGACACAGGGCAGTGTGCGTGGGGTAGGACGATGTCCCATCCAGGGCCCTCCCTGCAGGTGTGACTGTCCCCGCCAGACTTGGCGAAGAAGACACCTAAAATGGAAACTGCCCTCCGAGTGCATCCCACGCGGTGGCCTCTCTCACCCCACGTTCCACCCCTTGTGCGTTTCAGGTCAAGACACAGGAGTTACCAGATCATGATCACCGCCCCCCCCCCACGCCCTTTCCAGAAGTGCAAGATTAGCAGCAGTCAGCTAGGGAGACCCCACCACCCCAGGCCTCCCATCCAAGCCGGTGGCTGTGCAGACCTTCAGGACCACACGCCCAAGCTGGCCCGACTTGCTTTGGTTTGATGGACACTGACACGAGGCCACCCAAGGCAGACAGGAGTCAAGTCAGCTGCCTAACCCAGAGCCATCTGCCCTCTCTGAAATGTGGCTCAAATGGATGTTTTTTTGAAATGGGGGCATGGGATTCACAGTGTCCACCCAAGAATTCAAATGAGGGAAAACATTGAGACTAAAGAACATTTCCTCTTTCACAGCACAAAACGGTAAGAGGATAGGAAATAGGAATCTTCCCTTCCCACCGTAAAAAATAAATACAAATGTTCTAAAATGTGCCCACACTGAAAAGATACCAACGAAAAGGCTCCAAGTCATGACTATCGCTGTCAAAGAAAGCCATTTAAAAAAGAAAGACAGAAAGAAAAAGAAAAAACTGCACACCAAAAAAAATCTCAAAATAGAACCAAAACCTGCAAATCATACTCAGTCGTCTATTATGAACCTATGCTTTAGCATGCTGTAGAAAAGGTTAATAATTTTCCTACCGAAACTGAATGTGGGTTGTGAAAGAACATTAAAATGAAGAAAATTTCCCCGTGGCTGCTATTTTATTATCACCAAAGCCATCAAGTTTCAGTTTGAGTTATTTGTATTTATTTGTGAAAACAAAGATTAGATAAGGAGAAGCATAAACCTCATCCTAATTATTGCCCTGGAGTATCTGATTTTTAGAACAAAAAAAAGGACCAAAAAAAAAAAAAAAAAAAAGACCATCAGACACACACTCAAGGCATGAGAATTCAGAACAACAGAGAGGAGAGAGAGGATGCTGTTATCTCGTCCTATCACTTGAAAAAATGTATTGTCTCATGTAAAACATTAATATTTGTTTACAGTCTGTGACGACCACATGAGAGGCAATGTGTACTTTTAGTTGTTAAAACTTTTGTCAGCTGTATGCTCAGGTAGGGAACGTTTTTTAGACTGCAAACTATCGTTTTTGTTTTACACTTGCAAAAATGCAGTCACAGCCATATATTTTCCACGTTGAAGTCTTGAAAAAAGGGAATTTACAGTGCTGCTTGAAAAGATCCAGTTATGAGCTTCGAGACGTTTTTCAAGCAGGTGGAGCCCGGAGGAAACGTGGGCTTTAGGTGCAAAGCTGGATTTTAACTCAAAGGTGTCTCAGATGCCAGGGGAGCAGCTTATTTTCTGAAGTTTTAAAAGAAATCCACTAGCTGAAATAGTTAATCAAAATTAGGGGTGAGCAAAAACCTCTCTCCACGTTCTGCCCGCACAACATAAACATCAGAATGAAAAAAAATAACATGCAAAAAGACCTGCAGTGGTCTCACATCACCGAACAAACTGTTTTTCTACCTATTTTGTGTTGCTGGCTTTGTTATCAGCCCAATCGGCAAACTGTGGCCAATTTTGTCATGGTTGAAGCAGACATTTTGTTCCCAAACTGCTTTCAACATTTGAGCTACTAAATCGTTTATGAGAAATTGAAGAAGCCACAATACAAACAGAAAAGGTACCTAATCTTGCTAAATTAACCCCCTTTTCAGGTTAAAATGACACACACACACATAAAAGATTAAAAACAAGAATTCTAGCAAATTCAAATTCTGAAATAAGCTAAGTAGAGTTTCCTGGAAACAAGACTAATTAATGATTAACCTACTGATTGGATTTTGCAACCAGCTACATGACATTCCCTGATTCTGACCACATGACACACCATGAAAGGTGCTTTTAATGATACAACGTGTAATTTTTATTTTTCATCCACACACATCAAATGTTGTGTGAAAGTGAAGAGCAAAATTCTAAAGGAGTCAACTGAATTTTGCTAAAGGAAAGGAATCGGTTAAGCAGTTATTTACTACTGAAAATAAATGACACCCACGTAGTTCATCTTATATATTAATATTGAAACCAAATAGCAGTCTTCTACCACAAATCATTTCATTAAAAAAAATAATGAAACTAGTTAAAATGAAAACACAGGGTTTTATTTGATGAAACATTAAATATTCAGATCAAAATGATAGAAAGCTGCCATGGCTTTTCAAAATTTGTTTATGCTGAATGCCAACAACAAATTGAAGATTAAAAAAGGATGAAAGAACCCTCGCTAAAAATCCAAGAATTAACTAATTGGAAGAAAAGCAGAATTTCAGACAGAAGACTTAAGAGAACTCTTCTCTGTTTGCAATCCTATCTTATATTTGAAGGTACAGCGTTATGTACATTTTTAGCCTTTTAAAATACCAGCATGCCCACACACTATCTCAGATTAAACCAAGGAGAAAATGACACATTCTGAAACCATTTTCTAAAGCTCCTTTTCCTGATAACACTCAGGCACTCACAATCAATTTAATGAGTTTCTAAAAAGCCCAAACAACTCTCCATAAAGAGACAGAATTGTTCACAACAGCCTGCAGACATTTCTAGATTTTACAGGCAATACTAAGAGCATTAGTCCTTGCTATTTACATTTAGAAAAACTAAGCTGTTTTCAACATCTACATCAGAAAGAAATACTACTCAGTGCTTTGGCTAATTAAATACAGGAACAATTTGAAAAACCCCAAAAGATCCAGCCCAGCAGTCCCCTGATTTCAAACAATTTAAAAATTAGTTAATTCTTTCCCCTCCATGTTCTTTGCACAAATATATATTCTCCTAATCTATTCCTACTTGAAAATTCTTAAGGTAATAAAGAAAGTAAACACCCACAGAGGGTAAGAAGTCATTTCTTCTGAAAGTGGATTTCTTCCTAAAACATAGGGCAGCAAAATAAACACTGAAAAGCACTACAAACAAATAACACAACTCAGGATGAACACTGAGAACATGTACTGATGGACAGAAAACTTTGGAGGAATTTTCAATCTTTCAGAAGGATGGACACACATTTGTGGTGAATTTACAGCATTCTCAGGGAGAGGATGGCAAGGCTTTTCGTAAACTTGAACTGAAGGCAATATCAATGTAATAACATCTTCTGGTCAAGAGAATGGGTTCGGCTGTTCAACATCAGACATGTTTTCACATGTGATTCAGAATTTACACACTTCTTGTTTTTATGATCCGGCTCTTTCAATATTATGGGACTGATCTGACACTTTAGAGCAGGCAGCCTGACTTGCGTAAGACAACAGCGTTTAAGAACAAACCAAAAAACCGTGAGTGAACCCTGCAATGAAAGTGACAGGGAATAAAAAGTCTCTGGGAATCACCTGAATTTGTTACTTGAAGACATTTTCTGTATGAGTATCTTACCCTAGAATAGCTGCCCTCACCCTTAACCAGCATAATCGAATATTCACATTCAGAAAACCCCTGACCTTAGCTAATACTTGCCACTCTTAAACCACATATATCCCCTTCCCCCGACATAGACTTGGAAATGATTGTGATTTTAGTCATCTGGAAAGAGTGAAACATGACATGGTCTTCAAGCACTTTCTTCAGAACCGTTGTCATTTTAACTCTGTTTTACCACAAGTAAAAAGGCCGTGCTCTCGGAACAAATTCAAGTTCCCCCTCAATTAGATCTATAACCTGGGAATTTCTTACGATCAGGGTAGCACAGGACAAAAGCTTGCATTGAAGAAAGATTCAAAGCATTTTTTTTTTAATTCCCAATTTTTTGGCAAGTAGAAAAATCAAAAGGTAAACTCTTCCATATTAGAAATTAATGTTCTCAGCACAACTACTTCACCTGCAACTAGCTAACTTATTCTTCCTTTTTTTTTGACAAAATGTACGTGTTAACACCGAGGTTTTAAAATACGATTGTTATACTTAGAGGCACTCCTAAGTGTCAGTAAGGGTTTTCTCCCCCATTTATTAGATACACATTTTTACTGAGAGCCAATCCATTGTGTATGAAGTGACACAATTTTGTTACAGTAACCTGGCTTTAAGGGTTAGGACAGGTTATACTGTAAAATTAAAATTAGAAAACCAAGCTTTTTTTTTTTTTTTCTTTAAAGCAAGTAATAATTTTCCAGAATCTAGAAATAACTGTAACTGGCAAAAAGAAAAGAAAAAAGCCAGACAGACAAGAGTGAAAAAAAAGCACAGAAACTCAGAATCCTTGCCCTGGAAACAAAGGTCTCTCACATTTCATTTTCTATTTTCCACAAAGAAAAAACAGATAGCTCTCTAGTCCCCAAATGAGATATGTAACAAGTATAAGAAATGTGCAATCTCACAAATACTAATATATCTAAGTGAACATAGGAATTGCATTTTTTCTTGTTAGTATGAATTCAACCTACTGTGTTGGTAAGTTGACAGAGATCAGACCCTGTAACTGCAGCATCAGAAATAGGACGATTTGTGTTGGAAACTCAAGTTTGAGCTAAATGATTCTCCTCTGACAGGGTCTGTTAGCACAACTAAAAAGCATTGTGAACACCCCAGGATCATGAAGAGTATAGTATATTTTTGAGTCTAAAACTCTTCAATGATGTTGGCTTGAAAGCTGTTTAATTAGCTGTAAAATGCCACCCAATCTCTTTATCAAAGCCAGCTGAAAACAAAACTGAGAGAAACAGCTTGTGGTTTCACAAAAAATGTATTTACATGAAGTATATTTTAAAGGGAGTTCGATCATTAGGTACGATGTCATCTGGGCTGTGCGGTGGATTTGACATTTAAAGATGTCAGAGGTTGTCAGATTTATCTCCAGTCTATACTTAGTTTAGAAGTAACCACTTCTGCGAGCAAATCTTGTTTTGTTGATTTCCAGCCTCAAAATCTGCAAAGATTTAACTCTTATTTACAGAACACAAATCCTTTCCATGTCCTCTCACTTCCTTACCTAAGATCAAGTAAAAAGAAAGTGGGACCGTGGGTGACAAAGTGGAATTGAAGCCCGCTTTCACACCGAGTCACAGGGATGGGGACAGAGCAAGCAAACCGCAGGGGACAGAGCAAGGAGGGACCGAGGTATTATTGACAAGCGTGATGTTTCCTGAAATAGAGAGGGGTCCAGACCTTTAGCCCACTCCTTCCTGCTGCATGTCTTGGAAAAAACATTCTGACAAGACGGGGTGCCCTTCACTTAACATTGTCCAAGACGAGGAAAACCCAGAGTGACACCAAAAGTTTTACCATGATGAAAGCTAAAGCTGTCTCAGTAAAAGTCCCATCAGAGGAGCAGTAAAAAGATCCAGAGAAACATCGGCCTTTAGGCATCTTCAATCAGGAACATGGTTTGGTAGTTTTGTCAGATTGTTTAGTGACCGTGAATTCATGCTTTATGTTTTATCAAGAGATGGGTTAGTGAATCACCACCATTGAACTATCACAAGAAAGATGTTTGAAGAATGGATTAGTCACCCATTCACTCTCTTCCAAAGACCACTTTTCATTTTGCCTAATTTGTTGAAAATGGAAATTAAGCTCTAAGACAAATTCGGCTTAAGACGAGCTGTAGCAGACCCAAGCGAAATCTGCAGCCAGCAGCACCCCTGAACCACAGAACCTCATGCCTGGGACCACACAGATCTTTCAAACAGAAAGCGAAATGGTCGTTGATGTTATATGACCAAAATGTACATTCAGATAAGAACTCTGTTCCTTAGGACCCTTTGACCTCAATTCACATCACAGAGCTCAAGGGGTACCAGATCCAGGATATTAATGAAGGAGTTTACATGCAGTTAGCAAGAGAGTTTTCAAAGGGTTTCAGAAAGAAGTGTTTTCAAGACTGCCACTACCCATCAATTACTTTCCATAGCTTGTCTTAAAAAGGGCTGCTCCCCAAACCCAACTCTTTCATTGTTAATCATTTTGTTAAAAAAAAAAAAGATGTAGCATAAAATGTGTCCATATAGGTTGCCGTTCAACCCCAGGAGAGCCAGGTCAGAGGAAACCCCCCCGCAGGGTTCTGACAGAGCGGCTAGAAAAGGAAGCAGTACAGAGGGGCCCAGGGAACAGGCAGAGGACAAGAATGGTACGACTTATTATCTGCTCTGCAACTGTCTTCTTAGTGGGAAATAGCCATCTGATTTATTTTCTAAACTCAAAGGCAACTGGACTTCATTTATTAAGAGCTCTCTTCTTGCCTATGCCGTGGCATTCATTTGGGAAGTTACAAAAACCAATGCCTAAGTATCAGGAAAGCTGGTGTCCAAGGAGGGTGGGAGAAAGGGGTTTCACTCTCCCCTAAACCCAGGGGGCTCTGCTTCTAGATTCTGAGAGGCTCCGACCTGCCTGCTCCTTCGAACACCAGACTGAGGTTCTGAGCCAGTGCACAGAGGTCCAAGGGACCGCTGATCAGCAAATCTGCTTGACGGACCGGTTTTGAGAAGGACAAGTACAGAAAAAAAGAGTTATGAGATAGCACTAAAGCACTTCTGATGGAACGAATCCAGAGCGGCCATGGGAGCCTGCAAAATCCAATGTGAAATCTTCCAAATGTTTCAGCACATCAGAGGGATTCCCACATCGGCAGGACCCTTCCCACCTGCCTGTGGCCAAGGGCATAGACAAGATGGCCGGGAGGTGATGTACTCTGCCTAGCGCGTCCCTCCCTCTGGGGCTGCCTTTGTCCTTGATGCTGTTCCCACTGTGTTTATTAGGTGACATTCTTGCAATGCTTTCTGCTTTCTTTCCGCTGCTGCCTGTTGCTAGGGAATGAGCCCTAATCGCTTCCAGGGAACAGAAGCTGCAACCGCGAGCACTTGGCAATGTCTCCGTTTGGTGACAAGGTAGAAACAATCCTTGAAATCATCCTCATTTGCATTTTCCCTCCGAAGGATGCCAACATTTGCTCCATGCTGGAATGTGTGTTTTCTTCTTCTTAACGTTGGGTTTGGTGCCTTTGGGATGGATCTCATGTCCTTACCGACTGTCTGTTCTTGTCACCAACCGTCCTGCCCCAGGTGGCGGCAGGCGATTAGAACAGCTTGGCAGTGGATCACACTCCACTGTCAGCCTTTATTTGCTTTTTTCTTTTTTGTTCTTGGAGAGAGAGAAGCAAACCACATCGTCAAAGCATTTAAAAACACAAACCAAAGGAAACTCGGTTTCCAGGCTTTAAGTAGATGCTATTTACCCACAGTTTATTTCCAGAAGTAACTTGGAAACCGTTGTCATTTTTCGCTCACATTCACTGAGACGCCTAACACTGGGGTGGCGTCAATGATCTATATTTGCTTCTTGCCAGTGGGAAGCAAAGCCCAGTCTCTGTCCTCAAACCCAGACTCACCTCGATTCTCTGGACGTGGCTTCCCCAGCTCTCTCGTGTGCCTTCCATGGGGGTGGCCAGAGTCTGGCCCCTGCTGGTGGCCGTGACTCAGAAGCTGGTGGAGACCGAGTGAGCCATTTTCTCTTTAGACGCTACCACCCCTCATTTGAATGGAAAGGGCAAATGTCGCTTTGTGGTTTGAAATGTACCTCCTGTTACCTCCTTCCCTGGGAGGATGGCACTTGTCACCAGGCAACACGTAGGTCTCGTGCCTCTGGCTTCCTTCGAGTAGTTGGGTGACCAGTGTCGGGACAGGCTCGGTCAGGCTCGCGGCGTGTCCCCTGCCAGCACGGGCTTTGGTCAGAGTTGGCCCAGGGTGGGTACAGACGGGTACCATGGGGTGGCCAAGACTGACAGCTACCATTTGCTGAGGTCCTAGGCGCCTTGTGTAAAGCATCGACTTTGCCCAGATTTCTGAGGCCGATAACTCTTATTACCCTCATTTAGAGAGAAGGAGGCCATGGGGTCGGGGTAGGGGGTTTAACCGGCTGCAGATGACAGCAAGTGAAGAGTCGGGAAGGATGGCAGACGTCTGTTGGCCCCGCCCACGTCCTTGCCTTCTTACCAGGCCGCCTTCACCACTGTGTAAATCAGTGGCCGCCACCCCACAGCCCGTGGAGCCCCTTTCACGGAGGCTGCTGGTCCACAGATCCGTGTGTCCGACTGCCGAGTTCTCCAGGACCCAGCCTCGCCAGCATCGAGCACCCCTGGCTGGAGCACCGCGGACCCCCCCATTAGCGTTTAAGAAGTGGGTTGCCGTCTCCTGCCCGTGGGGCCTTCCAAAGCCAAGAGGCCAGTGTCTTCGGTATTGGGTGTCTGAGCTTATGCTAAGAGGAAGAAATCCGAGTAATAGGTTCATCCTTCCCACCTGGAGAAGGTTCCTCACTCCCACCAGGCACTTCGGTGAGCCTGGGTCTCCATCCTTTAGGCTCCCTTGGTCCCTGAGGGTCCCCCACAGACCCTCCTCCCCTGTGCCTGCACCAAGTCCTACCAAACTCTACCGTCCGCCATGCCCGCCCCTCTCTGGCCTCCCCTGGAAAGACTGAGGAGGTGGGCCGTGGCCATCCTGCCCCTGGCGGGTCTGGCCATCCCAGACCAGCGCTGAGCACACCTGGGGGAGGCTCGTGTGCACATGAAGCTCTCAAAGGAGGATTTCTGGTCTCTTTTCAGAACAAACTGGGGGAGTTGGGAGGAGGGGAGGTGATGTCTGGAGATAAGACTGTCCCCGCGGCTGGCAGATTACAAGATTTCTCCCAGGGGAGCCCTGAGTGTCTGTTTCTCCTTAACCAGGTTCTTCTCCTGCTTGGCCCACGGTACCCCGTTGGAGGGCAGATGGCCATGGTCACCGGGAAGGCCAGTGAGCCCCAGGTGGCACTCACTCTCGGGCCACCCAGGGCATTGTGGCTTTTCTGTTCCTTCTCACTGTTGGTGTTCTGACCCATCTCGTTCCCCGGGGGGCGGGGAACATGGGCCACGTATGGCCAGCTTAGTGGGAGTGCAGACCTCTCTGTGGCTCTCCACCATTGGAAAAAAAATAATACAATAGTTCTGCTTCTGTTATTTGCTGCTTCTCTTGGCCTTCTTCTCTCCCTGTAGATTAATATATTAAGGGGTGGTTTCAGTGTTTAATTCATGTCTTTTTTTTTTCAAGCAAAAATTCAAAAAAAGTAATTTTTCTTGTATTTTTTAAAGCAATTTATGTACATTGTTTTTTTTTTAAAAAAAGTGCAGGGCTTCCCTGGTGGCGCAGTGGTTGAGAGTCCGCCTGCCGATGCAGGAGACACGGGTTCGTGCCCTGGTCCGGGAGGATCCCACATGCCGCGGAGCAGCTAAGCCCGTGAGCCATGGCCGCTGGGCCTGTGCGTCCGGAGCCTGTGCTCCGCAGCGGGAGAGGCCACAACAGTGAGAGGCCCGCATACCGCAAAAAAAAAAAAAAAAAAAAAGTGCAGAAAAAAGAGAAGATGAGGGGCTGGGGGAAAAAAAGCAAGTGGACAAAGAGGAGGAGAAAGAGGAGACGTTTGGGAAGAAAGGAAGGAGGGAGGGAGGAGAAATCCACACAGATCCTGAGGTTCCTCCCAAGAGAACCTGAAGGAAGCCGGGGCCTCCTTTCCGATTCAGATACTTAGTCCATGGAGTTTTTTAAAAAAGCAATTGTAGAAATTAAAGGGGAAAGGAGCTTTGGTCACAGAATCAGTATTCTATGCAGCATGATCCCTGCACGTTGAGAAAAGGCACTCTTCCCTTGTGATGAAAATATGACTTAGCCTACCTAGTAGTGTGACAGGACTATTTTAAAAGCAGGTCAGTACATGAAGCCAGGAAGAATTATCTCAAGACTGTCAACATGACACTGGAAACCCCTGCTATGGGAATAAATCTCCCTGCCTGCAGGGGAAAAACAAATCCAGCCAGACCACTCCAGGGAGGCAATGGGGACATTTCCGGGCACTTTTAATAAACTATTGTTTTCATGGAAAATGTTCCGATATGAATGAGAATTCTGCAGTTTATTTGGAAAGTCCAAAGATGTAATAAAAAAGGTACCAATTACGGTCATCCACGTCATTCCCTGTTGTGGCCTCATAACTAACTCACAGCAATAAAGAGGCTTTCAGAGGAACTCCGGCGGCCAAATTTGGGACGCCAGGTGTTAAGGTGACAAAAAGCTCAGCTTTCGGCAGCTCCTGATTCAGGGGCAGAACTGCAGCTGTAGACCTGGCTTCCCTGATGTCCTTTCGCTTGGTTGGGTGTGTGGGGGGGGGTCTGTAAAAAGCCACACTGTCCCTTGGGCCCTCACCTGGCCCAGTGCTGTGCCAGCACACACCTTATTTGCCAGTTCGTCCTGTTCATCAGCTTCTCCTTCTAACCTTCTTGTCAATGTCACCAGAACCAGTCTCCCAGTTTTTTCTGATAAGCCCATTTCACACTCTGACGGACACACCCCTGTTTGGAAGTTAATTTCTAATATTAAATTCCAGGACGTCCCTCCTTGGTTTCACCCCATTACTCTGGTCACCCTTCCTACCATTGCTAAACACCGCTTTTATCTCCTGGGCATCAGTCACCTTCACGGCGGTGAGTTCTATTCCTTTTCCCGCCCAAGCTCCCCTCGGGCAAGATCAACGCATATAATTCTCAAGAGACTTGGATCACCAGGCTGTCCTCGGTGACACTCCTCCAGCCACTCGAGTCCTCCACCGTCCCCCTTCCTACAACAGACGATCCCAACTGAACGTGTGTGGTCCACTTCTGAAGGAGCTCAGACCCAGGGAAACACTCATCAGATGAGGAGAAACATACTTTCGCCTAAGAGTCCCAGTGAGCTGAATTACAAAACAAACCACAGAAAACAGCCCGGAACAACCTTGATGTTGAAGGTGATGTATCTGGCTCCACATTGGGACGGCGTGGGATGGCCACTTATAAATCCCCCAGAAGTGCTGTCATTTGTGCGAGATTTTTCCGAACGGCATCTCCATGAGCAATGGATGGGACGAAGCGATCATTTTCTCCAGCAAGACGTATTTTAGAAAGCAAAAGGCAAAATGGCTTTTTAGTTGTCGTGCTGCCTCATTTGGAAAGAAAAAGTATGTCATGCTCTTGTTTCACTGACATGCCTGTCTCACACATCCAGCATTTGTGGTCCTTCGCTCGGGCAGTTTCTGCATTTCACTGCAGCCTCTACCCAGAATTATTAACGCTGACATTGGGCACAAATGCGTTACAATAAAACCTGGCACGGGCTCAGTGTTCACGCTCAGGAAGTAGGCAAGTCGTCTACAAGTGGGACTATAGCCTGTGTGAAATTAAACATAATTCGTGCTAATTCCAACGAAGTGGAATTTCTTAAATCAAACGTGGCTCAAGAACTTGTCTGATGATAGCGGATATATACTGGAGTAAAACATAAAGGCATATCATAGAAGAGGCTTGAGAGATTGTATTCCAACGCCACAGAGTGGTTATTGACGTTTGTTTCATGAGGGTTTAGCTCCCGAGCTGATTTAAACCACATTACAAACATCACATGGATAAGTCTCGCATATATACTTCCCTTGGTAAGATGGTACACTTGAGAAAAGTAGATGTAAACTAAATATGAATTAAGGTTTCAAAGCATAGATAGAGACCATCAAATCCAAAACTCACATCGAGGGACAGTGTCTTGCACTCTGGGGGAGACAGTGGCCAGCAAACTGCCACTATAGGAGCCACTTTGGTCTCAAACACGATTTTCCCATGAAATGAAACACAGTCACGGGGCTGGGGAAGCCATCAGCCTCTGGTCTGGGAGCCTTCCCCTAGTGACGCAGCCAGCTAACTCATGGGCCGTCTGGATTAAAGGCTGTAGGCTTAAAAAGTCCTAGCTACAGGGCTTTATCACAAAGCTAATCTAACCAATGGCACAGTTACTCCAAATGAGAAGGAATGGCCATTCTGGGGAGAGGCAGACAAGTGTCATCTAAGAGTCCTGGACTGGTCTCCCGTCATCACTCAGGGGTGAGAACGGGCTTCCTCCCGGGCCTCAGATCTCAGATGTGTAAAACCGGAGGTCTGCACTCAGTGGTGGCTCTTGAGATTTTTTTTCCCCCTATAATTTCTTGCAAATCACACCTAGCATCTAACTTTATTACACATAGTGATTCAGATGCCTTATTTCCGTGCATGTGGGTTTTTTTTTTTTTTTTTACAGTGGCAAAATATACATAACATAAAATTTACCATTTTAACTATTTTTAAGCTTAAAATTTAGTAGCAAAAAGCACATTCGCAATGTTGTACAACTATTACCACTATCCATGTCCAGAAATTTGCTCATTCCAAGCAGAAACCTGGTACCCGGTAAACAATAACTCTCCATTCCTCTTTATCCCCAGTCCCTGGTAACCCCTCTTATACTTTCTTTCTCTTTGGATTTCACAGCCCTAGGCATCTCATGTCAGGACAATCATACAATATTTTCATATTCACAAACCTTCTCAGCATGGTGAGGATTAAATAGGATTACGGTTTATTTGGTGCACTGTCCTTTTCCTTTCCTGCTTCATGTAAGTTATATTAAAACAGAGTGGCCTTCTTTAGGGCCACTGGTGTGAGAAATTTTTTCACAGATTTGAATAATGGAAGTTGAGACCCGACATCTAATTGCATAGAAAGCCTATAGGCAGGGAGACTATCCAGTGATAAATGCCACTGTTTTGGTTTGGTAAAAGACACACTTTAAAAACTGCTATTTTAAAAGTCATTTCAGAAGTAAAATTAGCCAGGCTGCTCTCTCATACCCATCACGAGTCCTCTGTACACGACCTTGGTCTCGCCACTGAGTAAACTTTTGAGAACCAACAGGAAACTCATCATGGATCCCAACAGAAAATACAGTGAGTAATTCCCTTGAAGGAGGGATGGCTGAGGTTGATGATTTAGTGGTTAAAAAATTAAAAAGAACCAACAAGGAAAAAAAAAGAAAAAGAGGAAGGAGGAGAGAAAAAGAAAAAGGTTTTCTTGCTGCTAGGAAAGGCAAGTTTTATTTTTCAAATTCATCTGTTAACCCCCAAAGTTATGGATAAGGCCAGCATGTGTCATTCATTTTGTACATGGAACCACATGCATCTTGCTAATTTTTTTGACTTGTGTACTGCAAGATGAGCTGTAGCATCACAGAAAACTTAATCGCATAGGCAAGCAAATATGAAATACTAATTTAATAGGTAAGCAATTATGAAATATTTATGCCATGCAATGTGGGTGAATTTGGACATAAAAATCACTGACCCAGTATGTGAATTACTGATTAAAGAGCATTGTTTACTATATCATAACAACAGCAAAATATGTGAATGATCATATGACAGTTCTAATTTGAAATATAATTCTAAATCATATTTACCTTAGATCTAAAAAGGCCTGATGTGTAAAAACTATTAAGGCTTAACAGAGAAAAAAAAAAGAAAGCTAAATGCTCCATTTTACTTCAGAGCTCAGCAGATGTCAACTTGCTTCAATTTCTGAACTCTCTCCTGTTGGGATTATTATAATGTCCTTTTTGATATTGAAAAGAAATGGAGGTGAATCAACTAATATTATTTTTCTCTTTTAAAAGGACTCAGATCATTGGTATATATACATTAGCTACATAAAATATACACTATATAAATATATATGAAATATTACAATGACCAAGAAGATTTATTAACAGGTTTCCTAAGAAAAAGAGGAAAATCTTCTAGAAAAGCAAATTCCTGATTTGGCACAATTAATTGTAGACTCTTTTAATTATCTGGAGGGAGCGGTTACAGAGAGTACATTTATATATATTTATAGAAGAGAATGGATATTTCAGACCAATGACCAAACATTAAAGCTCTAAAATTACACCATTGAGGTCCTCTACTGTGAATCAGTTATACATATACATATGTCCCCTTATCTCTTCCCTCTTGCGTCTCCCTCCCTCCCACCCTCCCTATCCCACCCCTCTAGGTGGTCACAAAGCACCGAGCTGATCTCCCTGTGCTAGGCGGCTGCTTCCCACTAGCTCTCTAATTTACATTTGGTAGTGTATATATGACCATGCCTCTCTCTCACTTCGTCACAGCTTACCCTTCCCCCTCCCCGTATCCTCAAGGCCATGCTCTAGTAGGTCTGTGTTTTATTCCCGTCCTACCCCTAGGCTCTTCATGACATTTTTTTCCCTTAGATTCCATGTATATGTGTTAGCATACGGTATTTGTTTCTCTCCTTCTGACTTACTTCACTCTGTATGACAGACTCCAGGTCCATCCTCCTCACTACAAATAACTCAGTTTCATTTCTTGTTATGGCTGAGTAATATTCCATTGTATATATGTGCCACATCTTCTTTATCCATTCGTCTGCTGATGGACACTTAGGTTGCCTCCATGTCCTGGCTATCGTAAACAGAGCTGCAATGAACATTTTGATCATGACTCTGAATTATGGTTTTCTCAGGGTATATGCCCGGTAGTGGGATTGCTGGGTCTCACTGTAGGGTTTTGAAATCATCAAGTCAGTAGACCACACACCAGGCAAGGAGAGATCACTTCACAAAAAGAAAATAACTATGTTTAAAACGAAAGCATTATCGACTTTGGTCTAAAGCTGGTAAAACGACCTTCGGGAAATTTCAAAGTGAAACAGATCAAATTCATTTTCAATCCCTCCTTAACTATAAATTGTCAAAAATAAAAACGGGCTGATCAGGCTCAGGGCACCAATGTTTAAAAACGACTCAGAGAGCATAGGTCATGGAAATTCCCGCAATTTCATAACAGGGCCCTTACAAACTGGTGTTCAGCCGGATTGCATTTTGGGGTAATAATGTCCCAACTTTCGAATGACAGAATACAAGCGTGGGTGACCTTCACAGGACTCTGGGGTGGATATTTTATTTCACACACATCCCACCACCACCAAATATTGTGACAGAGTAGGGACGAGCGTGCTGTGGTTTGTGACCCCCTAGAGGGGTGGGATAGGGAAGGTGGGAGGGAGGGAGACGCAAGAGGGAAGAGATATGGGGAAGTATGTATATGTATAGCTGATTCACTTTGTTGTAAAGCAGAAACTAACACACCATTGTAAAGCAATTATACTCCAATAAAGATGTTAAAAAAAATACCTCTCACTCACAAATGACTTCCAGTCAACTCACATTTGACTGTGAAAGCCACAGAGGGGGAAAGAGGTCTAAACCAGCTACAGGGGGAGGTAGAGTGGTTCTGTTCTGGAACCCTTGGCATCTGTGGGTGAGCAGATTATTTGCTAATGAGTAAGACTGAAATCAGTGAAAATGCTCAGTGTTACAGAGAAAAATTACTTATCTGCTCTCTAACCTCTAAGCCCAGCCATCTACGAAAAGACTCAGTAATTCAGGAGCCAGAATATACAAAAGCAACCCAACACTTCTTGCAGAATATGTTCACCTGACTCGACTTTTGCATTTAACTCCAATCATGTATCTTCACAGACATGGCAGGGGTCTGGTCCAGGAAGCATTTAGATGCTCCATTGCTGGGACATTCTATTTACTGACAGGGGCTAACTTAGGTGGATGCAGTTCTTGACTCTGAACAGAAAATAAAATGGTAAAAATAGTCATGAGAGTGCTGAATACCTATGTACTCAACCTAAAATGTGCAACATCTTAGGGAAAACCACTGCTCACCATTTCCAGAAACAGTGACCACTGCCCTCTGAAAGCAAACTGGTTAATCCTGTCAAAATCAGGCTCCTTTGCCCTAAAAAGACCCTGAAAGGTCCTTCAAACACCAAGTTCCACATGGGGACATTTGTCTCCCTGGAACCTTTCCCGAGAAACTGGGAGGATGTCACACACTTATACACATCCTACTTCCTCCCCCAAACCCAGAAAAGACCTCATGGGATTTCTAACTGGTGAAATCCTACGGCCCCAGGGGTTTGCTTTTCTCCGGGTTCAGGGTGACAGAGAAGGGATTTATTTACTCTCTCCCAGTTTTTGACTTTCACAGCAACAAGGGCTTGTTTGAATGGCATCGAGGCTCCAGACCGTGGGATCCCTGGGGCAGGGTCTGGGCAGTTGGCTCTCTCCTTCAGCTCTGCCCACACTCACGTTCCTGTGACGGCATCTCTATCTTTTCCTTCTAGTTTGTTTTTATTTATGTATTTTTATTTTTTGCGGTACGCGGGCCTCTCCCGTTGCGGAGCGCAGGCTCCGGACGCGCAGGCGCAGCGGCCACGGCTCACGGGCCCAGCCGCCCTGCGGCACGTGGGATCTTCCCGGACCGGGGCGCGAACCCTCGTCCCCTGCATCGGCAGGCGGACCTTCAACCACTGCGCCACCAGGGAAGCCCCTCCTTCTAGTTTTTAACATTGAGTTTCACTTAGCACTAAGTGCAAAAACAAGCAAGACAGAAGGGCAGGTCCAGGACAGGCAACTGTCTGGGCGGCGCAGGCATCAGCCATGGGCCCAGGCTTGACCAGAGCAGGCACTGGGGAGGTCAGATGAGGTGACTATGGATGAAAAGCCCGGGTGATGGTGGAAGGGGGTCCTCTGG